>NC_079909.1:13138657-13738657 GCF_024868665.1 Triplophysa rosa | reverse complement strand
TCATTTTTTGCTTGTGTCAGCTGCTGTGTAATTGACATTCCGTATTTCCATATTTCCAAATTCCGGTGTTTGATCTCAATAATGTTTTCCTCATTGACAAGCACATCAACAAGACTGAAGGCGCAGTTCCTGCTTCCCTCTGACACAGTGCCAATATTCTTATTAGCATCTATTAATATTTCAGAGCGAGGGTTGCAGCTTACACGGAGTAATTAGGTTACATTCCACTGTATTATCCTATGACACAATCTCAGGTTTGATGGATTGTTCTTTTAATTCGTGATGCAGTAAAAGACTTTTAGAGTTACTTGATGTTGTATGTAAAATAAGGTGGTACGGTCTAGATCAAAAGTAAACGCTTTGGAGCTTTTTTTAATGGGTTTATACATCTTGCTCTCCTTGTTATTTGATCTGAATGAGCTCCACAGTCCTCATTAAAATTATATCAGCTCTGCCTAAACAATACAAAGTGAATCGCCCTGACTTTCAAATGCGTTTGGAATATAATCCATCTCCCGGTTTATCAAACCACCTTGAAGTTTACCTTTCGGCTCATAAAGTTCTTTCTGTGGGTATTGAATGCTTTAAAATATGTTATAGCTCTTGCTTTAAAAGATGTTTAAATGGAAATGATGTTCTTGGAATTTTTAATAGCGACTGGATTCTGTTAAAGCCTAATCTGACATCTGAATCTTTCAAGCAAATACAAATCACAGTTTTTTTGTCTCAACTTAGTTTAAATAATGGCTTTGAATGCTGTACCTTTCTATGATCTAACCTTTAGCCAATGGTCTGTCATCTCAAGGCCTAATGGCTAGATGTTGGCCTGTTCCATAACCTGGGACTCTATATTTTATGCATCTCACAGCACACTGCTCTCTCTCTCTGTTACACATCTAAAATTGATGGCGGTCGTGACCTCTTTGGGAACAGGTCACTTCATCTTCTGTTTAATGTTGCTTGACTTTATAACCTCAATGCACACAAATTTCACCTCAGCTTGCCTCCGGTCACCGATTTGAAACCAATATTGTCACACCAGTTCATAAGCTTGTGTACTATTAATGATGCAGACCTGAAAAATCGAAGATCTTCAATTGTTTATCGGACCCCATTTACTGCATTGCAGCAATAGTCATTTTTTGTCTTCAGATAACCAGTTTTTGTACTTCTGCATCATCCCTATGGATCGCTGTCTCGCAGTGTGCCATTGAAAGTATTTTTTATTCCACCGTGAGAGAAACTCAATGTCATATCAATGGGAGTTTTTGTGTCCCTGTTTTCTGCTTTGTTTTCCTAACATTTCAAGAATTCGGTGTGAAGGACTTCTCAAAAGTTTTTTTTTGTTGTGGAGACAGCAGAGCATCGGTGGATCTGAGCTCCGGTGACAGAACTTTGCTGTGTTGACAGCAGTAAGATCACGTGCCGTTATGTAACTCGTAACTCAGCACAACAGTGACTTAAGTGGAAGCTTTTCGAGAGGAAAGACAAATCTTTTTTTCCCGTAATAAATTGGAGGAAATGACAGGCTAAGCGACACGGTCGGAAATGTTTGGCCGTTCAGTGCTCAACCCAAACACAAGAACATTTCCACAGATACGTGGCATCTGTCCACGTATGTAGCGCATTTTGTGTACCTCGTGGACATTTTTTCTGAGGGGTTTGTTGTTAGTTTGACATGCACAAAAGTAATTGTGCATTTCTTTCTTTTTCTTTATATGTGTTAAAAGTTGAAACCTATGTGACCACAGGTTGTTGGGAGGTTGTTTTTTTACCACAAGCAGAGTAAAGTCCATTTACTTATGTTGCTATGTTTCTCTGTGGATCCTCTCCTCTGAAGTATTGATTTAGGTCTGTGAGAGTTTTTTGATGCTCTTTTACTCTTCCGCAGGGCTCTTTTGAAAGCCCCTCTCGAAGCCAGACACATTTAGGATGCTTTATAAGGGACTCAAGAAGTGGACATCAGCACATCTCCAAGAATCACGCTGTGTGAACGAGATGTTATCGAACTCCGGAGACAGACTTTAACTGTACTCCCTTTTCAAAGATGGATGTGCCGTGACCAAGCATGTTTGACAATTAGATTGTCTCTCTTCAGACAAACTGCAGCTTGTGAAAAGTCTCTTTTAATAGTGCTTTTGAGTCATTTTATTGATTTCTTGCTCTCAAGCAAATAAAATTGAGTTTTAAGGCGTATTACATGGCAAGGATTCCTCTAAATTTGTTGTATTCATTTAAGGAGCTTATATCATGAGAGTGCCTGAAAAATGTATTATAAAAACTTATTGTGACTTAAAAAAATTTAAACTTAAGCACATTTTTGACATATAGATCATTTTTGACAGATCATTTTGAACACAACCACTGATACTTAATAATGCATGAAGACAGAAATCTGTGCATTGGGTTTTTAGAAATTTGGCCCACCAATTCTGAACTGACCATTGACTGAATTATTCACATCATTTTAACTAAAATGCATACACTCTTAAAACTAAAGGTGCTTAAAAGGTTCTTCACAGAGATGCCATAGAAGAACCATTTTTGGTTCCACAAAGAACCATTCAGTCAAAGGTTGTTTAAAGAACCATCTCTTTCTTACATTTTTATAATCTGAAGAACCTTTTTTTCACACAAACAGAAAGGTTCTTCGGATGTTAAAGGTTCTTTATGGAACCATTTAGACAAAAAAGCTTCTTCTATGACATTGTGAAGCACCTTTATTTTTAAGAGTATGTGACTGTTTATTTTCTCTTTTTTTCAACAAAAACAGTTTGCTGCGATGTTAATGTGAATAAATTTGGTTTCACTCCGGATAATTCCCATTGTCCTGGTAGACAATCATTTATATGTCTGTTATTGATGGAAAAGTGCATTTAGTATCCCAGAAATCACATTATGTATAATGCACCACATTATTTGTTGCACAAGATATATAAAACAGGCCGAAGACCCGCCAGAAAAAAATAATTACAAAAAATGATACAAGATACAAGCCCTTTAAGTGATAAATGCAAGCAGTTAGTGCATTTTAGCATTGCGTAAGATTTTTTCCTACTCAAGACCTGAAATATAGCAAATGACGCAGGACTAACACGCGAGGAACTCCGGCTCAATTACCTCATGCAGGCGCCCAATCAATCCACCCTCATCTGCAATTCCTGCCTTTTAAAAAGGCTCATCCTTTGTGATGAGCATAATTATGGATGAGAAAGTGGAAGGAGGCGATTTTAATCTACAGGGAAAAAAGAAAGACGGCCTGGTGAAAAAACTGTAATCCCTTCAGTAGGAAAAAATGATGCCCGATTGGCCTGGATTCTCACCTGCGAAAAAATGACGATGATAGAATCTGGAACAAAGTGTACAATCTATGCTTTTTTGGAGGTTGAAACAAAATTATTCATTTCGGAGATGCTTTTCAACTGCTAACATCTTGAGATAACGTCATCAAGGCAATGCGCAGTGAATCGTACATCACGTCTGCTGAGTTAAAGCAGGGCCAGAGGTTGAAGTATAAACTGTATAGTGAGCTTTCTCTCGATTTGCTGATGCATGCTTCTCACTCATTAGCCTTTTGCTTTCAGCCGCTGTCTCTTTGTAATCCAGGCTACTTCACAGCACACGCAGATGGTCTGCATCAAGATCTCGCTTGGATGTGTTAGCTGTTTGATCTGTTTGAGGTTTTTCTCTATAGGTCTGGTTAAAAAAGATTTTGATGTTGCAGGTTGTTCCGAGATCGGAGGCAAAGTTTAGATTAAAGGCTTGGATAAATATTTGGGCATGTTGAGATGTTCAGCACTGGCCAATTGCCTGCTTGGTTGATTAAAAGAAAGCTACATTTACAGAATTATACAGAATTGAAAGTGAGGTTTTGCGTAGCAACCACCAAAGCATTGTCACCATTTTCTATATGCTGTAATTTCTAGATAATGTGATTGGTTTAATTTATCGAAAAAGCCAAATCTGTTGACCGCAAATTTGTTAGTAATGGCCTAGGGTGATTTTGTCTTAGAGGCAGGTGGCCATTTGCTATCCTTCTGCTAATTCTGGTAATGAAATGGCAGCGTTTTCCCAATAAGTGGTCCCATGTCAATCTGTCTTCCTCTGTGCCATAATGCAAAGCAGTTTGTGCATCTGAGCTCTTTTTAATAGGACTACAGAGGGGGGTGGGAGGTGTTATGTGGGTGTGTTCTCATGCATTGTTTACTGACCCATCCATTGACTGCGTGTCCATTTAACTCAGTTCATTTCCATAGAAGTGTATCACCTAGCAGTCCGTGCCAGCTTCTCTAGACACTGAATGATAAATGACGCAACGCACTCGCAAAGTAACGGGACATTAGAAATTCATTGCAGATTATTCATTCATGTGGACTGATAATGGTCTGTAATGGATAAGGCAGGCGTAGGGCGATATCACAAGATTTAAGAGTCCCAGAGGTGTTTTAACCAAAAGAACCCTCATACAAACGCACAAGTTTTGTATCGCAAGTTTTTTGCAAATGCCTGAAACGGAAGCTGTAAGTTCGGCTTTTTTGTGAGAACACAAGAAAAAAGTGAGCATAAGTTTCTCTTTGAAGATTCTTTTTTAATTCTGCTGTCATTGCAAAGCTCCCCAAATCCAAGAGTTAGGAAACCTGGAGGCGTCTGATATGCTGTTACGTGTCTTGGTTAAACACCACAAAACCACAGAATACGCTTGACTGTGAATGCACATCAGCGAGAACATCTGATAAGATATTCTGTCAATGTTGCCTACATTTCCTACATTTAGATGCTTGTGCTCAGCGTAGGGTAAACCGAAAAATCGTTTTCTAGGAGCTTTGGATTTGCCTTTTGTCATTTTATTTGCTTTCAACATTAAATGAGTGTTATATCAGCCTAAACATCCTTTTATGTTTTATTTTATGTTATTATGTTGTAATGCTCATTTTGGATGAACTGTTCCTTTAACTGTAGACAAAGGCCTTTGTTAAATAAAAAAAACACACTGAATCCTTGGGCATCATTCCCACATGGCATCGAGATGTATCCTGACATACGGCCCTTCACCCTTCTCACCATGGAAAACATCCCAGCAGGATGCACACCAGTCCCATCGTCCCTTTAAATTAGTCGTGGCATGAACACCGCACCAACAGCTGTGTGTGTGCGTGCGTGTGTTTGTGTGGAGCACACGTCAATGCGGCATGCAAACAGTCATTAAATCCAGTTCTCGCCACATGGCGCGGTGTAAACACATGCACACACACTCTGTAGTCACAGGCATTGGATTATTTTCAGATCTTAGCCCCTAGCTTGGAGTTTAGGTAAATACTCTATTTACTGAGCCTCATTGTGTTTGTATTATATAGCTTTATATATCTGCATGGATTATACAGGTGCTCATTCAGCTGCGTGATAATGGACTGCCATGCTGCAAGCAATTTTACAGTTGTTTTCGTGCATTTGACCGCCTGTCCATCTTTCGTCTTGTGAGCATTTCTACAGTATTTCTTTACGTGTGCTGTGTTTTTTTACAGACCACATTTCTCAGCCAGCATGTTAATCTGCCCAGGACCCTTACACAGCACCCACCCCCCACCTCTCGTTGAAATGTCATAACCATGACATCACTCTGCACAAAGCGCATGCTTTCTGTGTCGGGTCTGGCAAGGAGAAAACTTGCAGAACCGCTGGATATATTCTGACAGGGTCGGAGGGAGGTGCTGTTAATGGTACTATGCACAAGTTCTGTTTCAACTTTGATCTCCGAAATGATGGCAACCAGTCATTCATGAAAGATGTGGTTAAACTGCACAGTGCTTAAAAGTGGTCCAGTGAGTAATTTTTTGAAAGGATCTATTGACAGAAATGCAATATAATATACATATCTTCAGAGGTGTATAAAGACCTTACAACATGAAGCGTTGTTTTTATTACCTTAGAATTAGATATTTCTATCTAACAGGTGCAGGTGCTGAAATTCACATTAAAATTACACATAAGGCTAATACTTTAAGCTATTACCCTTAGTATGGTCAATTTAAATAGTGATCCCTGCTTTAGCCGCTACCATTGCTTGCTATCTACTGTTAATAATCAGAATTATTGATAGCTTTATACTGTAGGCTACTGTACTAAGTTACTGCATATGAAGAGAGATGGATGAAGTACTGTGACATTTTGGATGAAAAAGAATGCTGAAGTTGTGGTTGTCCGCGCTCATACTTTTGGAGTCAGTGATCAAACTGCCGTCAGAGGTTGTGCCAGTGAAGAGTTGCGATACCATAGCTTGCTGTAATGAGATCCCCTGAGTGGTCTCAGCCAATCAGAGGCGAGAATGGGTTCTCCTAGTCCGTGTTAATTGGCTGCAGGGGTGATGCGCTGCTACACACTGGATTCTCAGCAGAGCAGTGACGTTCACATGCAATTACGGCTTCTTATTAAAAATATCTCTGATAGTATCATGACATCTTGTGCTAGCGTAGATGTAATAGTTTAATGTTTTAGATTTGCTCCAATGTTCGTTAAGATCAGCCAATGAAAATCTGTCATGATTTTCAGTTTCAAAAATGATTTCTGTTTCTCAGGCCTAAATATAGAAAGTAATGATTTGATGTCATTACAATTGTTTATCAGGCATGTAGAGTGTACTGTGGCGCCCCCTTCTGGCTGTAGTGGAAGTGAGCGTGTTCTATGCTTGCAAGTTCCCTGTTCCATTGCCTATTTCTAGAGAGGCTTTATGAGCTCAACAGTGCAAAAATAGACTGTTATGTCTGTCCAGTGTGCTGCATCTGTAGTTGGTTGCCAAAGAGGTGCTGAGGAATTTAAAAACACTGTCTTAACATAGGGAGGCTCAGAGATGACATATTTTTGTATGCAAAACCCGGAAGCGAGTTAGCATTTTAGGACTTCCGGTTCCATCGCCCCAAAGTCTATGGGATTTTGGTAAATCACCCAAAATAAGGACTGTGGTAAACAAAACCTCTAAATATTTTCACGTTTTATTCTATGACATAAAACACACCAATTATAACCCTCTTGTGATTTTTTAAAGCCTTAAGCCGCGATCACACTTGACTTTTTCCTCCATTGACTTCAATTCATACGCATGCGAATGCGACAGGCCATAAACACAGGCCCACGATATTTCGCATTTCGCTGCATAGCAAAGTTCAAGTTTGGCGAACTCTGACCTGCAAATTCGCGTCACTTGAGTGCGTGAGACCAATAGAAGATCAAAACGTCACAGCGTGACCTCTCGGTGCAGAAATGTAAAAATTGGGAGAATCGCGCCCGCCCATTTTCGTACCACCGTCCGAACAATCTTCGCATGCTCAAAGTCAAGTCTGACCGTGGCTTTATTGTGTCTAAAAAACGGCGGTTGCTAACAAGTTGCTAAAAGCGAATACATCCTTTGGCGGGGACGTTAGACATCATCGCGCATATAAAGCTTGCAAATAATGCAACACGGGCACAAATCTCTTAAAACGTAGATGCGGATTAATTCACGGAGTAATTACTTTCCAAGGAACACATTTTTAATAAAGTTTGAAAGAGTTGTCGGAGGCTTGGTGGTGGTGACGTTGATATCGAGCGACCTTAAGTGTAGTCTGTTTATAGCATCGTGTTAGCTTTTTACTTCTGCCGATTGTATTTCGGCTTCAAAAGTAACAAATGTGATGTTCGTTTGTAAAGATTATCTTGATAAACAAAATGTGTAAACATCATAAACTGTTGTAAATCACAGAACTTATTTTTTGCGATCTTCCAAAGTCTACGGGAAAAATGCATAGGCTTTCGGCCGAGGGAACCAGCGCGGCACTTACTTCTGGGTTAGCCTACAAAAATACGTAATCTCTGAGGTACTGGATTGTGAAGCTGCTCAGCCATGTGTGACACACACACACAGCTTTTTGACACATACACACACACCGCTTTCTGACCTCTGAGAAACTTACGACACATACTAACTCCTGCTCATAAAAACACAAAGACGCATCATCTCCTCCCTTTTACACTGGGGTTGTGACCTCTCGCAGGATAAAACACAAGGATGGGTTGGGGTTGGCATTGTTCTAGTCAGTCATCTTTTCATTTTCAAAATAAATACACATTTTTCATGCATTTGACTGATGTTATAGCTCACTAATACAAGGTTTTTTTTACTGTTTAGAAAATGCTGCTACATGAGCGAATGAGAAAATATAATGTAATATACATTCTCATCACAATTATATTATACAAACAATGCAGATTTTTGTTTTTATTATTAAAATTAAATATCTTTTGTAAAAAAATACATTTTAAAAAATTACTTGTCTATGGGCATCAGTTCGAAAATCTCTCACTTATGGTCAATAGAAAGAAAGAAAGGTTCTTTAGGAGAAGCCAATGGCTCTCCTAGACTATTTGTTGCATAGTCTAAGATGTTGCTTTCTCCCCTCCAAACTCGTGGAGTTATCTCTAATCATTAAACTTCAATGAAGTATCCAATAGCATGTAGTTTAATTGGGATTGATGCTATAATGTGTATTAAAGCTTTTTTAAGGCTATCTACAGTATATGGTAGGCATGTTTATGTCAAAGGGAGTACCCATTGTGGGAAAACATATATTTGTATTTACAGCAAGAATCTAAAATTTTAAAACGATAAGTGTGTTTTATACATATAGAAATCTACATACATATAGAAAAATGCTTGTCATGTCTATTATGCATTTTCTGCTATTACTATTGTTTATTATTTGTTAACAATTGATTACAATAAACCCCTATAACTAAATAATAATGTTATTTTAATAATGTTTTATTTTAAAATACAGAAATTGAATGCAGAACTAATCTTGACAATGTCAAAAAATAATTTGTTATTAATCTGTTTTTCATGCATTTACTAACTCTAATTTCTGAATTTTAACAAGGAAGCAACAGACTGGATGTGAGACAAGCTCCTCTCAGCAGTGTTCACTCTCTGTGAGTGCTTTGAAGTGAAGTGTCGTTTCTGCGCCACTAGTGGTAACAAACGGAATTGCAGTCTGTTTGTTTGAGCTACTGGACCAGACATAATAACCACATTTGTCTTGATCAGTGGTGTAAGTTTGATGTTTTGGCCATGATGTTTTTGAAATTATTGTAGCAAAGTTGCAAACCTTTTTTAAAACTGCAAATTCCTCTCAACCAATAACAAATTTCTTTAGTTCAGTCTTGCTCATTATTACGTGTGTGTGTGTGCGTGTGCGCGTACATCATTACACCTATGTACTGTCCCCACGGAGATAATAAACCTGACTATAGTGTGTGTGCGTGTGCGTGCGTGCGTGTGTGTGAGGGTCGATCCTTACAGCAGTCCCAGGTGGTCTGAAATAAGATATAAGTAGAAATAGGAAGAGCACAGCAGTCTGTGTGTTGAGGGGAACTACAATTTCGAGTTCCTCTAGTCTACACCCATCCATCTGTTACCTATTTGCAATTGTGTGTGAATGTCCCGGGGAAGACATTTGCCCTATAAGAGATTTTTTTCGCTGCTAGAATCACTTGTATGATGATTGACAATGCAAAGCTATGTCAAAAGCTATATTTAGACATGAAATCATAGCGCAGTTGGCTGACATGGGTATTTCAAAGTTGCTGTGAAATACACAGGAATGCAGGGTTGAAGATGTAATATAATACTGTTTTTTTAACGTTCCATTACACGTCTGCAGTGTATACTGAGTGAATCAGATGCTTGCATTTAAGATGGAGTCCCCATCAGACCATACATTTTGTGAGATTGGCAGAATGGCAAGCCTGCTTACTCGAGACTCCAGCTCTGGTTTATCGAGCATCTTTAAATCATTATCAGAAGACTGTTCTGGAGTCAGTTTGCATTGGCAGATCAAAGGCCAGGTGTCATTCTGCTTGACATGGAAGTCCCGTAAATTGGGTCAAGTGGGGGTGGTGGTGCTATGCCTTTTTTAAAAGCAAAAGCTGAACATGAGCTAATCATGGACACCACCTGCCAGAATCCCATTAAGGTTAAATCCCCTGCTATACAGTGAAAGAGAGTTTGCATTGGACGTAGATTAACAAGCACACGAAACTTGCTGTCCTGGCACCCGTACAGATTCCAGGAACGCTCTGTGGTTCGGACCTCTTGCCGAGGTCAGTCTGCAAAAGCACGTTTGTTTTTCTGGGACGCTTTTGGGACATTGATGCCGCTACATGCCAGCTGCCGTCTAAAGGCGAGACAGTAAGTCAGGAGCACATATTCAGTATTATATTAAAAGTAGATAACCTCTTGGTTGCAGCTCAGGTTAATATCATGGAACTGGGTTCCCAAGCAATGTCTGTTTTGTGTTGTCAAAGGTCCAGAAAGTGGGTTTAAGCTGAATTACGGTATGGGTGATTGTCATGACAACAGTTTAATGCTGAATGGTTTCATTTTGTAGTTATTTAATCTCTCTGGGGCAAAAATCTGTGTTTGTTTGACCAGAAGCAGATGAGAGGAGTTTGAATTTTTGGGGTGACACATAAAAATATACACATAGGTTAAATACAAAACAGGTTGAAATATAGGAGAAATATTTCAAACGCAAAGAAAATAACCATATTTAAAGGGAAAGTTCATGCAAAAATGATCATTTTGATAATTTTCTCACTATACAGTATGATGTCATTCCAAACATGTATGAGAAAAACAGAACATGCAAGGAAAAAACAGATCTTAAATCGACATTTTTGACTTCAGTTCTTCTGCAGAACATAACAGAAGATATTTTGAAGAACATTGTTAGCAAAACAGTGTTGACAATATTGACAAAACCACTGAGACCTTTCTCAAAATATATATTTTTTTGTTTCACAGAAGAAAGAGTTTTAACAGCATGAAGGTGAATAAATGATGAAACGCAATGCACACAATAATAAAAACAATAAAAAAGTCATTAATTTTATATGTTTGAGACACCTCTCTCTCTATTCTCTGTCATTTGATTTAATCTCTATTTCAGGTTTTCTCTCTGCCCAACGCCCTTTTTAAACTGTGGAAAAAGCAGTGACCTTGCAGCACAGTGAAAAACAGAGAAACGGGACGCACAGGGCTGGAGCACAGACACACCACCTTCAACACACAACACCCTGAGGGGGAAAGACGGAGAGGGCGAGAGAGGGAGGCATGCAGACCAGAGACAGATGAGTGCAGGGGGAGGGGTTCAGAGGAACCGAGAGAGAGAGAGAGAGAGAGAGAGAGAGAGAGAGTGACGTGGAGAGAGAAAAACGAGAGGGCGTGCGAGGGACAGGAGGCTGGGGAAGGAAGGTTGATGGCCCATTGGAGTGCATCGTCACGCTAAATGGAGGGCCGAGGATTAATTCTCTGCAGATTTGAAGTTCTGGATGCTGTTGTCTGCATGTTTTGTGGTTAGCCGGTCTGAGGATGGAGTGAGAGGTAGGTGTGTGTGTGCGGGTGTTTGAGCAGCACGCAGGTGTCTGGCAGAAATGACTGCAGCAGCTGTGAAGGCATGCAGTTATTTCTCTCTCTCGATTCTGTAGTCTGATGTCACCCTGACTCATGCAGACCAGCTTGAGGATACAGGGTTGTTTGCTTACTATATCAAACTTTTAGGCGATGAGAGACCAAAAACCGACACGGTTTTTACGCACTAGATATTTCTTGCCGTCACTTGGCCGCTTTGCTGATGGAGCAGGAGCATCATGATTCCTGTGTAGAGCGGTGATCATTGATCACTGACATGGACATCGCTGCACGATGGTAACGTCCATTAGGTTCATGATAGTGAAACGCCTGACGCAAACACATTTCACCGGATCATAAAGTAGATTGGCTTCTCTGTCCCATTACAGAAATTAAATGCAGGAATGAATGGAAGCATTTCGTGCCTAAACTATATGTTAACAGCATTTCTCACTGTTTCCATCCTGTTCGCCATCAGGAGTTATATATAGCAAGGCGTTTGTTATGTGGATACGTCACAACCTCAGCCTGTTGTTTTGTCCCCGGTCTCTTCTGGGGGATGTCCTGCGAGTGTTTTGGCTCCTGTGGTGTCCTTGGGACGTGGCTTTTTTAGTGTAGGGGTAGATTATGCAGCATTAAACTGCTTGGTATCAGATAATGCAGCAATATTTTTTGTGATTAGGAATTCGGCTTGTCCGAGCTGATTGTGTTTTTGCGCTTACAGGGGTGTCAACTAAACTATATTTGGACTTGCTGATGTTATAGAGACTATGTTTAGTCATGGACGTGGAACATGTGAACGTATGGGTTTAAACTTGAACTATATAAATTAATGATGCAGTAAAACTATATAGCTGTTTTATGGAGTCTTTTGGTTTGTTAGTATATTATTCATGAATTGCACACGAATGTTGGGTCGGTATCTGACTGTTACTCTCAACTGCAAACTCAAAGCAATTCTTCAGTTATGCTTCTCATTTGTTTAGTCTTCCAGCCCTGCATGACTCATCAACTATATTTCAGACGCTTTGTCAAGATTACAGTCGACTTCGCTACAAACACAAGAAAACATGAAGATTTCTCATAGCGTTATGATGGTGTGATACGAATGACTACAGGCCTCGCTGTTTTCTTGGGCTGTTGCCATCAGAACGAATCTTGACAGTTGTTTGGTTGTTTGACATTGACTAGCCCCCCATGTGAGATCTTGCCGTTATTATAGTTGCTGTCCTAGAGGGATTAACAGGGCCAAAACAAGACAAGCCTATTTCTGTCAAACATCTCCAGCGGCGGCTAGGGAGAAGGGATGTAGATTTGTATGGTGGCCGTTTGGATATGTGACAGAGATGGTTGCCCGCAGATTGTGGTTGTTGATGGTTTCCAGGTAGGGCGACATCTGGTTCGGTTCACTGTTATTCCGGATTATGATCACTGATCCAGAGATAAAACCATATCAAATATGTCACCAGTCATTACGATGATCCGATAATCCTAGCACCGTGGACTTCCAACGTGTATAGCCAAATAATAACTTAAATATGGACGTTGCAATGCTTGAAATGAAGTGCATGTGTCAGCTGCATTTTTCAAAGCTTTATATTATCTACAGCTGTTGCCAAATGTGCAAATATTTGATTGGAGGAATTAGTTGTCATTCTCCTCAACGTAGCTGCCTTGGTACCTTAAATAACTTGTTTAATCAATTAATAAAACTTGGAAAATTGAGGTCAGGCAAATTTAGATGCTATGAATCCTGCTAAATGTCACCAAGATGAAATATCAACCCAGTTCTTTCTTCTCAAGTCAAAATAATTGGAGCTAAAAGGAGCCTTGGGTCTGTTTAAAGCATGCAAATTTGAACATCCCTGCCATTGCAGCAGAACTTGTCCCTGAATTAGTATTCTGAACATACGTTCGAGTCATTGGCCATGAAATATTGCAACGCTGGTCTGGTTCCGTTAGAAGCTAAATCTTGTACCTTCTTTTTCAAGTGTGCTGTGTCATTGTATCATATGGGGAGCTTCCAAAGATGGAGCAAACGGGAAACAGGGATATGATATATACCACAGATAACATGGAAAATGGATTTAAAGGGATAGTTGACCCAAAAATGAATATTTTGTTATCGTTCAATCATCTGTTACCAAACTATGGCGGTTCGTATTCCCTTTTATTGTGTGGACACAAAACCTGTGCATGCAAGTCAATGGGTACCGCCGTTGTTCGGAGACCAACATTCTTCAAAATATCTTCTTTTGTGTTCTACAGAAGAAAGAAAGCCGTACAGGTTTAAAAAGACACAAGGGTGAGTTAATGATGACAGATTTTTTTGTGTGAACTGTCCATGTAATGGACTTTTTTTATATACGTTTGTTTGAGTCAAGAACCACTTAATTCGATCCCAGCATAATGAAATACTTGTTTTTGTATTGAGACGTTTTATGTCTGTTGTTTAGCATTGAAAAAATTTTGATCTGTTTGAGTTCACCAGATCCGTTCCTAATGTACACGACGTACATTTGTCTCATGTGGAAAACATCTTTTCCTCCCTTAGTGGTTATTGAAGCCACCTGTCTGGTCAAAACTGATTCATTTTCCATGCCCATGCCAAACATTCCATAATAATCACAAGCTCTATGAGTCCTGCTGGAAAATTGATTGTTTATATTATAAAAACTGTTCAGCAGCAATGTTATGCAGCTCACCCTGTTTTAGAAGAGCAAAGCTAGTTATCTTTATCATCTCAACAATGCCACACTGTTGGGATGTTGCAACATAATAACATTTGCAATCCCAGGCAAACAGTCGTTGAACTTTTATTATTTACCGAAACACTGTGTAAGGAGATGTGTAAAGTTCAGTCAAATTTGTTGTGGTATGTTCAGTAAGTTTGCAGCGTGCTCTGTGGTATAATAGCTGCTTGGTTGTTGTCTGGCAGTTCTTTGGAAAAAACAGCTGAAGTTCTCAGGAATATGAGGGAGAGAGGCATGCATGCATTGCCAGTGTTTGTCATAAAAACAAGGTGTAGGAAGACCTGTTTTGATTTGGGGTTGGCAGGGGGAATTGTTAATCACCATCTGGCCGTCTTTCAACAAAAGTCAAAATAAGGCATATTGAAGTAAAATTAGTCTTGTTTTTATATGTATTTACCGGAAAGCAACATTCCAGTGGAAACGTCTTATTGGTGAGCTGTTTGTGAACAGGAGAATGGAATGAAGTGGGCTGAAGTGACCTTTAGAAGTGACCTCACTTCCTCCCTGTACTGCAGTGATGAAGCACAAGTCATACAAAGATAATAAATCCATGTTAAAATTGCCAGAAATATAATTTTTTTATGGATGTCATATGATTAACAAGTGTATCTTAGCTTAAATTCACAGCCAGGTGATTTTAAAGGGATAGTTCACTCAAAAAAAAATTCCGGCATCGTTTACTCACCTTCGAGTTGTTCCAAATCTGTATAAATTTCATTGTTCTGATGAACACAGAGAAAGATATTTGAAAGAATGCTTGTAACCCAACAGTTCTTGGACCCCATTAATTACCATGGAACAGCTTGAGGGTGAGTAAATGATGACAGAATTTTCATTTTTGGGTAAACTGTACCTTTAAGTGCATGAAACTCAGTTTTTTCGTACAGTATGAACTGCAGATGTTTGTCTGTAGGGTGTGTGTGAAGAGGTGTTCATGTGCCAGCATGCGTGACCTTACTTATGAAGTTAAGGAGATAGATCTGAAAGCCGGAGGGAAGGGAGGGACAAACAGAAGCAGTGCTGCGCTTGCCAGTTACGTCAGCTCTGACAGGACACATCATCTCAGCCTGTCAGATTCTCTTAAAATCTTTTGAACTGCTATCTCAACACAATCTCACGGCAGTTGGTAATTATTCTATGATGTGGCTAATTCAAATGAATTCGTACGATCTCATTTGTGCATGTTTGCTTTCATGCCATTGACGGTTAGGGGCAGGGTTAGGTGCAGGGATGAATCATTGTTTTTTATTCAATTCTTGTACATTTGATGATCACTTTGAATAAATTAAGGTTGTTGATAATGGCTGAATATTAATGCTCACTGATGTGCTCACACTAGGCAAAAATAAATAATCGTTTTTATACTTGTGTTTTTCAGTGTCACTATCAAATAAATCTCCCTTTAGCTTTGTGTCCTGACAAACCATAAGATTAATACTTTATAGGTACAGCGTATAATTATTTTGTTCCATCTCATTGACTTCCCATTACTTTGAAATGCATTTTTCTTTTTGCCTTTTTTCTTTCCGTCCTTGCACAAGCCTGTCGTGGAAGCATACCGGATATCATCAGAGGGGTGTCACACCCATTTATTTAAATATAGACTTCCTTGGCAGCT
Organism: Triplophysa rosa; assembly: GCF_024868665.1. Taxonomy (NCBI): domain Eukaryota; kingdom Metazoa; phylum Chordata; class Actinopteri; order Cypriniformes; family Nemacheilidae; genus Triplophysa; species Triplophysa rosa. The sequence goes on along the minus strand of NC_079909.1, from coordinate 13,722,849 downwards.
GTTTCTGCAGTGTGATAACGTACTGTCAGCATGAGTGGGGGGGGGTTCTAGCCATAGTTCTAGATTTTGAAGGCATTTTACAGGATTTATGTGATAGTCACCAAAGAAATGTATAGAAGCATTCAGTATTTGCTGACTATTAGTAAGTAATAGTAACCCTAACTGCTTAGCTAACTTAGCAAACATTATTGAATCAAAGGTAAATTACAGAAGTGTCACCTAAATTGCATTCAGATGTAAGAAGTACATTTACATTCTTAAGGTTGGTTTTGGAATGATTTTATAAATAGATATGCGGTGGTTTTATTGATTTTTATGGGGTAGTTTATAGACCGTTTCATCGGACGCGCGTGAGCCTGACCCCCAGTTAACTAGGGCTGGGTATCGATTCTGATGTTCCGATTCGATTCGATTACGATTCACAAGCTTTCGATTTGATTCGAGTCAATGATTATAAAAAGATCAGTAAACATCAGATTACAAGGGTGAATTAAAAAAATAAATAAAGAGACACAAATCTGTTTATTAAACTTTAAACACACTTGGGTATATTGAAACAGAACAGTCGCATACCTTGATCAAACAGGATCAGGTTATTTTACATATGCAGTATACATTTTTTTTAATTAGCTGTAAAGAGAGGCTGCGAATATGAAAGAAAAAATTTTTTGAGAATAGATATTCTCACATATCCACCGCATTTTAAAAAACGATTAAATGATTTTTAATTTCTTTGCCCAGCCCTAAAATTCCGGTTTGTGTTTGGCCAGTGTCTAATAATATAACTATTTATATTTTATTTTATTTATGTTAATATCAATTAATATTATTATTTTATTGTATAATAACTGTTTAAATAAACGATTTGTTGAATTTTGTTGTACGTTCATTTTATTAAATAAACAGTTTGTTGAACGGGTCCTGCAGTTTGGTCGCATTTAAAGAAAACGTAGCAAGCGGTTGAGCTTGGCATCGCAGTCTAAATTCCAAATATTGGAGAGACAAGTTTAGCCAAGTAACGGTTCTTCTCAGTTTCTTTTGATTGTTAGGGTGGGGGGTCACAAAAGTGCGCATGCGCAGTACCGTTTGCTTATGTTGTTAAGATGAACCCGTCTATAAAAGATTTGAAGATGGGGATGAATAAAATCGGAGCAGCTGTGTTCTGTTGAATGTCTTGGCATGCATTGACGGTTGTTCATGTCTGCTGAATGCCTCTTGTAAAGGTTACTCTCCACAGCTCCCAGATGTGCTGAAATATTTGTGTAATTGCAAATTGTGCCCGAGACCACCACAGCAGGTTACTGAAGTAAACTAGTATTGAATTTATGGCAAAATGTGCATTTTATAAGAGTTTGTGAACAATTTTTATTGCATGTTGCCGTGCTCAACGTTTTTATTTATCAGGCTATTATCGTTTACAAGAATGTACTACTGGCACACAAAACAAACCATTTTGCCAGTTATACCAACATATAGTTTAAAACATCGATGTTCTCATTGCCAGCAGTTTTCCATTTACAGCTTTTTCCAGCTGAACTCGAACACTGTTTGTTCACCCGTTTTGACAGTTTTGAAAAGCTGCCTAAATACTGTATTATGCACAACGTTTACCTGACTAACTGGTAATGCGAATCTAATGTATAATTCAGTTATTCCTTGACACTGTATTGGTATTCAAGTGCACCGCTTGATTTTTTATAACCTCTTCAGTCTTATGGTTATAGTGGAAAGCTTCACTGCATGTAATGGAATTTCATTTGTATTCATGATCTAAATAGCTGACACAAATTGTTGTTTTGTTGTGCCTTGACCTTGAAATTGCCGATTAACTTGTCTGCTGGAGACAAATAAAACCTAATGGTCATCTCCATGCTGAGCCTGTTTCTGATTTCAAGTTTGGGTTGTAATAGTTCCTTTGCCAGCTTTCATCTACGTTGCTAAAATAACATTCAACAAAGGTTGAAAGGTCCCACTATTGGAAACATTGAAAATAAAGCCATACATAATGCTAAATTGTGCTTTTAGTTATAAGTGTCGTTTATTTGAATGGGATGTATTAATGTTACTGTAGTAATCAGTAGGAAGTATTTTGATTGAAGTGTTTGATTACCATGGAAACATTGTGTAAAGATGGTATCATACAGCATGTGGAAACACTTGCTAAACAAAAAAAAGGAAGTTTCATGAGGCATTTTCACACAAAATGTGTAAGTAGACTGTTAGCTTTGCAAAACACACACCTCAAAAGCCCAATCTTTGCAAGCGCTCGTATTGAAAACATTCCAGCTCTTATCGAATTTCATACAGCATTCTTATGCACTGAGAAAAAATGGCTTTGACATCTGCCTTGAAGTTTTCACAAAGGTCCTTGTGTAAGACATCCCACTTTTGCGAGTGAAATCCATCACTTGATCCGCCGCATATTATGAATCCCGGGATTGTTCTGGAATGGATGGCCTTATACATTTCTCTTGTTCTGACGTAAGGCATTATTATAAGGAAATATGTGGTGTCGTTTACTTTGTATGAACGCAGAGTGATTATACCAGTTGCTTGTCTTCTTTTTCTGTATTAAAAAAATCATTATTCCGTCAGATTTAGATGAAATTCAAATGGGTATTACAAAGAGCTCAGAAAAAGATTTATTCAAAAAAAAAAATTTTGAAACTTTTTGTAAGTGATACTGTGTTTGTGGGCAGGTAAATACAAATATTTCTTCATATAATTCTTGATGCTTTTCTTAATTTTGGTAAACACATTTATCATAAAGCCTATTTGCCTCTATATGAAATCATTATGTTTATATGTACTCGTCTAATAACATTAAGTATCATAGAACGCATGAAAATTATTTATCATGTGATTTGTCATAACACTTAACGCATGCTTTCACATTCACCCTGTTTTTGAGAATTGCGCTCCATTCAGAGATAGCAGGCAGCATGTCACACGCACCACTCCCTTCCTTTACCCTAAACCTCAACTTATTCTCGGTACTTCCCCTTTAAGAGGACAGTCAGCAGAGACACCACCTTCATACCTGGTGTGATGTTAACAGCGTGACTAAAGCAGACGCAGCATTGGGAGGTGCTGTTTTCTCTTCTTAATAGCCTGAGCGTGTATATTACGCCGAAGGGAAGGGATTTTATAATGCAAGAGTACTGAAGTGTTTCCTACATTTCTGATGACCTCCATTATGAGACCAAAAGCGAGGAACGGAAGTGTTCAGTTGTGTTTTGACAGCTGACATCAACTCATTATTCTGAGTGGCTGACAGCTCCTTAGAAGTGTTTACCTTCAGACGGTATGTTAAACTCCTTTAATATTCTGAGATTTGACTGTTTATGCCACATGATTTGTGTGCCCATTCTCTTTTAAATTGACCTTTATGCAAGTAGTCCTTTTAGATAAATCCTTCATTGAAACATTGAAATTGGCAATGAAACATTTTGCAATTGGAAGTAATTCTCACTATTTGAAATATTTTCTGTATAATGACTCAGCTGCAGGAGAAGAGTTCACAGTGTCAGCTTGTGTTTGACAAGGTGCTGTTTGGTAGCCCGTGAGTTAATAAAACGACCTTGAATCTTGGACGGGGAAAGGATAAAGTCTTCTTTGTACAGCCAACTTGTCTTTCACGGTGATGAGATGGACACTGCGAGTCACTGCGTATCAATCACTGCGCCTTAAAAGACAAAAACACACAGTTCGGCTCTGAACGCACACGCACTGTAATGAAACTAAAATGTGAATTTACAGTACCTCTATTTTGATAGTCCACTTTGGACATTATACTGCAACTACATGTTAACTCATTTTCAATAATTTAATCTACATGTCAGTTAACTCTCATTAGAGTTTTAGTAAAGTGTTAGGTTAAAGTTAGTTTTAGGGTCAGGATTGTTGACAAGTAGTTGCAAATTTACTTATAGGAATGTGGAAAATTACCTGGAAATTACTGTAATGTTGGAAACACTGTGAATGTTGGGTATTATATATCGAAGGCTGATGTTCATGCCTGGTTGACAGCTCGGACTACTCAGCACAACACAAGCTGGCCTATAAAAAATATGTTTTTTTAAAAATATTTTTGTAATATTACCACTGACTAGATTTATTAAGCATTCATTTATTATATTCCCTAACAGTGAGGATAAATCTCTCTTATGCTATTTTAGATTATAAATAATATAAAATAATATTTTTTACAGTTTGTTTTCTACATTTTTGCCATGCCACACCATAGGACACATTTGTACCTTTATTGAATGTTACTGTATAAAACCAGTATTACATTTAAAACAGTGTTGTAAGAAATGGCTTTTACTGTATATTTTATACAAAGCCTGTTTGGTTTTGAACCATCTCTGTCCATGCGTGATACTCCAACTGCTCGGCACTCCACACAGACTGCTTCTCCTCACTGTCTCCTCCTTTTATCTGCTCAAAAGATGGCAGTGTGAGGGTCATTTATCAGACAGCTCAATGAAGTCTCACACCGCCCATTGTCAGATGCCTGTCAGCCCGGAGGCAATATGTAGCAGTGAGTTTTGACAGCTGCAGTGCAGATCTTCAGCTCTAGATGGCGCTTCTTTATCCGTACTAAAAGAAGCAGAGAGGGAGGATGACACATCCGCCAAACTGTTTATTTAGACTCGGCCTCAGCGGTCATTTTGGATGTGAGGGAACGTCTGGGGTCTGATAATGTCTAAGCACGTCCACCAGACTGCCTGGCTTGTTTGTTTGTGTGTTTGTGTTCGAGTTGCAAAACAGCTTTGTGTCTTTATTCACATTTGCCTCAAACTAAGTCGAAAGGACACAGCTTAGGAAGATTAAACACTCTAATTTCCTGTTGCTTTCTAAACAAGTAACATAATAGAATTAACCGTAAATGGTTTTTAGTTACACCACCACCACCATATAATGTAATTGCTTGCACTATTTTTGCAAACAGTTCCTTAATTAGAAATGAGCTTTTTGTGCGTGTGTGGTTTTCTAATGCTTCCTCGGAGATATTACAATACTAAACAAATAAAGCATATATTGAAACCTGTACAGGAAAGTTCAACAACATACTTTTGTGCAAAGTATAGTTCATTAATTGGTATTCTAAAAATAAAATTCTGTCATCTTTTATTCACTCTCATGTCATTCTAAACAGATGGGACTTTCTTCTGTATAATTAAATAAATGGGGAACAAAGCTGTCAGTCACCAACATTCTGTGAAGATAATGCAGAATTTATATTTTTTGGTTTAACTATCCCTTTAATGATCATGGGGACATTTGTTATATTAGTGGCGTTTTTTTTTTCTTTTTCATTAAAAAGAAAAAAAATACTGTTCAAAGCTGTCTCTTTACTTTATAATAAGGTAGCTGGTGTTAATGATTTTTAAACTGATCTTAAAATTCAAATTTGATGTAATTGGATTTCAACCCACATAAAGAAGTATGTAAAATAACTAGCATTTCTATTTTTCAAACAGAGATGGCTGGTAGTGAGTCATGGAGTTATGGATTGCATTTTTGATAATACCCTTTATTAAAAGCAAATTGCAATTAACGTCTTCTAGTCAGAATGCTTGTGCCCGGTTTATTTGTCAGACAATGTGATAAGCATGTGGGTTTGCATGTAGTCAATGGCGAGCATCGGTCTATTGGTGCAAGGAGCTTAAAAAACACAAAATAGGATATGTGCGGCATTACTCGCCAGAGCTCAATAGAGATAAGCTGAAATCATTGAAAGTTGTTTTGATATTTTTATGTGCTGCGACAGTATGGTGCTCAACGTCACGCCATGAGATGATGTGCCCTCCAACGTCATCGCAATTGATGCAGGCCGCTTTTTCTCCATTATCACCACTGGAACACGCGGAGAAGTAAATGAGACTGTGTAATTTCAGTAGAGGAGTAAGTAGAAGAGCACAGCCTGTAAAAACCATCTGACCATGACTGACCTTTAAAAACAACCCATTTCCTTTACAGGGAAGCTGTTTAAGTGAAGCAGTAGTGGTCACTTTGCATCGGCCAAAACACTGTTTATAACAGACTGCGGCTCACTTAATCTTTTCCAAAGCGGGAAAACCGTGCTGGAGGGTCACACATGGGCAGGATCCCTCACATGAGGGATTAAAGAGCGATGAGAGAAGCCAAACGCTGGGTTTTCTTTAAACCCATGGTGATGCAGTTCCTATATGTTGGGGGAGGGGACAGGATGTATAAACAGAGGTCAACGTACCCCCAACCAAAGCCACCTCTTAAGGCAAATTCGTGTTTGAATGTCCCAATATACACGAAGTTCATCAAATTTGTCGGTAGTCTTTACAGACTAAACAGGAAATGATTATCCGTCAATCAGGAAGCACTTGTAGCTAGCTCAGTCTAAGCCGGTTATATGTTGCCCTGAGTAGATTAAAATTGGCTAGTCTGGAACCGCCTTTATCTGGGCAAAGATGTTGCTTGATGGGAAATCGTATTTATGACTCCGTAAAACAAACCGTGCACACTTAAAAGTCTATTTAAAGGTCCATTGTGTGAAATTTAGCAGCATCTAGTGGTGAGGTTGCAAAATTGCAACCAAAGGCTCACTCCACTCCCCCTCCCTTCGAAGCATTATGGCGGCTGACACAGAACTAAAATGTCGTCACGTTCTTTGCCGAAGGAGATAATGTATTTACGAAATGCACACTGTAGAGCAGTTTGTCCGTTTAGGGCTACTGTAGAAACAAAATGGTGAATACGCCCTTTTCACATGACGTCACGCATCTTCCGTTCTGCCGCGAAGCAGTGTATCGTTACTTCCGCTAGCACTCCAGTTCATAAAGTGGCGGTAATACACCTATAAGCTGGTTTGCCAACTGCCAGTAAAACCACAGAAGAAGTTACTTCCGCTAGCGCCTCAGAATGGAGTTTACCAAGTCCCTTGCACATCTGCCACAAATACGGCTAGATGATGTACAACGTCTTGCAGACAAACTTTCACCATAGACAAGATCAAAGCTAGAGAAAGGATACAAATTCTTCGTTGAACAGTACCTGTTTGATTATGAAGGTAAGTGTTTTGTTTTCTTTTTGTGTTAGCGAAGGTGCTATGATAAGTACTTGAATACGTGTTCTGTCAGTTTTTTTTTCACTGTTGTTAAATTCCAGCGCGACGGCAAAACGGACGTTCTTCTTCTTCTTCTTCTTGTTTGTTGCAAGACGGACGTTATGATACACTGCTTTGCGAAAAGGCGGAAGTTAAGTGACGTCATTGTGAATAGGGCCTATTCCATGCAAGGGGACCCGCGGTGTATGTAGATAGAAATAGCTCATTCTAAGGTAATAAAAACATAACGCTTCATTATGTAAGGTCTTTATAAACCTCTGAAGACATAGTTATGTATATTATATTGCATTTCTGTCAATAGATCCTTTAAAAAATGTACCATGGGATCTTTAAAGTGTATTTAAAACATTTGCTGTGAGTGTACAAACCGTTTACTGATAGACTGAGCCGCTCCGCACTAAACTGTAATTTTACTGGTCCAGCACTCAGACGGGAAGACTAGTTGTTTTTCAGCTTGTTTGATCAGGTTTAAAAACAAGAAGCAAGAAGCACTTAGCTTAGTGATTTAATGTTCACTAAATTACAGCAGGACCTTCAGGCAAACATGCTCAAATGATGTATGTGTCTGCGTCTCAGAGCTGGGTTGGCATATAATTATGTGTACGTGAAATAGGGATGAAGTGGATTGTAAACCCACGTTAAGTGCCTTACGATGGTGATTCAAATCATTCTGGAGTATTTTGTAATTGTTGTTATTGTTTTGTTGCTGTATAGATTACAGTGTGGCTTTAACCTGCAAACACTAGTCTGTTCATAGTCTCTCTCTGTCTGTCTCTCTCTCTCTTTGAGACAAAAGAAATTCTTTAAGCATTTTTTCCAACTGTAATTTTACCCCATTTCAGCATTACACACTGCGGATTAGTGTCGCTGCAGATTCCAACAATGTGGTTTTTCCAGACAGACGCAACTACTATCACAGATTACCTTTTGGTGACCTCAGTATAATCATAATTTAATTTAAATTCACACTTGTATTGCGGATTCACAAGGTTTTGTTTCCTAGGAACAAATGGAGACCTTACAGGAAAGAAAAGCAACCGAAGCTCTCTTATGTGCCATTTCCATATTCATCTGCATTTGTTCACTGGATATGAGTGCTATCGAGATGAGAATGAAATCAGACCTGGAGTGACACCAGACACACTGGCTCTGTCGCCTGTCTCTCGAGTTCACAGAACGCGCAGTTGTGTGTCGGCTCAATCCGCACGACGAGAATAGCAATGAAAGAATCAGCGACAGCTGGTTGGAAATGGCAAGAATAAATAGCGAATGCTTCCTCAGGGCTTTAAAACAGGTGACAGATATAGAAAACAGTCAATCGGGCCGATAGTTGGTGCGGGTTTAGTCTTGAGGCCTGAACTGTGTGTATGTAAACTTGTATTTTGGTAGGTGTACTAAAATACCTTAAAATATCTATATGTTTGTTTATATATAATGTACATGTACATAATAAGTTATAAATATAGACTTTATACATGGCCAGTATGGCGTTTTAGCCTCATTTCCCGCTAACAGCCCTACAGATATGTGAACCGAGAGAATAAATTCGTCACACTACTTTCCTTGAAGTTTCACTCTGACAAGCAGGAAAGATTTTATTGCTCCTAGAGCCTTTTAGCATTAAAAGATTTGAGGACCTCAGTAATGAACCCTGTCAGGTTGCTCTGAAAGCACAACGTTTCTTTGACCTCCCGCTTTGTATAAGTCACAAAAGTGTGTAATGGACATTTTTAAGTCTTACCAAACAGTTTTGTGATTTTATTTTGTGCAGTTTGTGCATGTGTTCGTCATGGTCACAGCTCAATTGAAGCCGAGGAGGATCTGAATATTGGGAGTGAGTCACTATGATTCATGGTTATTGGACACATGCCTCATCTGACTCATTTGATGTCCCTTTTCTCCAATAGCTTCATTTTAACCATGTGTGCTGAACAAGGTCAGTGATTATCCACGTTTTAAAAGGCAACTGAAAGTGACACGTGAAAATGGGGGGTCGAGAAAAATGTCATAAACATGATTTATTTTATACATGTAACATTTTCAATCATTTTTTTAAGATTGAACATTTACTTCAATTAAAGGTCCAGTGTATGAAATTTAGCATCTAGCGGTGAGGTTGCGAATTGCCAACGGCTCACTCCACCGCTCCCCCCTCCCTTTCAAAGCACTACAGCGGCTGACACAGAACTAAGATGTCGTCACGTTTTCGCTTCTTGGCCGAAGGAGATAACGTATTTACGAGACGTTAAACCAGCAGTTTGTCCATTTAGGGCTACTGTAGAAACAACATGGTGAATTCCAGTTAAGGGGACCCGCGGTGTATGTAGATAGAAATAGCTCATTCTAAGGTAATAAAACACAACGTTTCATTATGTAAGGTCTTTATACAATTCTGAAGACATAGTTATGTATATTATATTGCATTTCTGTCAATAGATCCTTCAAAAAATTACACACAGCACATTTAAGGTATTCGATAGAAAACTGAATAGGCTATATATAAAAAACGTTTTACCATGTGAAATGTAAGCACAGAGATTAGCATTTCAGCTTCCTGTTCAGATGTTCTTTCACTGCTTTGCACTTCAAAACCAAAGCTGAAGATCTTTGACAAAGAGCACATGTACATCTTGAGGCTACAGTACCACACCAGAACAGATGTTGATCTGGCTGTCTGGACCCCTTTGGTCCAATTTGAACCTGTTTTAGTATTCCTGCAGGGAGTCTTAGTTCAGGAAGAGAATCGGAAACAGAGGAAATAAGTGAGGCCCACTCCAGGGAACAGCTTTGAGGTTTTACTTTAATGAGTGAACATCATCACCTTTCAACTGTTAGACACCCACCTTCAAAATGTCACAAGCACCATCAGCAGCACCTGGGAGCTATTCATGTTGTTTTTCTTATTTTTTTGATGACACCCCAAACTACTCCCGTGTCCACCTGAGAGGTTATTTTTGAAATGGGCACAAATTTGTCTGCACACTCTGCACAAGATTTTTAGGCGGGTGATAGCATCTGGGCTTTGCCTGAGCAACGCCCATTGTTTAGGTAATGATGTCAGAGAGGAAATGCGTAAGCCAGGCCGCCCTGATGTAAGGACAGGAGAGTAGACAAAACGAGGGAACGATTAGTCATAAGTAAGGACGTGTGTGTGTTTTTGTAGACCTTTTTGCTAGACAACAGAGCCGTGTCTGTGAAAAGGCGTCAACTGGACAGCGTGTTTGGCGTTTTCCAGAGCTTCGGAAGGTTTTAGGTGTTTCACAGTGAGGTTTTTTACATTGAAGTCATAAGGAATCAGCAACCGCATCATTAGGACTCACAAATTAGAAGGTTGAGCTGTGATTTACTGAAGATGTGTTTTAAAGACGCCCATAATGGGTGTGTTAACTGGCAGGGTTGATGTGCGCCCGTTGACGGAATAAAGTAACAAACCGCTTTCTGGCTGCACTTTTCCGTTTCGTCTGGAGCATGTCTGTTACACTATGAGCTCATGTTACTGCAGCCGTTGAAACCCGAGAGAGAGAGAGAGAGAGAGAGAGAGAGGAAAACTTCCTCCGTCCAACTCGCTCAGCATTGGTTCATCTTAAAATCACGCTATTTTTAGACCAACATCCTTTATCATTCCAAAGGGGCTTCCCATTCTCCCGCTTTTCATGGCTTTCCAGCCTACGCTAATTTGGCCCAGACTGCGCTGCTCCTTGGATGTTCATTTCTCCACCTCATCCCAGAGCTCCAATCCAGACACGGCGAGCCGGCCCGTTCCCTCCTCTTAGGGTCAGGCTTGTCGTTTATATTCCCGCCATCATGTAATTAGTTTTCCGGACTCTGGAATTCCCTCCCCTTCCCCACACAGTCGCTGCGTGCCGTACACCCCTCAGAGCACCCCATCCACAAAGTCTAAGCGAGTGGGGAAAGAGGAAGAGAGCGCAGAGGCGCGCGCAAGAGAGAAGGTGAGGATTTAGTGGTCTTTAGACGGAGTTAAGGCACGGCTCTTTTTTCCTATGAGACGGCTTTGCATTGTGAGGAGATGGGCAGCCGCAGGCCAAGGAGATGTTGATGTTTGGAGGGATCAGAGATCAACATGTGGTGTTTGCACTGCGCTTCGGACAGGAGCCAGTCTTTGCTGGAACTGGGGAGCTGGTAAGTTTTCAGTGTTTGTGTGTGTCTTTATGTGCATTTAAGAATGTATAGAAACTGCTTTGAATGTTTCCCTAGTGTCTTCTGCTATGCATTGGGATAGGGTGTAGCATTATATCTGGGTGTGTTTTTAAGATCACAAATGTTTTGAGAGAGAAGCAGTGAGATCCAACTCAGTGGTTCTTTGTTTCTTTTACCTGCTTTGAATTATGGGGGATCTTCCAGTATTGCGTAAACCCTTCCATTGTGACTCTCCACACACTTTTGCTTCCAGCTGTGACATATTTCAGTTCACTGTATGCGTTGCGTCATTTTTATTTAATTTTTGTAATTTCCATTTATTTGATGTAAAAGTGTTCTATGCATGTTTTAATCACATTTTAGTGTTTTTATGTTGCTTTCATATTTTATATTGTTTTATTCTTCCATTAAAGTTTAAGCATCTAGTTATATTAATTATTAAAGCTTTTACATAAATAAACCCTTTATGTCAGTAGTTACAGTTAACGCTAAGTTCTCTCTCATTTGTCTCTCGTAAATGTAAATGAATGAATGATTCTATATGCGTTTGTAACGGTGTGTCATCTGCATTTTTTCTTTTTATCTTTTTCTGTGGTCCTCAGCTCGGTCACGGAAAGGTGCCAATGTGGCACAGCCAACAACATAATTTGATCTTATAAATCATAACAGACAGAGCCCAGTGTTTACATTATGTACAATGAAATTAATCTAATACCAGTAAAAGCTTGATGTTAGTAAAACAAGCTTTATTGAAACAATGAGTGCTCTATGTGAGATGTCGGAGCAGTTCCCAGTAATCAACAGGGCTGCATTCATGCAGAGTGCCACACTTGTGAATGGAGACTGGTCCTTAAATGCTCTCAAACTGGAAATTAAACACAGCATAGAGAAACTACTAAACGTGTCATGTGAGGGCTTGGACTGGCCGTCGGGAGCGTGGTCTGGAGACTGATTTTTCTCACTGCGACTTTCCAGTGCCGTTGTCAATTCCACAATCCACCTTTACGTGTGACGCTCGACTTGAATAGAAATGAATTGAAAATGTTCACCAAATCACCTTACCTCTTAGGTAAAGATTGTTAGTGTGAGTCCTTGTCAGAACTTTCTTGGATGTGATTGCTATTGGCTATACAACTGAGACTAGTCCTATTTATCATCCTGCTGACAATCTGGAAATCATCTAGAGCTTTTCCAGCTGTGTTGAGTTATGAATTCAAAAATGACAGATCCTTAGTCGCCTCCACACATTGCTTGAATGATTCAGATCAGTCATTTATATATGTACAGTTCACTACATTTGTGGTGTTTGTAAGATACAGAACTTTTGTTAAGGGAGTTCACCCAAAGAGGGAAGTTTTGTGATTGTTTCCTTATGTTATTTCAAACCCATATGACCCGTTTATTTTTAGGTGAAGTTTTTCTTTAAAACTGGCAGGCTGGCATTGACATACCTACTGTAGACTTCGCATTGGGTGCTTTGGCCCGTTGCTGCGATGTGCAAGACTGCCCTATAAACACATACAATTGAACAGGGTATTGTGTTTTTTCTGAATTAAAAGCACAATGTCTCAACCAATTTCAATGCATGCCATTGTGCGGTTTCAGAATTCATGGCAAAAACAATTCTGACTATAAAAAACTAAATGTAGACATTGAAGCGGTTCGGGAAATGTAGATGTCATTGTGCTTTATATCTAGAAAAACATAACTTCTGTGAATTATTAATTGTTTATAGGGCCTTCCCCAATTTGATGGTACCATTTATATAAGATGTATGTATTAATCCCAACTCACTGAACGCAACAACAGAAAATAGTGTTGAATCATGAGAGACTAAAACAGAAGCCAGCATGTGTCCTTCATTTCAATGAACCCATTTCTAATTAGTGTTTTCAACACCAGCGTTCAGTTAAAGCAGGTTTACTTCCTCATTAAATTCAATTTGCTGCTGCGTTCACGGTCTTATAAAATAACATGAGGCAGAAAATTAAAATGAGAGCTCGACTGCCAGTCATTCAGCTTTATCCTCCTAGTAGTTTAAACTTAATGAAACAACCCTGAGCATTTCGTCCACTGTGTTTAGGTTGTGAAATGGAGCAATGTGTCCCGATTGTTCAGTTTTCCACATAGCTTTTGTGGTGATGGCTGTTACCTTTAATGATCTCTGAACATTTACAAATTGTTTTCTTGTATTTTTCATTGAAACCAAGTCATCCAGCACCTTTACCAGACTTCACGTTGCTTGTTGTTACAATAATGGCGACTTTTCCAGACAATTTCATCTATCACGATTTAGAGAGTGTCAGACTTTTGTGGGTTTCTCTAGAGACATAAAGCGGCGAAATGAAAATTGTATTTTCTGGCCCTTTCGAGGGACCTGCTGAGACCTCTTTCAGGAGACATCAGGCATCAGACGACAGAAGTTATTTGAGTCTGATGGCCTGAGTGCAGAAATGAGAAAATGAACAGCCAAATTCATCACCTGAATTACAATGTGCCTTGCTTTATGTTATCATATAATGTACAATCAGATATCACAAGACATGTTAATCTTTAATACCCAACACTGTGGTTTGATGGGCGGTGTGTGTTTATATGTGTGTGCATAAACATGAAACGAGGCCACTGTAATAACCTTTGTATCTATATATAACTTCTTACTCTTATTGCTTCATTAGCACTAGCTTTGGAGCAGCAGGTGTACTTTATTTGTGTGGGTCGGGTCTTGAGGTAGCCACTCGGAGACTTCCCTGTGTGCTTAGTGTGATCATAAAACAGGCGGGACTGGAGTATGAAGCGTGTGTGAATAGTTTTCACAGTCACTCCAAGCTCTCAAACTAACTGCTGGACCTAATGAAATGAAAAGAACACCTTTTAATTTGTCTTAACTGGTCTTAACTGAGGGGTAGTTCACCCAAAAATGAAAATTCTGTCATGTATTTGCCCTCATGTAGTTAAAAAAAAAGATGACTCCTGCCGAACACAAAAGAATATATTTTGAGAAATGTCTCAGTGGTTTTGTGTCCATTAAATGGACATCAATGGGGGCCGGTGTTGTTTGTTTACAAACAGTCTTCAAAATATGTTTTTCTACGTGTGTGTGTTCTACAGAAGATAGAAAGTCATAAGGCTTTGGAGTGACATGAGGGTGCGTAAACTAACTCAAATTTAAGCTGGTCTAACCAAAACCCGTCTAAAACCAGTCAACACTTCAGCCTGACTAGGCTAAGAGACCAGAACCAGCAAACTATCTTTTTTCATCAGGTTGGGGGTCATGATTATGACTCTGAGGAATCTGTAACCTCATTTCAAAGCATTTTTACAAAAGCAGCAGGTGAATGCAGACCTGTCAAGGAGTGTGAGAACAGTCTTGTGCACCGTCAACCTGACAGCTCTCAGGAATGTTGTCTGTATGTCTTTTGATGTTGACATCACAGCATCATCTCCAGCATTGTAATGGGGTTTCATCGATTCAATAGAGCATGCCCCTGAGGATATTGCTCGTGGCTCTAAAGTCAAACTACACCGAGATCTCTTATTGTTTTTTTCTGAGATTTGACACACCTGCAAAGTATCAAGTGCTCTGGCATACAGTTATATCTTACTTCCCCTGGCCTATACAGAACAAATCCAATGAACAATCAGTGTTTTCATCTCTGTAATACTGCACACTTCTACTGTAATCTATTTCATTTAATTAAAAGAAGGAAGTTCGTAGAGGTAGAAAAGGTAGAGGTAGAGGTAGAAAGTTACAAAAACGTGAAACGTTCCGTAAACTTTTAGATTTTTCTTCAGGATTGTACTGACGCTAACCGTGATTTGTATCCCTAAATCAGCATCTTTGGAACAATTCAATCTGAATCTAGGGCTTAGCTAGAAATTTAGGCTTGAACAACACCCAAATATTTTCATCCCCTTTCTCGATTTTAGGCAAGACTTTGAATTCCCACATGGAACATTTCTTTGTAACTGTAACTGATAATGCATTCTAATCAAATACCTTATAATGTACTTTGACCTTTCCAAGCGATCACATTGGACAGAGGCGTGGAGGAAGTGTGGTTGTGTTTTGTTCGGTTTTCTAATGTGATACGCTTTTCTTTATGCCATTGCCTTAAGCAACAAAAGTCATTTGTGGCAGAAGGGAATCCTCAGGTAGGAGTTATGCTGTTGATTTTCTTTGGTTTGGCCTGGAGAGTTGTTTCTTGTGTACGTAAAAATTATGTTGTTGACAGCTGACATGAGACTGCGGAAATGTTTGTTTGTTGGTATTCAGTACTAAGTTTCATTTGCTGTCTCTGGGGTTTTCTTTGTAGTGGTACTACAAACTATACTATACTATAGTTGTATTGGGGTTTCATCTGTACTATAGTTTTTACTATAAACGCTCCGTTTATAGTAACACATACCACTGTGTGTTACTATAAACGGAGCGTTTTGCTTTTATACCTTGCTGGGTTCAAAGTGCAGCTTGTAACCACACGCACAGAATTGTGGGAGTGGACAATAAGAACTACAGTGAACTTTGATATGTGTATTTCTGCTATTTGAATTGATTTATCAGTATCTCTTTCTTGGTGAACAAACAAATTTTACTGCCTCCACCATCACCTGGGAATAGTTCATATTAAACATTTTCCCCATAACCTGGACTGTGGAGGTGTTTGCTCTGTTTGGTTATAAATTTGTATTTGTTTATTCTCTGAAATGCTAACTTAAGCTTGCTTTCTCTGTACAGTGTGGAAGGTGAGGCTCCGGGTGGTGTGGTGGGACCCTCTCTGGAGAACAGTGGTGGGTACATACGAGGGCCGGTGACCCGCAGTGCCATCATTAGCGGTGAGCACTTCGACGGTCCACCGTTGTACGCTCACGAGGTACGGCAGCGTCCCCGACGACCCAAACTCCAGCATTCCCAGTCCATCCTTCGCAAACAGGCGGAGGAGGAGGCCATCAAACGCTCCCGATCACTATCTGAGAGCTATGAGCTCTCCACCGACCTCCAAGACAAACAGGTAGAGTTTCTCAGGATCTTTTTAATACTACCAAGTATTCATACAATCTCCATCCAATTTGATCCAAATATGAAGCATTTTGCATGGGAGTTTGGTGTATATTGATGTGTCCTGTAGCTTTATTTTATCAATAGTTTAGCTAGACTATGGTTTAACTCAAAGATCTTTGTAAATAAATCTAGTTTGTTGTAGCTGGGTGAACGGTAATTCCCTAAAGTTGCTTGCGGTCATAAGTGACTACATTAACTTCCATCATATGCTGCAAATCAATACACTCAAAAGCTTATCTGAGATCAATGAGAGCCTTGTAGGATTTGGGAAATGGGATTCATAACTCAATCTGGGACAGTAGTTCATATTCAGAGCACTGGCTTTGGTAGTATCCAGAGGCGTGCTTGCTCACTAACTCTGTGCGAGTTCCCTCAGAGCTGAGAAATGTGATTAGTTCTGCCTTCTTTAGGCCAAAATGGCTTGAGCTTGCTTTTGCCTGGCAGTAGGTTACGACTGATGACTTGGGTACCATGCTAAAGGCATTCTGTCCACAATGCCTTTATAAGGTATGAAATGGTAATGGCGAGCTTCATCCGTCCTACCCGGCAAAGAAACACTTATAAACAGAAAGAGACTTCAGTTAGTATCAAGTCTGTCTTTTTTATTTATGTGCCTTTCCTTTTTTGGTATATTGTATCTTGGAAGAGTTGACAAAATGCTATCCAAGTCTAGCCAATAAATTCTGTAAGACGAAAGAAGGGAAGCATTGGCATGCTTGGCTACAGTTTGCTGCCGTCACTAAAAGTGGTGCATGATCTTTGTGTATCTCCACAGGTGGAGATGCTGGAGCGCAAGTATGGAGGGCGATTTATAACCCGACATGCTGCACGCACAATCCAGACTGCCTTCCGCCAATATCAGATGAACAAGAACTTTGAGCGCCTCAGGAGTTCTATGTCGGAGAACCGTATGTCCAGACGCATAGTTTTGTCCAATATGAGAATGCAGTTTTCCTTTGAAGGACCTGAAAAAGTCCACAGTTCGTACTTTGAGGGGAAGCAGGTGTCTCTTACCGATGACGGTTCAAAACGAGGGGCCTTGGTTCAGTCAGAGCGGGGAGAAATTGTCCCTGCCAACATGAAGTCCTCTACAGTCCAGAGTGATTTCACAGACGCCATCACAGAGCTGGAAGACGTTTTTTCTCGGCAAGTTAAGTCACTGGCAGAGTCCATAGACGATGCTTTAAACTGTCGCAGCCTACATGGAGACGAGAGTCAGCCCGAGTCAAGCAGGGGTCATGCGAACTTAGAGCAAGAGGTTACGTACCAGGTCAAACCTTCCCACAGCACCGATCATCGTAAGCGAGATGAGATGACTGCCTCCTACAGCGATGTGACGCTTTATATCGATGAAGAAGAGCTTTCCCCTCCTCTTCCTTTGTCACAATCAGTCGACAGACCTTCTAGCACAGAATCCGACCTCCGTCTACGTTCGTTGACCTCCCCGCAGGACTATTGGCCTCCAAGTCACAAGGACGAAAAAGGCGACACGGACACTAGCTGCCGCAGCACCCCGTCTCTAGAGTGTCAAGAGCAGAGACTGAGGATAGACCACCTCCCCCTCCTGACTATCGAGCCTCCCAGCGATAGCTCAGTTGAGCTCAGCGACCGCTCCGACCGAAGCTCGCTCAAGAGGCAGAACGCCTACGATCGGAATATCGCCAGTCAGCAGGGCAGCCCCAAACACTTACCTTCTCATGCACTCCCACCACGAGGACCCTCAAGAGACGACGACGCCCCTCGGCATCGGCCGCGGCAATTGGAGAGCCACCTGGCAATCAACGGCACTGCCAACCGACAGAGCAAGTCCGAGTCTGATTTTTCAGATGGGGATAATGACAGCATAAACAGTACTTCCAATTCCAATGACACCATCAACTGTAGTTCAGAGTCCTCGTCCAGGGATAGTCTTAGAGAGCAGACGCTTAGCAAGCAAACGTATCACAAGGAGACACGCAACAGCTGGGACTCACCCGCGTTCAGCAATGACATAATTCGGAAGAGGCACTACCGCATTGGCCTGAACCTTTTTAACAAGTAGGTGAAACACGTGAATGTTAGATTTTTGTGTTTTCCATTTCCTGCTCTAAGCTTTCTTCATTTTCACATTTGAAACAAGATGTATTAAATTAATAGATATTTGCCCGATTTCAATACAGTTAAGAGAGTGGTGCATTAGTATGAAGATAACATTGTTCCAGATTTTGAAGACAACACATCTAAGAGGAGACAGTGATGTATAACCCACTTTTAGATTTGATTTCCACTTATGAAAGGAACATTCATCATGTTTTTGACAAATCCTTATGCTCATATTCACCCTTTTCATAAAACATTTGTCTTTTCAAATGTTGTCCATATCATAATAAATATCTATTAAATACTGTTAACACATTAAATTCTTATTAACTTAAATCTTGCTGTTCTCTGCGACCCTGCAAGAGGATGAGCGGGTTTGGAAAATAGATGGATCGTTTTTGTTAGCAACAACGTTATGAATTAGCATTAGGATGATGCAGCAATATTTTGATCTAAAAGGGAACAATGACGCTCCTATTTTCAAAATCACTCATCTCCGCTCCCCAATTCGCTTTCACTCCGCATCACTAACATATTGGGAGTGCTTGAGTTGCTTCGAGTGATGATTTTCATTAGCACCAATCAGAGCTGTGCTAATAGATCACAGTGTGCGAACAATGCTGGGAGCTAATGCTTTTTCAATTATCATCTCAACCCAAGCACGCATTGTTCAATAGCTGTGTGTTTTCCACTTCCAAACACTCATTATAAATTTGGATCTATTATGTATTCATTGAGTGCCTGTGTGCCTGTATGTGATGCTGTTTCTTTGATTGTCACTCGACGCTCTAAATTTGATTAGCGATCAATTACAATTGTGATGAGAGCATCATTAGTTGTGTTGGGTTGCTGATCATTTCAATGAGGACCGAAAAAAAGACTGCAAGCGGCCCTGTAAAGCCACAACAATTGTCATCTACCTCTGTGTGCTTTACACGAACAACTTCAATTCATTTATTAGCACCTTGCAATAGTGGAGAGATTATCCGTGAGCATGCATTTTTATGAGGTCCTTCAAATCAGATTTAATTTCTCGAATGGATTAAGGTGCTTGTTTGAAACTGGTTTGCTGGAACGTGCGTCTCTGTGCATATTTCTTTGCCAATACGTGTGTGGTTGAACGTGTTTGTTAATATAATGCTTTGTTTAAAGTGGGACCCTCTAATCTTGGATGACTGTGGATTTGCACTGGACTGTTAAATTCCTTTTAATCTTGTGTGGTAACTGTCACACATGAATGAATGACTCCTTGGTCATATTTTGTTCCTTCATACTCTGTTATCTCCAGGAAGCCAGAGAAAGGCACCCAGTACCTAATTGAACGAGGATTTGTACCAGACACACCTGTGGGTGTCGCCCATTTCCTGTTACAGAGGAAGGGGCTGAGCCGGCAGATGATTGGAGAGTTCCTGGGAAACAGACAGAAGCAGTTCAACAGAGATGTTCTTGAGTATGTATATTTATTTATTTATATGTTTAATTTAACACAGGATAAATTGCTACATGCACATAACAAAATACACTTTCATCAATATTCTTTCCTCATGTCCAGTGCTGATCCTAGACGTCTGGGGGCCCTTGTCCTTTGTGAGGGGCCCTTGTCATAATAGTTAAAATTAGAGTAAAAGTAAAAAAATGTAAAACTGTAAACTATAAGAAATAAAAATAATAAATCATTTAACACACTTAAATGAACTAAAACTGAAAGGCAAAAAACCTTAAACTGACAGTAAGAACAATTAAGTATAAAATTAAATTCACATTTTTATTCACATGTAAATAATCCTTTACCTAAAGTAACAGATGGCTCTGGAACCATCTAGCTTTTTCCTAATCAAATGAGTGATTAACAAAAATAAAGCATGGTAAATATAGTTTACTCAAGAAAGCTAAGCATAAGAAAACACACCAATTATTCTCTAAATGTGATGACACAAAAATGACATATTATCATGGGCAAACAAGATACAGTGGTGTGCATTATAGCTGAGACTCACAAGAACATTGTACAGCTGGTTTTGTGACTGTAAGTCATTCCCTGTAAATGCTATTGAAGTTAGAATATTAATGTGTATGTAACTTTGGAGACGGTCCAGGTCATGACCATCGAACTTCCACAGTCAAACCAACTGTATGCCAGTGGACAAATACTGAATTTGTAGATCTGTACTTTCATAATTTGGCAAAACTAAATAAGACTTTGAAATAGTACAAAAACATGCCTTCTTGTTCTTTTGCTTCACGTTGTTGCCGTTTTTTCCGCTACAGACGGATAGCATCGTTTTGAAGCCATGGCCATATGTAAAGATGCATCATCACATTATGCGCATGTCATCACCTGGGCGCACTGCATGATGTCCGAGTATATCACAGTAATTAAATAAATGAAGTATTAAAAAATAACTTTCCAAATGATTCCTGTAAAGTTTGTTGCAGAACACTCCGAAGGCAGAAAGCTGAATCCGCGTCTTGTTTACATTATAGTGTTTATGATTCGATACTCAAGGAGGCCCCCTGGTGGTGCAGCGGCCCTATGCAACTTGTGTAGTTTGCGTATAGGAAGGATCGGCTCTGCTCATGTCATTCCAAACCTGTATGACCTTCTATCTTGCCCTTCTATCTTCTTCAGAACACAAAAGAAGATATTTTAACGAAAGTTGGCAACCAAACAACACTGGCTCCTATTGATTTTATGGCATGAACTACTGAGACTTCTTTCAAAATCTTCTTTCAAAGTCAGATACAAGTTTTGAACGATATGAGAGTGAATAAATGATGACAGAGTTTTCACTTTTGGTGAACTATCCCCTTAAGTGCAATTCCAGCAAAAAAGCTTCCCTCTTCGGACAAACTGACCAGCATCTCTAAACCGTTCAAGCTGTTGTGGCTTTGAATACATTTAGGATCAAAGATGGAAAACATCAAAGTCCATTGTGTTGGAAACTGATTCTTTTTAGTTGTAACCACAAGCATTTACTTTAGTTGTTAGAGTCCCCTTTGAAACGGGTGCACACATTTATTTTAAAGACTCTTGTGCTGGGATTGATACAGGATCAGATTTTGCTGTTATATGCTTCATACGTATTAAGGTATCTGGGTTCATGTGGTTCTTCTGAGACGCCACGTGCCTGTGAGTGAATAAACTTATTTTTAGTGTTAAGTTAACTCATCCTTCCTTTGAATCTGATGGAAACAGTCAAGATAATAGGTCAGATAAAGTCATGCAGGCTGTGTTCATCTCAGTCTGACAAGCACTTTTTCAAAGACACTTCCTAGAAATCAGTAAATCTCGACAAGTTTGATCAAATGCTCTCTCATCAGCCCTGGAGCACACAGCCATCAAAGAGCTCTGAATACCTCTTGGTTGCGATTTATAAACTGATAGAGTCCAAATACATACTGTACAAGATTACTGTAAGATCTTTAACAAATTAATGAAGTTATTTTTGTACTAAATATAGTCTTAGAACAACGTATGGTCAATAAATAAAAGGACCGTAAATATCTGTTATATAATGTCATCTGAATCTCTAACCACCGTATCTGTTTTCATCTTTCAGCTGTGTGGTAGATGAGATGGATTTCTCCGGAATGGAGCTCGACGAAGCCTTGAGAAAATTCCAGGCTCATATCCGGGTACAAGGAGAAGCGCAGAAGGTGGAACGGCTCATTGAAGCCTTCAGGTGATAAAACGATTCATTTGAACCACCCTCCTTCGATTCCCTACAAAAGAGAAGCAGCGTTGAGATAAGCTTGGGGGTTACACAATGAAAGTGGATCAATGCCTGCGTTTATATAGATGTTCAGTTATTTTTTTCCATGTTTATTTCAAGTGAGCAGCAAGAGCTCGGATCGTGTGTTTTCTTGGCCTTCATTAGACTAAACAACACAAACATAATCGCTTACTCAGCCCGTAGAGAACTGTTCGATCGGCTCTCAAGAACCGTTTTTAATGCATACGAACATTGCTTCAACAGTTGTCTGCTCGCTGCCGTCAGCTCTTCAAAAAAGTATTGCTATAGTTCAACCCTTTGAGCCAGATATATTCTTTCCAAATGAACAGTTTAAGCTCATTGAAGTGTTATCTGAAAGAACATAGCTCTTTAGCACAGTAGCGCTTTTACCCGTCTCTGTCGTGGAACAGGTAGCGCATCTAAAAGCGATTACTCACTAGAGCAGCTATTGATTCTGCTGAACTGCTGTGTCGTTTGTTTCAGCTTTGTTCATTTCTGTCTTTCGTCATTTGTTTCACTTCAGTCAGCGCTACTGCATCTGTAACCCGGGGGTGGTGCGTCAGTTTAGGAATCCAGATACCATCTTTATCCTGGCGTTCGCCATTATACTCCTCAACACGGACATGTACAGCCCCAATGTCAAGCCAGAGAGGAAGATGAAGCTGGAAGACTTTGTTAAGAATCTTCGTGGTGAGTTAGATAAATGGTCTCATTCTTTACAAACTGATTTTTTCAACTGGCTTTTAAAGCAATTCATTTGTCATATTAGAAAGGGCCGATGCTTGCATTGGATGTAAATGAACTTAGTGCTCCAAGGTGATAAATGACAACTTTGGAATAGCAATAAAATTTTTAGGTCACAGTCTTGAATATTTACATATTGTCTGTGTCCTTCCGAAACCTTGAATGTCCACATTTTTTAAATGATTAAATAATGTGTTGTCAAAGTTGAAAAGCACGTTTTAATTCTTTTTAATGTTTAGAATTGAGCAAAACCCAGTGACAAACGCAAAGGTTTATTAAAAATGATGATTTATGACAAAACAAAAATCACAAAATATGGAGATATGAGGTTTCAGATGGACAGCGAGAAAGTATATGTAATGTTATATAATAAATATTGTATTGTACTGTATTGTGTTATATTACTTCTATACCTTTTTTTTGCACAGGCGTTGATGATGGAGAAGACATCCCACGTGAGATGCTTGTGGGCATCTACGAGCGAATCCGAAAACGAGAGCTGAAGACTAACGAAGACCAAGTTTCCCAGGTGCAGAAGGTAGAGAAACTCATCGTTGGCAAAAAGCCGGTAAGTGTCGTTGATGCAGATTATCACCCTCTACTTTAATTGATCTATATAAAATGACATGTGGTAGAGTCCTCCTGGAGAAACATGGGGTCAGGTCAAGGGCAAAATCTTAGATCTTTATCTGTTAGTCTGCATCACTATCAATGCATTGTCTTTGCTTTGCTCTTCATCATGTTGTGACCTCAGATAGACCGCAGTTGTGGAAATGATGTTTTATTGGTTCAAGTCATGGTCTGGTGGCTTAAAATAATTGAAGGCCATTGTTTAACCATGTCTTTACCTTCACCCATTGTTTGTTTACCAAGACAGTTATTGCCACTATACGCAGTGAACATCTAAGGGCCGTATCGCTCTATCATTTGCAGTATGGACAGGCTACGCTTTTATAAATCTCAAGAGGAACATGACATTTAGAATCCAAGACGACTCTTTATCTATAAGATGTTCTCATTCTTCATGAAAAATCTAATACTTATTATCTCCAGGCCTTCACGGTGCCTGACTGTGATAAGTCATGGTAAAGGTTGTGTGATGCTCCGCGGTGTTAAATTAGATTATCCTTTTCACAGAGGACTTCAGAGTTACCCAAAGATTAACTTTACTGACATTTCACCTGCTCTGAAACTTAATCGCTATATTATAAAGTGCAGAAATACTGTAGAGGGAGGAGTTCTTGATTTTATTCGATGCAAATGAAAATGAGACCTTGCAGGAAATATCTGTGGCAGATTATGTTCGATATTGACAATTTTGATGTCTTCCAGAGGTTTTAACGCAGTAATACACCATTTGACCATACACATTTTGATTTATAATCCACCCAAACCAGTACAACATGCAGCAACTGTCTAAAATAAAAGACCCTAGTCTCCCTCAAGGCTAAACTAACTAAACTCCTTTCGCAATGAACTGTTTCCTGTCTCGCTGTTGAAAGGTACTGTGGGTTTTCAGAGCTAAAATAATTAACATTTAAGCTCTAATGGAAACAGCACACGTGACTTGGTGCCAGACAAACCTCCCTGGTGTATCTCCGGCACATCTTTGGAAAGGACATAATAGAGATCTCCTGTGGAGCTGAGATAGAAGGCTGCTGCGTCTGAGCCGCCCGCCTGCAGATGCCGTGTCCCGGGAGCTGTAATTAGGTTGTTCAAAACGGCTCGAGGCTTCCTATGACAGTTTCATGCAGCAGCAGTTTGGCTCCTCATTAACCTCCATTCTCACCAAATACACACAGCACAAGTTCACAACTTGCGTCGTGACAGGTAGACGGGGGGTCTTGATGACAGGAGAGAGAGAAAGAGACCACTCGTTGACCTTAAAGCCTCCCTCCGGTCTTCATGCTGTATTTAATTCTTATTCTTCTCTTATTTTTTCTGTCTTTCAGATCGGGTCTCTTCACCACGGCCTTGGATGTGTGAGTGTCATGTTCACTGTTTAAGGTTTTGATTGCTTTCAGTTTCATTGAACGGTTTTAAGACGTGATCTGTAGGTTTTGTCTTGTAATCGTATTTTTTTGTAGTTTTTTCTATTCGTGATAAAAATGTATATCAGTGCATTAACTGATATTAACATTTACAAATTTAAATAAAAAAAATGTATTAGTAAATGCTCAAATTAACATGAACTAAGAACAGTAAATACTGTAGAACTATTGTTCATTGTTAGTTTATGTTAGCTAAAGCATTAACTAATGTTATCAAATACAACATGATTGTTGTGTTGATTAAATGTTATTATCAACGTCACAACCTTGTTTTGTCTCATTACTTCAAAAATTGCTAAAATTAACTAAAAGTAAAAATTCTATGCATACTAAAGATTTACATACTGTCTATATGTAGCGATTGTAGTATGCTAGTGTGCTTCAAACAGCCAGTGTATCACTTATAGACTAGGTTTGGGTTTTTACTTATTACTGTGCAGAACTACTAAACATCATTGTATAAAAGGTTTAATCAGTTTTTATTGGCCCATATACAGGTACTGTCCCTGCCACATCGCAGGTTAGTTTGTTACTGCAGGCTGTTTGAAGTGCCAGACCCCAACAAACCTCAGAAGCTGGGTCTCCACCAGAGAGAGATCTTTCTTTTCAATGACCTCCTTGTGGTAAGAAAGTCAAAATTGTCCACAAGTCAAAATTGTCCATTGTTTATTGAGTATTTTGGTACATTTACATTTAGTCATTTAGCAGATGCTTTTATGGGTTCAGGGAGCAACAAGCGATATGTCATACAGGAGCAATAATGCAATAGGTGCTAATACAAAGTTACTAGTTTCAACAAAAGCTAGACCACTACCTGTTGAGAGAAAGAGAGAGGGTTCGTTTTTTTTGGTACAATTTTAATTAAAAGTAAATGCCTTCCGCAGAATTCTACACATTTCCACCTCTAAAAATTTGCTTTGACAGATTATCGGTAACCAATGTGTAACAAAAGAAAAAATGGGACAAAACCAACTTTCATAAACACACTTTTTGTTATGTAATTTTGTTTTTGTTGTTATGGTTGTGTAATGGTCAACAAGGGCACATACAGTGCAGTTCTAGGTCAACTGTACATCATATATCCAAAGGACACATAAAAAGTGTTACTCAGCTTTTCCAAAGGCTTAAAGAGGAGAGCTAAGGATAATCAGGAACAGATGGGGTCCTAATGTGTCACGCTTTGATTCAGGTCACCAAGATTTTCCAGAAGAAGAAGAACTCGGTGACGTACAGCTTCAGGCAGTCCTTCTCTCTGTACGGGATGCAGGTGCTTCTTTTTGAAAACCAGTGTAAGTGACCTCAGAGATGAGATTTTTTTGACATTTTTGACCCCATCTTGCCTCTTTCTGGCCCCTGTTTTCCACTTCATCAAATACGCTTGCAACTCAATTGAAAATGCAGCATGAAACAGGTGTTATTCTCAAACTGTCGTGTATAAGGGTGCGTCTTCACATGAAAAGATTCAAATATCTGAAATGTGAGAATATTGATCCGCGCATCATTTTGAAAAGGGCACGTCTGTAGCCGGTCTTGAAATATTCCTCTGGTGCTGCTGTTTTTCAGATTACCCCAATGGAGTGCGTCTCACTTCTGCTCTGCCGGGCGCAGACATTAAGGTTCTTGTTAACTTTAACGCCCCTAACCCACAAGACCGCAAAAAGTTTACAGACGACCTCCGGGAGTCCATCGCAGAGGTGCAGGAGATGGAAAAGTACAGGATAGAATGTAAGCATTTACAGTCACCTACAGTCTTGCGAAAAAAGTAGAAGCAATTCTTGTCATTTATTTAATTCTGTCGTTTTTAAGACTTTTAATTAAAATGCTGCTTTTATTTATTCACCCTCAAGTTGTTCCAAATCTGTATACATTTCTTTGTTCCGATAAACACAGAGAAAGATATTTGGAAGAGTGCTTGTAACCAAACAGTTCTTGGCCACAATTGACTGGAAAAATTGCTTTATAAATTTCTTTGTTCTGTTGAACACAAAAGAAGGTATTTTGAAGAATGTAGGAAAGCAAACTGGGACACGTTTGACTACCATTGTAATTTTCCTACTATGGAAGTCAACGGTAGCCAAGAACTGTTAGGTTATAAGCATTCTTCCAAATATCTTTCTCTGTGTACATCAGAACAAAAAAATGTATACAGATTTGGAACAACTCGAGGGTGAGTAAATGATGACAGAATATTTATTTTTGATTGAACCCTTTAATATTTGGTCAAATGCTGATGTTTTTTTTTTATTTTCAATTATTTAAATTATGGTGCACTTAAAATTATGGCGCACTGGTGTTTTTTTGCATTTGATGTAAAGTTTGTGTCTCAAAAAAATGTCAGAATGTCTTAAATAAGATCAAAGGCACTTTGAAGCCTAGCAAATAATGTGACAGCGCTTTGTACTACACACTATGTCGTATGCGTTTTGAGGCAGTATGAAGCCATGAGTGTACTAAAGGAAATTACATAATCGGTGAAGTTCTTCTGTCATTTTACACAGCTGAACTTGAGAAACAGAAAGGAGTCGTCCGGCCCAGCATTTCCCAGAGCTCAGGTCTGAAGAAAGAAACAGGAAATGGGAATCTAAGCCGCACCAGTCTGGATGACAGTTACGCCATGGGCGAGGGTCTCAAGAGAAGCGCTCTCAGCAGCTCTTTACGTGATCTATCAGATGCAGGTGAGATTAAAGACCACATAAGACGAGAGATGTTTCAGAGCGTTTTGTGTCCAGACAATCCTTAACCTTTTACAGTAGAGCGCAGAACGCTTGCTTTAAATTGACGTTTGTAGTTTCAATTATATATCAGAGTGTCCCTCACCCCGGTTTATGAAGCTAGTCGCACCCTGACAAACATTAGGCTGTTTTTTCCCACATGGTAATTGAACCATCACACAATTTACAAGCTGTGATTTCTCACCCTATTTAGCATGTTGTTTCGAGCCACAAACATGTTAGTAGCCACACACTCGAAATGCATAGCGAGAAGCGTGACCTCACGCGACGTCTTGGTTTAAACAAGCAGTTGGCAGTGTATTCACGCTCTCTTAGTGTGAATCGAATTCAGTGAAGCCGGCTGCTGAGCCCGTCTGCACTAGACACTGTGTGTGGGAACCTGTGAGATGAGACTTAAAAATATGTGTGGCATCTGCCAGTGTCTTTTCAATAAGGGCTTAAAGCAGCTTGATCAGTATTTTGGGGGGGGGTTAAAAATGAACAAAAATCAGAACAGAAAACAAATGTCTGAGCAAACATATGAAATGAAAATTGTAGCATGTTTCATATAGAGTTGTTAATATAGAGGTAAAAGTCACTGTTTTTTGCAGCTTTAAAACTACATGTCCCATTTATTCTTAGGCTAATACAGTACAGTATGTAATAGCACTGCTAACATTCTCATTCGTACTTATTTCAGATTGACCACTGACAGTCTCAGCTGTCGCATTTGTATTTCTCCATTAAACCAAAACTGTTTTATTGTTTATTTTTTATTGTTTGCTTTTAAAGTCTAAAGAGTATGACCTCAGAACCCAGTTAGTTCAAGACTCTGTAGCTTGTGCTTTTAGCTCCATCCATACCGCATCCTTTAGGCCCCCAAAAGCTCCCTGGCTGCCCACTTGGATCTACCCCACTTTGTTTTAAGAGTAGTACTGCTTCCTTGCGCACTTGTCTCCATAGCGCCCCCTGTTGGCAGACAGGATCTATACGCCTCTATATATCAAACTGTTAGAGCGTGCTCTAATCTATCATATTGAATGTCTCGCTCAGGCAAACGGGGGCGCCGAAGCAGCGCAGGATCTCTAGACAGCAATATGGAAGTAAGTACTGTGGTATAGAACGTAAGGACCAACAACAGACTGCTGTTTTGAGTGACAAATGTTGCACTTTGAAACTGAAACTCTTTATTTACGTTATGTAGCTGTTTTGATTTCTCTGGTCTTTCTACCATCATTTCGGTTGCTTCTTTGCTTGGTCGTATATTTGTGTGTGGTGTTGTTTTTGGAATAAGCAGGCCACCCTGCATGCATGGACTGCCTGTTCTTGTGGAGCTTATGTGGAATGATGGGGAATTCCACCCCCATGGCTTAAATCACATATCATAACATCTCCACCGTTCAATTTAGCCAGCATGATTCAACTAATCCAAACATCTAGTCACATCAATGTCACATCCTGTGGGCTGCGTGTCTTTTTATTTTGTCAGTTGTTTTCAACTTCATCCCAGGTGGTGTTTGGTTTTACTTGGCCGCTGCAGATAAACAATGAAGCGTTGCTTTAGGGCACTTAATAGTGTGCGAGTCTCCACTTCCTCTCCAGCCCAAACCCCTTTACTTCTGGAATGCTACAGAATTATTTCCCCTTTGTTTACTGATATGCATTGTATACATGAGGGAGGATAGCAAAGATGATGGATGAACAGACGTGGGATTTTCTTCCATTTACATTACTGAATCGAATCATTACGGATTATCATGTACACCAGTTTGACTGACAGTCCGCTCATATGCTCACTTAACTAAACACTAACTCAATCTTGCCTATTTCAGCTTTTGCATGTGATGCATGGCTTTCAGGGATTTCCTTTTTCATTTGCATAGGCTGCTTATGGGTTGACATGATGCATTGCTTCATTGTTATGTCCTTGTTTTGAAATACTGATTTTGTAATATTGTTTTGTAACAGTGACAATCATTTTTGTGACTTTTATGGTGAAGGCTATTGCATTTGCTGCTTTACAACAGTATGCAGTAGTGGCCAAAAGTGATGTCCTACGAGTTACGTTTGTACAATTTTTGCTTTATTTGCTCCCTCGGGTGCGATTACACCATCAAAATATGAGGTATATGATACAAAATGGACAAAACACTAAACGTTTAAGGTATTTATTGGACAAACATTTGGCAAAAAAAGCAGACTACAACATATCAGGGAATATGGGTTTTATTGAAAAACTCACTTAGAATAAAGCAAACATAAACCGTTTGATCTGTTTTAATATTTGTTGATCCTTTCTTGCGGTCTAAGTTTTTGCCAACCCTCCTTAAATTTTTCGTAAACATTAAAATGAAGGTTTTTAATACATCTTTAATAACATATTTGAATAAAATTGAAAAAACATCAATCAACCAAAGTTGGACATCACTTTTGACCGGGTCTGTACTTGCTGAGGTAAAACATATTAACATACTGTATAAAAAACTAAATATAGGATTCTTGTTCCCTTATTCCTTACACGTCATAATTTTTGCTATTGATTCTTTAAGTATTAAAAGTATAAGCTAAAAATAATTTGTGCCAAGTATTTTCTTAGCAATTGTACTATACAAAAACATAACTTCTTTTTAATAGCATATTTAATGCTTCAATTAAAATTACAATATGCAACAATGTTTTGAATTTGCATTGTGAACAACCAGCCAGTTATGATATGACTCTCAAAAGCCTCAAGTAAACACAACATAATTTTAACTCTCATTTCATTTTACATTTTAAAACGTGACATCACAGAACATCTCCGGACGTTGTGTAATGACTTACAGACAGAACTGGTTGAAAAATGCAAACATTCAGGGAGCATTAACAGAGCCAAATGTTATAAAAATCATCCTATTTCCAAAGTTTTATGAAGAGAACCATTTAAATAATAGCATTTGCAGTCTAATATACCAGGGAATGTGGAGTTTTTATTAAAGCATCTGGGTTCTGTTCACATCTCATGTTTAACTTCACTGTTTTCTCTCTCTCCCTCGTCCTCCACAGGGGTCCATCATTAGCAGCCCCCACATACGGCGCCGAGCCGCTTCCAGCCGTGACGGCCCCTCCCGCCAGCAGTCCATCCCCAACTCCTCTCTCCTAGGATCCCTTTTCGGCACCAAGCGGGGCAAATCACCCTCTCTGTCTCAACAACCATCCCACCCCTCCCACCCGACACTCATCTCTCACACCCCACACCCTTCCAACCTGCACCACACGGCCCGCGATGGCGTCTCAGTCACCGAGACCCAGGCCCAGATGCACCCGCACCACCCTCAGTTTTGCCATATGCAGAATCCCCCACCCTACCACCACCACCATCACTACCACCCCCCGGCGCACCTTCAACACCCACCGCACCAGTACCACCCCCCGTCTGCCTCCTCTTCATCTCACAGCCACTCGCACGGCTCTCACGGCCACGGGCCGCACCCTTCTCACCCATCGCACTCCTCTCACTCCCAGCATGCACCTCACCACCACAGCCAGCCTACGGCACCTCCTCCGGCGCCCAGCGGTACCAAGCCCAAACACAGCGGCATCAGCACTGTGGTTTGAGCATCTCTCCAAACTCTCCTCTGGGACTTTATTTTGGCAGGGCGCCTGGCGGCAGACCGTGGGCCTTTTTTTTAGCTAGCGTACTGAAGATTGTAAGATGCGGATTCTTGCTGCCTACCAGGACATGAGCAGGGAACCAGAATGGACTCTCTTTTATTTCCTCCAGGCCGCACTGTGTAGCACTGGCCTTCTCTTGTGGGGCTGCTAGAACTCCAATCATCACAGTCGCTCAAGCTGTAGACTCCCAAAGTTGCTGCTTATTTTAGGCTAGATCTAGAGATTTTCTGCCCACTTTGGACGAGAGACGGCAGTCGAGCAAGAGCATGCGCAAGACCGTGGCAACTGTTTCCTTGTACTTCTAAAATGCATTATCAAATAGCCTGCTTATTAGTTCGCAGAAACGATGTTTTTGCTAGAATGTTTTTCTTTTGCCTAGAAAAGCCATAGTTTGCGACAAGTCACGATGGAGGTCAGTCACAAGTGGTGTTCCAGTATTTAATGTAGCTGTAGACCACACATTTCTGTGATCTAGTTATAGGGGACTATAATGTGCCAATTATTAAAAAGCAGTGACTGAGTTATTAAAAAAAAAGATTTGCTTTGTCTATGTTGTGCATATAGTATTTTGTAAAATAACAATAATACTACTTATCAGCTATTATTATTATCGTTATAGAACAAATGGTCCCAAGGCTCAGCTAATATCTCAGTATTCTCTATGTACTCTTGAAGTAGGAGTTGCTAGTTTCCACATATAATGAACTCAATAGATCTCAATACATTGGGTAGAATTTATTGGTTGCCTTTGAGGAAAAGATTCTGGAATGAAACTGTGGAATGTCCAGGTCCTCCTTAGGGATCGACGTAGCGCAAACCAATCACAGGGAAGGGGCGGGTGGAGCGAAGGGAAATTAGTAAACTTTCCGATGGATCCACCATGGCTTCGACTCGACGGTCCTGGCCACTGCTGCAACATGGTTTTATTTTTTTAACTATTTTTTTAGAGATGAATAAACAATATTAATGTACATTTGAAGATGTTTATGGTGAAGCCGGTTTGATCGAAAAGGCTATTTTGGAAAAAACCAACACGTTTAGTATATGGGTAGTGTTTTGTTTTCCAGAATAGCGAGATATAGCAGGCTGCACTTCAAAGCTGATCTAATTCCCCATATTTCAAAGGTTTGTTTCAAGTTTGTGCTAAGATGTTGTGTTTTCCTCAGCAGACTGAGTGTGCCCTCTTCATTTCACTTCATGTGCTATTCTTTGTGAAACTGGAGTGTTAACACAAACTGAAGTAGATTTGATACTTGTTTGTTCTGTTCTCGTATGAGAATGCCTTTCACGTGCTCAGAAACACAGCTAATGTAATGTAATCTAATGAAATGTACTGCAAATAATATGTAGCAGTGGGCTGGATGGATGTTTTCTCATTCAGAACAGATTTGGACTTGTTTTTCATGCATATCCCCTTTCTCGGTTGAATTTTTGACTTGTTTTATATAGATCAATGGCGAAGGAGCTGTGATTCGATGTAGTTTTGTGTCGACACTCTTTTAACTCAAGCACAGAGCTCTGATCAGCACTTGTCCTTGTAAATAATGACTTAATGTACAGAAAATTGATTCAAATGAACGCTCTCGATTATGAGACCAATGTCAGCGGTTATGACATTTGCTGTGCGTTATTTCTTTCTTGTTTGTTTTTTGATCTGTTCCTTTTTTAACTAATCATGTGCAATATGTATGTTTCAGTTTTGTAAATTCAGAAATGCGACCAAGCGGTTCATTTTTTTTGTTATATCATATTTCTTACACGTCTGACCCCGTATTGTTTCTCACCCCCACCTACACCTTGTTCTCCCTGGTCTCTTAACCTGCAACCTGCAGTCAGGAATGCCACTTAAGTACTCTTGCATGTAACGTTATATTGTAGAAGAATATTCTCTAGATATTGCATATTTCCAGAGATATTATCAGTGTTACAGTTGACTGTTGTTAAATGAGTGATGATAAACATATTAAAATCTGTAGACTTCTCTTCATTCAACTCTGTTACAATGCAAATTCTTTATCCTGTTTTGTACTAAAATAGTTTTAAACAGGTAACCTCGGCTTTGTCTTATCATATGTTGTTTATCTGGGGTTTAAGTTAGACAGATATTTTAGCAAACAAAATATTAGCCGTTAGACCCGTTGTAACTAAATACCAGTGGAAGATATCGATATAACATATGCTTAGAGATTATATATAACATAAATATGTGTCTAACTCATCAGAATAGCGCTCTGTACATCTGGCCTGTTCTTAAGATGCATTAAGGTCAGTAATTTGTACATTACAGCGTTAAACCAAATGGATTATCCCATCTCTGTGTATGAATGTGATCACGCAAAGCCATGTTAGACTAAATGTCTTAAAATAAATCAATCTGCAACATAAAATATCACGAAAATGTCTTTTTATATGCTTTGTCCTCTTTTGTTGAATATTTAAATGATTTCAATTCAATGCCGTGTATTGTAAATGTATTGTGGTGCTTCAGCTTTGTACAGTACTGGACAGTTCAGTCGAAGCTTTGCATGCAGCTGCCACCTTTAGCACCTTTGGTTGAATTGTGAGCTTATTTAAAACGAAAACCTGTGCTTTCTTTTAATGTTCTGTTCTCTGTCATCTTTTGTTTGTTTGATTTTGTTGTTTTGGCTTGCTGTTACGTTTTATGCTGTGCCACTGCACCTCAGCATGTATATCACTTGTTTACCGCTCCTAAAAAATCATTACACTTTTGGTTTCTGTACAAAGCCTGTGTCGCTGTACAGTATATATCAAAAAGAAAATAGAAAAAAAATGCATATCTATAGAAATCTAACCTAGATGACAAAGGGAACGTATAAGGGTGGGGGTTTTGGGTTGACTTGTACATAATCTGTCAAATATTTTTTGTTTGTGGTCAGCCATTACATTGCTGGTGTAGTGTTTTTCCATCCATTCAGATGACACTGCTTCTGCTACCAGATGTAGCATACTTCAAGAATTTGTCTAGGATTTTCTTTAATAAATCGACTGTTACATGACTCACAGCATCATTCATGTGCATCCACGCATACAATATCATGTTTTTAAAATGACCAAACATGGAGAGGAGACACTATGGTTTTAATGTGCATTCTGTTTCTAAGTAGATGGCGAGACCCTATTGATGTTTAACTGTGACCATGTTCGGAACATGAAATAAAACGATATACTGTAATATTCTTAACTTGTACTGTTCTGCATTAAAGAATACTTCAAAGTTGCTTTAGTTCGTTTTGAATGTCTGGATGAACAGTTGTCAGATATTTGAATAGCGTGTTCAGTGGATTTTAAAAGAAATCTTTTCCTGCACACATAAACATGTGAGTGAATGTGCTTTATTGTCAACAAGACCATGCTGTATTTAGGTTGATGCAAGCGTTTGTCAGTTCTTTGATCATAAACGTATATAATGTCAGTCGAAGCGTCTGCTTTATCTGAAATCATTCTGTATTTTCTCATCAGTAGGCCTAATTGAAATGACCCAGGACACTTTTAAACCTAAAGCTCTGGGGTCCATTTCAGAAAGGAGGTTTAGTGAAAACTTGTATAGTATATTAACTCTAACTAAATGAGGGAAACTCTGGGTTTTCCGTTTCAGAATGCGAGGTATGTCAAACCCGAGAAAGCGGGTAAGTCAAGCCCGTTTCTAAAAGAGAGGTAACTTATACTCAGTCAGTTTTCTTTCCTAAACCCAGAGTTTCTTTCGATCTCCTCCCCCTTTTTAAAGCTCAAGTGGTGTACCTCATTCATTCATTAATACAGTCATTCATGGCACACGTGAATCACACAGAGACCATCTCAGTGACTAAAATGTCATATGTGCTTTTATAGAGGCTGCATTAATTTATAGGGATGTACTTTGATTTCAGGAGAGCAATTTAGGACCCGAGTGGAATTTTGTCATTTCCCCCTTGCATTTTTATTAAAACTGTACCATTTTTCTTTTAAATGAATTAGATATATGAAAACATACCTCATCCATCCTTACATCAATAACATCAGCCATCGTGGCCGTGTATTACATCAGAGCAGATTCTATTTTCTCACAAATGGAAGTTTTCTATGGAGGATGAGAAATATACTTAAAAAAGTGTATACATAAAGTGCATGAATTAAGAAAGAAAGAAATGCAGACATAAAAGCAGAAATGAATAGATAAAAGTAATAAACAACCAACTTAGACGTGCAGCCACTCCAACCCAAATCTGCTGAGCAGGGTTCGATCCGGAGATCAGTCTGACTTCGATAGGAGAGTCTGACACAACTGTCCTATACACCATACCATGTCACCTCTATCACTAGAGCACAGATGGGGAGTGAGAACATCATTTCTTTTACAATTTTAGTTTTTTGCATTCATTCATTAACTGATTAATTTATTTGATTATTGGCACATCTATTTATTAATTTAAACAAGTCGTTTTCAGCACATTGGTAAATCCACTGTATGCAGAGCGGTGAGGAAAGTGTGCCTCGCTCTCAAGTGCTTGCAGCCATGTTGCTTTTTTGGTGCCGTTGCTATGGTGAATCGTAATATCAGAGCTCCAACTGATCATGGCTTTGCGTCGTCGTGGTGCACGCGCTTAACTCACGGTAACCCTACAGTACCCAGAGTTGATAGAACTAACTCGAATCAGCTGTTCTGAAACCCAAAACTCATAGTTTCTTATTTTAGTGTAAATCAACTCAGAGTTCACATTTTAACTCTGTGTTGGTTGAACCTTGAAACGTTTTTTTAGTATAATTTTATTTGTATATAATTTAATTTTATAGTTGCTAGAAATCAATACTTTGGAAAACTAAAGAGATCCTATTAAGTCATTTAAGGATAGACTGTTCAATGACTGTCAAGATTTACTGTAGTTAGAAAAAGCATCACACATAATAGGCTACAGCAATAAGCCGAAGACATGGTTTACAGTGATTTTATAACCGCTAAGGGGCGTTGTTAGGCACGACGAAAAGCGGAGTAAAAAGTGTAGCCTAATTGAACATTTAAATAATATTGCTCCGCCAAACAATGTAGAAACAGAAACATCAAAGCGGTTGCCAAGCAACCCGTACGCAGCAACATACAGTGGCGCAGTGATGCTTGCGTAGGCCTATAATGCGGTCGGCTGTATGTTTTGGGTATTTTACAGTGGCTTAGAACAAGGCACAATGAGAATCAAGAACCAGAACTGTTTCATAATGATGCTTTGAAAAGAAAAAGTACCAATGATAACACATCTATTGACTCTCATGAAGTTGTTTATGCTTATGTGTGCATCACATCTATTACATTCGATAGGCCCATGCGAAGTGATGAGACGACAGACTGTGCCCGTTTGTCTGTCTGGGTTGCTATAAATAGAACAGCTTGCGTTAAATCATCATTGTCAACAGGGGGGACCGCAGGGCCGTCTGAATATCAATTGATATTTTAGTGCCTAACATTTGAACATAAAAGTGAATGTAAATCTGTCCCAAATTTAGTATCAGTTTAGTAACTGGTCCGAATGCAGGCATGAAGAGCAATTTATGTTATACGGTAAAACACTGACACCTGCTGGACAGAAGTTGAACTGAGCTCACAAATGGACTTTGTCGTCATCAATAGGCGACAAAAACGGGTGAAAGGTGTTTCAGCTGGTCTCAGGGTGATCTAGGTGAGTTTGTACAGTGAAGATGAATCTAAACAAACTTTTTGTTTTGTCGAAATCAGTCAAGCTCGGAAGAAATTTGATCGCTGCACGAGTAGGACACGTTGGTGCGGGATGTCTACAAAAGCGCTGCATTAGATCCAGTGCGAGGAGTTTGGCATATGCCAAAGATCTGTTTCTGGGCAAAGTAAACAAGGTACTGTCAACAAAATAAAGAACAATAAATCGTGTTGTTGAAGTATAGTGCTACTTGTCTTTATACAATCTTAACCAACCTAAAAAACAGCAGTTGATGATATATGCTCTTATTATGATAATGGTAGTTTAACTTGCAGGACAATGGAAGTTATTGTATAATGCTCTACTTTAGGCGGAAGTGTTTCCTTATCCAGAAATAAGCAATGAAGAATTAGAGGAGATGAACCAGCTTGTCCAGCCGGTGGAGAAGTTTTTTAATGAAGAAGGTGAATTCCATTCAAATCGACCATGTATTATTCTGTTTTATTGTTATTCAATTAAAGTGTGCCTGCTGATGATGATTATATTAAATTACAAAAATGTGCAAGCTAGCTTTAACTTTTTTTGTTACATTTTTTCTTAGGAAACTTGAATGTTCCTAGTGTTTGCCTAGCAGTTACAAATGTCTTTCTTTCCTCATGCAAATTTCACCTCTAGTTGATTCTAAGAAGATCGACCACGATGCTGTCATTCCTCCCGAGACTTTGAATGGGCTAAAGGAACTGGGACTGTTTGGCATCCAGATACCTGAAGAATATGGTAAGACCAACCCCTTTACATGACGTACAGTTATGCAAGTAAGTCAGTGAGTTTCATCCGCTTGTCTTTCTCCTCCAGGTGGGCTGGGCTTGTCCAACACAATGTATGCCAGGTTAGGAGAAATCACATCTTTGGATGGAGCTATTGCTGTCACTCTCGCTGCACATCAGGCCATTGGCCTAAAGGTGACCCAGCATGTCTTTCACTGATGCATTGTAAATGTATTGTAAAGACTACTTGAACAACATTGTCTCTGTTTCAGGGTATTTTGATTGCTGGAAATGACGAGCAGAAAAATAAATACCTGCCCAAACTAGCAACAGGAGAACACATTGCAGCATTTTGCCTCACTGAACCAGGAAGGTACTGTATTACAATTCAACCGGACTAAAATGATGGAGTGATCTCAAGTAATCGTATTAATCTGTGTGCTCTTGTGTGTTAGTGGCAGTGATGCTGCATCTGTTCAGACACGTGCCACCCTGACAGAAGATGGAAAACACTATCTGATCAACGGCACAAAGGTGACCCCATCAGTGATTGTAATGTGTTTGCCTTTAGTACACACCTTTGTACTTGAATGAAATATTTCTTGTTCGTCCCTAGTTCTGGATTTCAAATGGTGGTTGGGCTGACATCATGACCGTGTTTGCCAGAACCGAGGTCGTTGATGAAGACGGTCAAAAGAAAGATAAGATCACAGCTTTTATTGTGGAAAGAGCTTTTGGTGGCATCGCCAGTGGCAAGCCTGAGGACAAGCTCGGCATCAGAGGCTCAAATAGTGAGTTTGTACATTGGTACAAATGTTGGATACACACACACATTTTAAAAATCTACAATACAAATATAAAATTGAACAGTTTTAAATAATAAATATTTTTAATTATTTACATTTTCAGTCAAATTTCTATAGCATTATTAAGGGGTTTGATAAAACAATCTAGCACTAAATCTGCTCTGTTGCTATGCTGTGTATGTAATAAAATCCTACACATTTAATCTTACACATTTCAGTTCAAATGCTTCCTTTGAGGGACGACACAACTGAGATGTCGTCAAATTTACTGCAGTATTACGCAGCTTTGATATTATAGATAAATTATGCTTTTTCTTCTTAGCCTGTGAAATCTCATTTGAGGACACCAAGGTGCCAATCGAGAATGTGATTGGTGAAGTTGGTGGCGGCTTTAAGGTGATTCACACACAGTGTTATCGCGTAATGACATATTGTCGCAATGATGTGTAACATGGGTGTGGTCTCTTTAGGTTGCAATGAACATTCTTAATAACGGACGCTTCAGCATGGGCAGTGCTGGTGCGGGAATGATCAAGAAACTGATTGGTGAGAACCAGTCATTCATGCTATGCCACAGTACATTATTATTACTAATCTTACACTTACATTTAAATGAACATTGTCATTTTATTCCAGAGTTGACCTCGGAATATGCCGGCACAAGGAAACAATTCAACAGGAGCCTTGCTGAGTTTGGAATGATTCAGGTGCATGTTAAATATTGTTGGGTTGGTGCGATTGGGGTGAATTGATCATGAATATTCAGCACGCGGTTATATTTTGCGGTGATGCAGGACAAATTTGCTACCATGGCTCTCAATGCCTTTGTGATGGAGAGCATGGCCTATCTCACTGCTGGAATGATGGATCGACCTGGAGTTCCTGACTGTTCTGTGGAGGCTGCCATGGTCAAGGTGATCAAACTTTTTTCTGCACACAAAGTTGTCACCACATTTGAAACTGCTATTGAAAGCTGATATATCATATCAGCCGTGATTTTCCAGATCTTCAGTTCCGAGGGTTCCTGGATCTGTGTGAGTGAAGCTCTGCAGGTGTTAGGAGGGCTGGGCTTTACCAAGAACTACCCGTACGAGCGCTACCTTAGGGACTGCCGCATCCTTCAGATATTTGAGGTATATTTATTTGGTTATTAAAGTTGGTGAAAAAAAAGACAAAAGATTGCAACTGTTTGACAACCAGGGGGCTCCCTCATCACAAGAAAGAAGGTTATATAAAAGGATAGCCCACTCAAAAAATAAATCTCTTACTCTCGTGTCTTTTCAGACTTGTATGACTTTCACTGCAGATCACAAAAGAAGATATTTTGCAGAATGTAAATAACCAAACAACATTGGGCCCCATTGACTTCTATTGTATGAACAATTTAATTTTTCAAAATATCTTCTTTTGTGTTCTACTGACAAAAGACTCATAAACAGGTTTTAAACAACATGAGGGTGAATAAATGATGACAGAATTTGTGTTTTTGGGTTAGCTATCTCTTTAAAAGTCTCTGTAACTTTTTGTATATTCTCTTCTTTTGTTTCTTTCTTCAGGGGACTAATGAGATTTTGAGGATGTACATTGCGCTCACAGGAATGCAGTACGCTGGCAAAATATTAACAGGAAAAATAAAGTATGTAGACACGTATTTATACACAGTACTTGCTCATGGTCCTTAACTTCAAGGTTAATGACAAATTATGGTACTATGCCATATTTAGGGAAATGAAAAAGGGCAATTTGGGCGTGGTGTTTGAGATCCTGGGGAAGAAGTTGAAGGACTCAGTGGTGAAGACGGTGGACTTTGGACTGACCGGCAAAGACGGTGTAGTTCACCCCAGTCTGACGGTACAGAACTGATTGTACTTTGATTGTAATCAAATAATAATATATAGTCAAATTAACTCATTGGCTGTAAAACGAGTGCATGTCAGGGTTATATTACAGCACTGCAGGCATGACACAGTGAGGCGTATAAAAGGTTTCACATCACAGCCCATCTCGTCTGGTTCTTCTGCCAGTAACATTTCATCACACAGAATCTTTCCCTCTGATCTCGGTCTTTAAGCTGTGTGGGCGGGTAATTGAGCCCAGTAATGATGTCATCTCTGTCCCGCAGGAGAGCGCCAAAATGTTTGAGGAGAACGCTGCACTCTTCGGATCTACTGTGGAAAGCTTGCTATATCGATACGGAAAGGTAAAAAAGCGAACAAAACAATTTTGTAAATTGCATGAAATGCTGAATAAATAGCTATCGGTCTTGCCATCCCTGGAGATGCCAAAGCAAGTTTCACCCTCTGTTATTTTTCTTTCTGTCTGTGTAAAATTTGATATTTTTCAATTAAACCTAATTTCTATCCTCATCAATCTCACATTTGCCCTCACGTTTGTTTTGTTTGAGTTATTTGCTGCCAGAACATGAAATATCACTGTGCATTTAACATGCTGGAGTGCATGGCGGTTGTTTTTTCCATTTTTTTCCTGGTTGCTATAGTAACGTGCGGGGTAATTAGCGTGGGCCCTTCAGCGCTGCTGGGACCTTCTCTCAGGTCCCTGCTTTCCTGTCAGGCTGAGGTAATGCTCATATGTGATACAGCTGGACTTCGCTGTATCTTTTCTCAATGAAAGTCTGTGTGGCCATGCTATTGTAATCAGACTGCAGTCACAAGAGAGACGGCTGGAAACGCTTCAGATTTCCACGCACTGCTTTTCTGTTCCAGTGCACCACAGTTCATCTTCATTCATTCTCATTTGCAGGAAACGTTTAAAAGAATAACCCCCCCACCACAGCGTTTTGCCTGCATGCAGTGTGTAATATGAACTGTATGAAGGCAGGCACAGGATATGGTTGTGTTTTTTCGTGCTTTACTGTTAGGACGGCCTTGTTTTGTCCGCTTTTTGATTATGTAGATGAACTGTTGTTTAGTTGCAGATATGGACACAGTGAAAAATCGTGATGTTCATCATTATTACATTTTTATATGCCCATCATAACTAAACTACTGAAACTTTTTCCAAAGTTTTTACTTATTTCTTTTTATTTTAACATTTTAAATAACAGTTAAGGGTTACAAGTTTGGTGTAAATTGATCTGTTTCAGACAATCGTTGACGAGCAGCTGGCTCTTAAAAAAGTTGCAGACGTGCTGATTAACCTCTACGCCATGACGGCTGTCCTATCCCGCGCCACTCGCTCCATCAACATCGGTCTGCGCAACCATGACTACGAGGTAATAGCTCTCTATAGTAGATAAGATGACTCGCTTATAAATGGATAGTTCACTCAAAATTTAAAATTCTCTCATCATTTACTCACCCTTGAGTTTTAAATCTTTATAAATTTCTTTGTTCTGATGAACACAAAGAAAGATATTACAATGGTAGTCAAAAGTGCCCCAGAATGTATGCTTTCATACATTCTTCAAAATATATTTTGTGTTCAAAAAAACAAAGTAATTTATAAAGCAATATTTCCCACTATGCTAGTCAATGGTGGCCAAGAACTGTTGGGTTACAAGCATTCTTCCAAATATATAACAGATTTGGAACAACTTGAGGGTGAGTAAATGATGACAGAACTTTCATTTCTGAGTGAACTGTTCCTTTAAGTCTTAACTGAGGTCACATGGTCCATTTCAAAACAAACCAGACTGAAGAAGAGAAAGAACTGGCAATTGATTCTCAGTTCTGAGTCGTCAATCATTGGCTTAATGTTTAATAAAAATGTTAAAATGAAAGAAACTGCTGTAAACAAGTACAGTTATTCATTTCCTTAAATTAAAAAGATAAACAATTTGTTTGTGTTAGTAGATGTTGCAATGACAAGTCAGAAGTGGATTTTAATGTGTAGGCGAGAGTATTTCAATCATTTATATCACCAACGCTTAGTGTTTAATCACACTGTTTTGATTTCGCATGAGAGAAACAATTGACGGAAACAATTTAATGACTTCTCATGCTGTGACTATGTTGCTTGCTTGCATTTTGCCTTTAATGGAACTCATAAAAAAAGTTATATGAGGTTATACATCCTGATAAATGCACCTTTATTAATTTTGTTAATTTTTCTGTCGATTGCACTTTTGTCAAATTCCACCTCTTAGGTTAGCGTAAAATAATATGGCAGCAAGACCTTTATCATGAAGAAAATGTGCTTGCATTTTAGTTTTGCATTAGCATTTTAGCTTAATCGTTAATGTAAATGGGCTGTGTTAAAACTCATTTAAAGCACACTGGCTTTTCAGGTGCTGCTAGCCAACACTTTCTGCAAGGACGCCTATTTCAAGAACAACTACTTGATGACTCAGCTTCAAAAAAGTGAGTAAAACGCACAGCTATAATTGACACCAGCCCCCCTCGTTTTATTGCATAGCAAGACAAAGCGCTTGCACATGTCAAAGAATTTCCTCCACAACCTAACAAACCATAAGTCAGTCACCAACACTTGCATGCACTCCTCATACTGTTTCAATTACGCCCCACCTAATAACTCCAGTCAATTGCATGGATTAGATCAGAGCATGCGTTCAGATGTCGTTTAGTGAATGGATTGGGGTGCTTTTCAGATTCCCCGGAGAACAACGATGCCAGTATAAAGAAGATTGCCCAGGAGGTGCTGGCAAAGAGGGCGTATATCTGCTCACATCCTCTGGACAGAACTTATTGAATCGTGACATCACCTGGTTGTCCTGCATTACGATTGGATGGCAAAACACCCGACTCTTGTAATTTATCATTAGCTCAAGGTCTTCCCGTAACCTTCATCCACCTCAGGACGTCTGAGTTTAACCTGCTCTTATCTCTGTTGAGAGGTTAGCTATACATAAAGTGTGTATTTTTCACATATTGCTTTATTGAAACTGAAACTTTAAATATTGAGTCTCGATTGAGTCTAACATTGATGTGTAGACATTTTTGTCAGTGTTTTTCGTTCTTTGTATAGCAATAATATGCACTTTCAATGCCATACATTCATACTGTACCACCGAAGTGCTGCTTAGTGTTGTTTAACAACATTAAAGTGAAATTGTACAGCAAAAGTTTTAATGCACGTGTAAAGTGATGTCTTTGTTGGTCCTCATCTCTATGATGTTTTTGTTGTGTTTGAAGTGGGCTGTTATCATACGGGTCTCTGGGGTATCTGCAGGTTTCTGGGTGGAGTGTATTCTTCTCTCCTCATCTGTAAGTGGCAAAGCACCTCGCTTGTGCAGAAATGAATGTGGCCTCCAGTAACCTCTGTGAAACCAAAAATTTATGTCAGATCCACGCATTTCATTGTGCTATCACCTT
The DNA here is from genome assembly GCF_024868665.1 of Triplophysa rosa. NCBI lineage: Eukaryota > Metazoa > Chordata > Actinopteri > Cypriniformes > Nemacheilidae > Triplophysa > Triplophysa rosa. The sequence continues at coordinate 13,679,024 of NC_079909.1, read as the reverse complement.
GTATTCCACTGGCCATTTAGATATTTACATACTGTATATTCATTCAGCAGGCTTTTTTATTTGCGACTTTCAAATACTTACATAGAATCTGTGCTTTGGGAGTCTGGATGCTTTGACTTTGCAAGTTCTGGTAAGATAATTTACCCTGTAATTGACTATCGAAAAAACAGAAAAGCAAAAAGATTTCTAACCTGAAATGATACTTGCTGTAGTGGGATGTGTGTCTTGGGATAGCGTTTTTGTCCCAGCACAGACTGTGGTTCTGAAAGGGTCCAGCTGCAAATGGAATATTGGCTTCTCTCTCAACCGATTCGGCTGGATCCGTACACTGGACCACAGAACTAACTGGAATGGGCTAAGGAAAAAAAGAGAGCTTAAGTCTCTCGTATTGCAATCCTAAATGGTTTGAGGGCATACAGATGTGTATCATGAGTGTCTATGGGTTTCTAAACCATTTTGGTTATCATGGATTCGCTACCTTTAAAATCATTCCTGGTCTCCTCAAAGAATATTTCATGGGCTTGTCCTTCAGTATGTCTTCTAATTTATCCAGATCTGCTCTCTTCGTGTGACAAATAAACTCGGGAAATCTTCTGCTTGCTTTCGCAGTTTCATCAAGCAGCATCTTGCTCATCCACCTGTTATACTGAGCATGTGCCGCCTCTAGCTGCTCCTCGTGTAGACTCTCTCCTAAAGAAATATTTCATCAAACCTTTAGCATATTTGAAAAAAAATTAAGGTTGGTGACAGCGTTCATCATAAGGATAGATTTTTTTCTTTTCTCGTTCAGTATTGAAACAATAAAATGCACATAGATGGTAAATACACACAGTTAAATTCTTAAAGGGATAGTTCACCCAAAAAATGAATTCTGTCATTATTCTCACACACTCTTGTCATTTCAAACTTGTATGACTGACTTTCTTCCTCAGAACACAAAAGAAGATATTTTAAAGGATGTTGGTAACCAAACAACAGCGGTACCCATTCTATTGTATGGACGCAAAACCAATGCAAGTCAATGGGTATCGCCGCTGTTCGGTTACCAACATTTTTCAAAATATCTTCTTTTCTGCAGAAGAAAGAAAGTCATACAGGTTTGAAATGACAAGAGGGTGAGTAAATAATGACAGAATTTCAAGTAGGAGAAATGGGAGCTTATGTTGACTTATGCCAAGACAACATTACCGGCCAAATGGATGCTCATGGGGAACTCTGGTCCAAACGCAAACTGTGGCATGGAATAAAGTTCAAAATCCTGATGTCTCTGGATCCACGGCAGTCTGGATCTGGAAAGAGTCGGCTTGAGTGTGCTCCCATGGAGAATGTTTTCTCTCCAGGGCTGCAGTGGGAGTGGACAAAAAGAATGGGAACTAAACTAAATACAACTTATCTTAACAAATTACTTGAAAACATGTTTATAACATATTCAGTTGCTAAACTGCTAATGATAACATCAATCTTCTGTTATCCACTTGGGGTTAGCATTTTTGGGTGCTATGCTCATGTTTTGCGGGAACAATAAATTACGTTTTTTGAAAAGCAGATCAATCAATTTCAGGCAAGCACATGCTTTCAGATAACACAATGCAAGCCGTGACTCCATCAGCATTAGACCTGTCACCACACATGCAACTTAATACCCCCTTAAGCTCAGGGGGTCTGTAAAGAAGTGGGCACGATAGGTAAACATCAGTAAAACTCTATCTTCTTGCTTAAGCACTTAGGAATGCCCATAAAGATGACATTGCAGTGAGAGGGAAACATGACACAGATGGGGTAACAGGTATGATGTGACCGCAACGGCACCTTTCTGAGTTCGTCTATTCGAGCATCGTCGGGTAGCTTTGGGTGCTGGTTAGATTCAACACTGCTCTTGAAACCAGGGTAGGTAAAAGGAATGCAAAGGGGAATCTGAGGAGAGAAGAAATTGTTTGATATATTTTTATGTAGATTGCCATGTTTATATGTTGTACTCAACAAGGTACTTTATGTATGACAGCAAATGATTGCATGATATATTCCCCTGCTTATAAAACAGGCGTTTTGTATTTCTGTGTAACATTTACCATGTCTCTAAGTAGTAGTTTGTTACGCTGGGCTGAGTCCATGCTTTGAACATTGGGTGAATGTTGTCCAGGTTGTCCATCATCAACATTGTCCACAAGCATAATAGGCTTTGATTTTTGTAACTCAGTGCTCGCTCTATGGACGTCTTCAATATTTGCCTGAAACACATTATTGCATACAGTCAATGACATTTCAATTCCTTTTCAAGAGACCTAATGTTTTACCAGCATTAAAGAGGATTCACCTGAATGATGTCTTTCATATTATTACCCTGTTGCTGTTTCCACTGGAAATATTCCTTGTTGACGTTATCAAGAGGTGTGTGAATTCTCTTTTTGATATTATGATCATCAGGGATATCCTGAGGTTTTGGAGTCTCCATCACCAGCTTTAACTGTCCTCTCCCGAGAACCAATCCAAACTGCTTGCTTAAACTGAGAACCATGTCGGCTGATGGGAAAAGGTTGTGGTGTACTACTTCTGAAAGCTTCTTGGTATGGCAGAGGTGACTTATTCTAAAATGTGACATGTTAAAAAAAAGCTTGATTTTCTATTAATTCTCCAGATTTTACAAATACGACAAAAGCTTTTACAGTATTTGAACTTAGTGTTTTGTTTTATGCATTGAAGTACACAACTACTTGCTACACTGATGTAATTGTTGTCAAAATACTTTGCTAATCTGTTTATTAAAGGGATAGTTTGCCCAAAAATGACAATTCTGTCATCACTTACTCTGATATTTTGACGAATGTTGGTACCCGAACAACTGCGGTACCCATTTACTTGCATTGGTTTTGTGTTCGTACAATAAAAGTGAATGGGTACCGCAGTTTGGTTATCAACAATCTTCAAAATAACTATTGTGTTCTGCAGAAAAAAGAAAGTCATACAGGTTTGAAATGATGACAGAATTTTCATTTTTGGTTGAACTATGCCGTTCTCCTACAGAGCAAAGAACCATACTAGACTGCAAAGACATAAATTACCGTTTAATAGCTTCTAGGCAACCATAAGGAACCATATTTCGGATAAACAGCAGAGGTTCACCCATGATGGTCTCAAGTGGCTTCAGGAGGTAAATCGGACTAAGACCCACATCAAGTGTGTCATAGAGCTGCTCGGAGAAACTCAGGTCTGAGTTATACAGCACAGTCACCTGTTCCTCCTCATCTCCATCCAACCTGGAAAAGATCGGAGCACTCTGTATGATCTTCAGGAATTCTGCTGTATGTTTGGTAAGTTTCTGTGCACATGTGGAAGCATTTTAAATGATGACTTTCTTACTTCATAGGCACTTGAGTCCACAGTCTTTTGACTGCTTGATCCTGCAATCCTTCCAGAACAAAAAGGTGTCGAGCTTTATCCATCATATGAAATCCAGTGAGAACATTGCGGGTTTTGTTCTCTCTGTCTTTGGCACTCATTTTATGACCAGAGAGGACTCGCTCAATTGTTTCCTCTGGATAACAGTCTAGTTGGAAAGCTTCTGAATTGACTTGTAGGATTTCAGATGTCAGTTTGGCTAACACGGGAGCATTGCTATACTTAAAAATGTAAATGATGCGACCAAAAGGGCAATCTTCGCTCTTGGCACTGCCAGGATTTATGGGATATGCTATCTCCACCTGAACTTTTAGATAAGAGTCAGCTTGTATATAATGACCCACTGGCATAGGGGTATCTAAAGGAACCTCAAAAGAACTTCTTTGGAACGTTGTCGTCTCCAGTTCATCTATTGCAAAATTTGTGCACCCAATGGGCAATTTCGTCTTCAAATATCTGCATCCTGTTAAGAGATCTGAAAGATCTAGTTTTGCTATGCCATATGGATCATGGGTCCGTTTAGTGATACCTAGATCCACACTGTCTAGTCGGAAATTACTTGGGTCAAACACAGCTGGAGGCCTGTAGGGTTTTTCCAATTTTCTATCTCGATCATGGACTTCGATCTCTAAAGGCGGACATCTAAGAAACTCACACAGCTGTCCAGTGCTCAACAGGCCAGTAAAAATAACATTCATATCTTTGAAGTAGATGTCAGGGCTGTGATCATGGCCTTTGGTTCTGTAAAGAGGCATGTTGTGGAACTTGTACTGGCAGTAAACAGAAAGACATTTCTCCTGTTAAGGAAGAATATGATTATCAATACCCTTGCTGTGACGTTTTTGACTTGATTCAAAGCAGAACTAAATAACACAATATGCACAGGGTTGTAATAACTTTCTACCTTAAGTATATGAAAGGGAACTGGAGAGGATGGTAAAGATAAAGCAGACAAGATAGTAATGACCAGAGGGTTGAGTTCAGCCTTCAGCTCTTTTGACATGAGAGGCTGATCCAAAGTGATGTTTAAGAATCCCTCATTCACTCCTCCAGAACAATGTTCCAGACAGTCAGTGAGTGTCATAGACCCTAACATACAAAGTACATCACAGTTAAAAGACACAATATTATATTTCTTTCACAACTCTCATTCTGATTTGCTGCGATCTGTGTGATTTATGGGGTTCCCAATCTATTCTTTGCTCTTATTTTAAATAAATTTTTCTTAGTTAGTTTAGGGTTAGTCAACCATATAAAAATAGTTTTAAATACATTTTTTGTTTTCTTATGAAAGAAATTTGTCTACAAAAGTAATTTCATACATTTAAAGTTCCCGTGTATGAAATTTAGCAGCATCTAGTGGTGAGGTTGCGAATTGCAACAAATGGTTCACTCCACCCCTCCCTTTCGAAGGACTACGGTGGCTGACACAGAACTAAGATGTCATCACGTTTTTACTTCTTTGCCGAAGGGGATAACGTATTTGTGAAACATGCTCTGTAGAGCAGTTTGTTCGTTTAGGGATGCTGTCAAAAGAACATGGTGAATTCCATGAAAGAGGACCTGCGGTGTCTGTAGATAGAAATAGCTCATTCTAAGGTAATAAAAAAATTATGCTTCATTATGTAAGGTCTTTATACACCTCTGAAGACAGTTATGTATATTATATTCCATTTCTGTCAATAGACCCTCCAAAAAATTACACACTTGATCTTTAAAGTCCGGGTTAAGAGAATTCTGAGAATTGTTTCTAAACACATTATAGATGTTACAAATGTATTGCTGAAACACATTACAAAGACTCAGAAGTATGTAATACTGAATTGTGGAGTTAAACCGTTAAACAGTTTTTCACCAATTCTCTATTCAGGTTTTTTAGGACGGGGCTAAAATGGGGTCTCGATGACACAATGGAGCGTCCGAGCATGCATGGCCCCTCCCCTATCACTAGAGCGCCTAGCATCAGGTGTCTGCTCAATCACCAGCTCAAGGTTGTAAGCTTTTCGCACACGCTTTCAGGCTCTCACTCTGCCCAACTAAACAAATCTCACGCCAAATAACAAGCAAATGCAGACGTGAATGGACGGAGGAGAATAACGCGAACGGAAGAAGGATCACTGTGCGTGATCGCGACGTGCTTCAGTGAATGATGTTTAACACCATGTCTACACCGGATGCGGCGCGATGCGACGCGACAAGAGACAACAGAACGAATTAGAACCCATTATAATTTTAAAATTTGTGCACACCGGACGTGGCGCGACAATCCCATTAGAACAAGCCATGTGTCCGTCGCATTGCAGACACAGTGTAACTAACAAATTTCGAGACGAGCACAAGCATATAATCCACCTGGCTGGTTCGCTATCAGCAATCTCAGCATCTACCTTAACAGCTCAAAAGAGAACCACTATAAATAGACAAAGCTGTCTGTGTTCATTTCTTTTTTGAAGCTGTTGGCGTCTGTTTTACATTATAATCCTATGGAGTAAACCGTGTTTTCAAAAAAAGTCCTGAGCGCCTTTTAAAATGCCAGAGTCTTTTTCTGCAGCTCAGAGCAACTTTTGAGGTTGACAAAGGTTCCTTTTCACAGCTAACCAAAGACAGAGACCTGTCGTTTCCACAACAACATGCGAGGAACGTGATAGATCGAGAAGGCTCAAGTTCGAAAAATATCATGGTGTCTAAACGCTCGTCGGAGCATAGTTTTGTATAAATGTAAGTTTAATTTTCACTTTCAATAACTTTTGATTGCATTTCTAGAGAGAAATGTGTATTGTAATTTCTAAATATGTGATTGGTTATAGCAAAGACGCTCTCTGTTTATAATTCAAATAGAATTCTGTTACGCTGCCTATAAAGCCTGTCTCTCTAAGATGCCTCCGTGCACAAATGCTATCTTTGAACATAGCCGGCTGCTATTTGTAAGCACAACACGCTCTGGGTTCGGGCTAATACCGGGCCCCGGACAGGGGTACTCCGAGTTCAGAAGAAACTGCCGGGCTCGGAGCCCTCTCCCCGGACAGCACGCTAAATACGCATGCCTTTTAACCTGCTCGTGAATTATCTATTGATGATTATCGCACGCATTGACTCTTGCGTATTTGAATTAAAATCCTCCCATAAAACGTATTCACATAATTCACATATAGCCTACTAGGCTGGGGACTCAGGTTGAGCGATGCGAGTTGGCGTGGCTTCAGCACAACAGCGGACATGCCCCCAGCGTTTGAGAGCAGAGTCCTGCTTATTTTTCCAAGATTTTGATATCTTATTTTATTTACTTGAATGTTTTTTCTCCATTCAAATTTGGCTGGGTGGTTAATAACACACTTTTCTGTTGTGTGACAAACTAAGAACACATATTTCAATGTCACTTTACTCTTGACTTTAAGCATACATATACATAGTACCTCCCTGTAAATGCCAATCCTGCAATGAAAGTAGCTACATTTGATTTGTTTGGCTTAAAATATTTCCCAGACGAAAGCTTTCATCAGGAGCTCCTGCTGGGGGTCTGAACGAGACACATCAAAAGCTGAAGTAGTGTTCGCTCAGCTTTGGCTGGTGCCATTCCACAGCCAATTAGAGGCTAAGAAACACAGACCCTGCAGGGAAGCCCCTTACACAGCTCCACCCCACAGATCGCAGACAAGGGAAAAAGCCCCTAAATAGCTACTAAATGTACGCTCCCACTGTATTACTGAAACGTAACATTCACTCAGATAACCTATAGATTTGGGCCATTATATTGAATGAATACTTGGTAGTTTGGTTGCTTATGGTGGTTTTAGGGGGATAACATTTATTTGTGCAGATAGAACCACCATTATTAGCCAATCATAGGGCATTGTTGCAAACCCCTTACAGTATGTCTCAAAGGTAATGTCAAGGGTTAAATGTGGACTTAGGTGAAGATACCTGCAAGGAGGGAAACTAAATTGAGCTCCAGTGAAGCAGCCTCCTTTGGTTGTGCGACGTCTAGGAACTCCACCGTTGGTTTTTGGAAGAGCATCTTCCTAGCTTCTTTGTTTTTTTCTTCATCCAAACCATGCGTAATAGGGACTGAATTAAGACAAACATATAATGTGAGCCTAAGGTGCTAATCAAGTGTCATAATGATGTGACACTTTGTAATAATGATATTCATATTGTATAACTATCTTACACCTTTTGCATAAAATCATTAGTCTTTTAGATGATCGAAAAAACACGGCTGTTAGGTCCATAGTGGTAGAGAATGTTTCTTACAGTAATTTGCAACTGGACCTGTGTGGTGTTTCATAGATGTCCTCTGGTTCTCCTTCTCATAGATTGCTCTCAGTTTATAAACCATCTTCTTAATACCAACTTTGAAGATATTTGGTGAGAATTTTTGAATAGCAAATTTCAAACTTCAATGCTAGATTTGACACAAACTGATTTTTTCTTACTAGAAATTGTTCAAATTGTGATTTCTAAAGTACCGTACCCATTTCATCTGGATCTTCTCCAGACCTCTCTTGTGGTAATCGGAATGCTTTAGGTCTGTCATTCCTGGCTCTGAAGGATATTTTATCTTTGCTGTCCCACACTTTAACTGTGATTTTATGGGAGGCCATTTTGATTAGAAGCTCTTTGGTCACATTCCGTTTGAAGGTCTGAGACCATCCCACCCACACCTGGTTTCCTTCTTGCCATGGCTTCAGCACCTTGTCAGAATGAATAACAAATACTTCCATCATAATTTATTCAAATGAGACATTATTCCCAAATTATGTATACTCTGGAAGTGATAGAAATAGTGTTCACTTTGAACAGCAAGACACACAATAGAAGCTGTGGGGGGGGGGTCATTACCTGATACCCTAAACCAGCTTTCATTGCATCAGTAATGCAAAACATTATGCATAATTCATTACCAGCATAGATTGACACCAACACCTGTTTGGTTATCAAGGATAAAGTAGTATAGTATAATTCTACATAACTTACAGTTTACAAAACACCGAATGTAAAACTAATCTACATATAATTTACCTTAGTTTCATTTGTCATGTAGACTTTAGCAGCCGAACCAAACATCACTAGGTCCACTTTGGTAGGCTCAGCGACATCTGGAAACATATTGTATTCAATGCAGTAATAGCCCTCAGCTCTGGGAGCCTCCACTACCTCATTGGATGGTTCTTTCTTTTGCCCCTTTTTCTTTTTTTCAGACACACTTAAAGATTCTGCATCTTCTACTTGATAAAAGAATAAAATCGTGGAATTTCAGGTTTTATGTGAAACATAACCATGCAAATCCATTGAGGATAAGATAATGTGCTATCTATTTAAGGCTATACTGTACCTTTAAGGAGAGCTACTGCAATGTTGACTGTACAGGTTACAGTATAACTAGAGTCACTTTGTTCCATCAGAGGTGATATTCCCATATCAGGATCCTCGTTGTCACTCTCAGGTTCACTGTCTGTGAGTGGTATAGATAGATCATTGAGAAAGCAGTTGTCATCAGTATTCTGAATCTCAGATGAGTCGATGCACTCCATTGCGGTCCAGATATGCTTGTCCTGGAAGACATCTATTGCCATTACCATATAATATTTGCATTAAAAATATGTATAAGACTACTTTATTATGGTAATGTACACTAATGCTTGAAGATACCATTACTATTGCACAAATCATGAGCATTTTATTTAAACAATGTTTCGTACACGCTGCTCTTCTAGAAAGTTCAACATCAAACTTACCAGAAATGCAGTTTTTTCAGAATTCTACCTACACCTCCGTTTGTTTCCAAACGATCGCAATAGCATTGAAAAATCCCGATTTTATCGCATAACTTTGTAATGTTGTCTTTTGTTATAAGGAATGCCTTGCGTCGCCTTGACAACGTCGCGTGAACACACTGAAGCGCGAGAGCTCCGGTAAATAGGAAATGAGACGCGGCTCGTCGTGAAACACTAACTAGTGTGGAGCACTTACACAATGGCCTGACGACATTCGACTCCAATGGCACTTCAAAGCTTTTACTCCAGAAAATGTCGTCAGGGTCGAGAGACGTTATTTACTAAACTTGCTGAATGATACTCTTAAAAAAAGTTAAACTACCACCAAAGGATGAATTCTCCCTCTTGCAGTTGTCATGTCAGCTCTAAGTAGTCATAATAGTTGTAACATCCTTTCATCGCAACATCTCAGTTGTGTTTGTTTGAAATGCAAGAACCTATGCCTTTTGTGGTTCATTTATGTTCATTTTATATAAAAAAAGTTGGTTAAACTTATTCATATAATGCCATATTTCGCTATGTCTGAATCTTGCATTTTTGACAAGCCCTTTTCTGAGTCCCCAAATTGCTAACTTTTCAAAAGTTTTTTTCACCTTTGCAGTTAGGATTTGTGGGCCGTACTCCCTCTACAGCAACGCCCCCACAACGCTCAGTGAGAGTTTCTACTACAAGAGCGGGGCGGTCTGGTGTTCACATGACATAGACTTGGGTATATACTGTTTGTATGCTTAGCGGATCTGTTGAATCCATTAATCCATTAAGACTCTATAAATGGAATTCTTGTGAGGGAAAAAGCATGGAAAAGCCGGACGCATGCGATCCATACAGCCGACCCGCGCGCAGGACACAATGGATAGTGAGCACTCTGGCGTATCACTACGGACTGGACCGTGGAGTGGAAAACGAAATTATAGTCCTCGCAACCGGGCTGGATCAATACCTGCAAGAGATTTTTCATCACCTGGACTGTCAGGGAGATGGAAAAATACCCGCCGAGGATTTTAGTATCCTTTGCGAGATTTTGGGGCTGAGCAAGGGTTGCGATCTGGAAGAGTGCGCGGGGATATTGGATAACCTACCCAAAGAATTCACCTTCAGACAATTTCACGCAAAACTTTGCGGCTATTTCAGCACCAAAGCCGGGTGCCAGTATGAGAACGGGAGGTTGTTAGTTGGGAAAGAGAGCGAGCATATAGAGACGCAGATAAGACTCCGGAGCCCATTGAGACGCCGTGGGAAATTGCTGTCGTTGGGTACCAGTAACAATCGAGAGAGCGAAAAGTGTTCGTCCCCCACTGAGGACAGACACACATCGGGCTGTAAGCAGCTCGGATCGTGCACCAGAGCGTGTTACGAGGAAATCGTGGCACTTGAGGAGGCCGAGGATAGGATAAGCAAACTTGAAGAGGAAAATGCAAGTCTCAGGGAGCTGGTGGAGGATATGCGCGCGGCACTTCAAAGCAGTGACGCTCGATCCTTGGCTTTACAGGTACACTGTAAACCCAAATGTTCAAAATAATCAAACAGATTAAGTAATGTAAACTTAATTTTATAAAAAAGTTCTACTAACTTAAATATTTTAAGTTCGTGAAACACTTTTTTACTTTTGAGTAAAGTATAATGATTATTTTTGATTAACTTGACTAAAACTCAAAAATTTTATTTGCTCCTTACTTAATTTAAACATGTTAATTCAACAATTGGTCAAGAAGGATTTCCAATTCCCAGCATGCTTTGCGTCAGACTGCATTAGGAGAGTAAATTTTAAAAAATATGATTATTTTATATGTTTTTAGTAAAGTTAAAGACTTGTTGGTGTTTAATGTTCACTTCTCCTAGATATTTAGAAGAGTTTGACATATTTTTCAGTTTTGTGGTTATCATTGTTTAGAAGAGTGGCATGTGCCTAGTCTCTGCGAAGCTACATTTCGCATGTAACATGTGTTATGTTAGTGAGCAGTAACTGTGCTAATGCCAGTTCTGAGATCAGTCTCTTCTTGCTCATTTTGGATTGCATAAGTCAAGGTGTTTGATTTATGCATATTAAGACTAATGAATATGCAAAATAAAGAAACCGAAAGAATTTAGTTTAGTTAACTTAAAAATGCAATTTTGGTACTTATTTGTTTAAGTTCTGTCTACTTAATTTCATAAAAAGGATAAATTAAATATTTAAGTCGCACTAACTAAGATTTGTTAAGAACTTTAACTTAACAGTAATAAAAATTTGAAGGTTCTGCTTACTTAAACCAAGAATCTCTAAAACTCAAAATATTTGAGTATTGCCAACTTATCCGGGTTTACAGTGTATGTTTATTATGCTGGTGTTATGTATGATTCTGTATGTGGTTTAATCAATTAAATGATTGAAGCAACAATCTGGTCGCGCATTGGTTCTTTATTAAGCATATTATCCATATATCATAGGTGGGGTTGTGGAAAAGTCACTCTAAACACAAACCAGAGGGTGGCTGTTTCATTGCCCACCAAAGGCGATTGGCGCAGAAGCCCAACACTGTTGGGAACCTAAAGGACATCCAGAGTTTCTTGAGAGAGATGGATTTCATCCGGAGTTCCCGGGATGGCCAGATCGAAGAGGCCATGTTCTTCAACCAGAAGCTGGAGCAAGAACTGCAGGTGTCACGCAAAACTGCGTTGGTGCTGGAGGAATGTAACAGGACTCTAAAGAAAGAGCAGGTGGAGATGAGGAAGAGGGTGGAGGAGGCCCGGCAGGCCGTGCTCAGCGGTCTCAAGAAAGTCAAAGAGCTGGAGAGCAAAGCCAGTCATGTACCTGTTCTTCAGAGACATGTTCAACAGCTGGAGATGGAGCTTCTGTTTTACAGGTGAGTTTGACACTTTGAGTGGTGCTTTGTAAGAAACATAAACAAGAGAAATGTTTGCTTGTTTTTTTATTCATTTACTTTTACACGCAGTAGGCCTACCTGGGGATCATTCCCACAGATGTTTGACATGGTGAGGTAATCTGTTTTTACATTGAGATGCTTACCTCAGCAGTCATGAAGTGTGTTAAAGATTTTCTTCTCATTTACCAAAGTTTGGCACCCGTTTCGGGGGGATTTGGTGTTTTAAGTATGTAAGACTCGGGCAAAACATAAGCATTTGGCAGGTATTTAAATTTGCTTTGGCTGTTGTTTCCTACAGTTTGAAATGTGTTATACAGAGATCACCCAGAAGCACTACACGTATGTTAGGTGTTGTTGCTATTTTGCATTAAATTGATCAACTATGATCAATTAAATGTCTGTCTAAATATCTATTATAGATTCGGAATGACAGTTTGTATGGTTTTTCATGATCAAACAATAGCCTTAATAAGATTATAGCACAGTCTCTGTAGCTATAATTTTGAAAAATGTGTGTTAATTCTACGGCTAGTGTATTATTTTTACCTAACTCAGACTCGATGCTGAAGTAAACAGTCTCTTATTACATAATGTAGCTTTAAATAATCTGTTTTATAGTGCGTTTAGATTTCTCTGGGGTAAAATGGCTCCCACATAACTTGTCGGCCCCGATTGTGCAAAAGTGTGCCAACGTACATCTTATTTAAGTTGGCTTGATGTGGTCCTGCTTCTTGAGTGCAGACCTTGTTTTGTTTGGGTTCATTTAGTTGTCAACGTGTGTGGCAAATGGGCTCCCATTTCGGTTAGCTGAAATTGTGCACAACTACTGCTGGAAGCCGTTTATTTTGAGGTAGTTTGGTTTTTTCTCCTAGGCTGTCATTTAACTTTCCTAGCGCACAACCGTTTAATTTATATTTTAGAAGCTGTTACACTTAACATCCTCATTGTTTACATATTTTTTAAACAGTAACTTAGGGGAAGCATTGGAAATCCAGATGAATGTTGGGTTCGTTTGTGTTAGTTTTTTTTAATAAAAAAGGATAAAAAATCAGCAACACTTTTGTGTTGTATTGACATTTTGCACATTTAAAACACAAGTGAGGGACATGTTTTCCTCATTAGTGGAAGAGTCATTACTTTTATTAGGCCTACATTTATTTCAAAGCTGACTCGTAAAATGAAGTGTTTTACATAAGTTGTTTTTTATTGTCCATTTTTCCAACAATGGGTCAGACAGTTCCAATAAAAAGTCTAGAAGAAAAACAACACAAAGCATCCGATGCTGTTGCCTATTAACTTGGAATTTGAAATTTACAATGAAATACAGACAATAAGACAGAACTGAATGTAAATATTGGATTAATGAAGCTAGCTGCATGCCTTGCATCCAGTCCATCACGAGAGGTGGTCCCTTACGGACAGAGGCACATTGACACTTTTTATAAACATTCACATTTTCCCTTCATGCCGTACTAACCTATAAGAAGTCTGTGGTGGGCTTCAGAAAGCCCTTCCATGGCCCCTCCATTGATGCTCTTAAGCCAAATAATTCATTCCAGATCACAATAGAACTGCCACATTTTGGTAGAGCTCCATTCAGCTCGAAAAGGCTTGACCTAAACGGATTGAAAATTCCCATCTATCTTCAAACAGTTTCCCCGTGTTACAGAATAATGGATGAACCCTCCCTCCCTATTTCATAGCAACAATTTCTGCCACTCTCACCTCAAGTTCAGAGATCTCTGGCATGCTACTTAAAAATGTTTAAAAACAAGTTGCTGTTTGTTTTTAGGGTAAACTACCGTACCAAATGTTTGTGATGCTTCAGAATGGGTAAAGACACTGAGACATTGCTTTTCTTGTAGATTTTATTAGCCCGAGTGTAAATAATAAACTCCTCGGGCTGCGGTTCTGTTTTACTAGTAACAGGCCTTAAAAATAGACAATAGTTTTTATCTTTTCTTTACACTATTAGGAATTTGGTAGAGAAATGACTAAATCCTAACAGCCGTGCAGTGAGAGCAGATGATGTTGTCAAGCAAAATCAAATCTTTCCTGGTGTGTCACTTTCTGATAACAGAATGTTCCAGATATACCTCATTAAACATTTATGGGATCAGGCTTAGGGTGCAGGGGAGACTGGGGGTTGGGTTGCCCCGTTTGGGGAGAATAATAAACACGCATTGTGCCCCGGCCATGTGGACAGATCCCGGCTGGTTTGTGATAGATCAGAACAGGGTTTGCCTTTGAGGCCCGAACGCCCATGGCCAAGTGCTGAAAAGTCCCCAGAGTGAGTCCAATGGGCACACAGCTGTCTTAAAACAAAAACGCTGGAGGTTGGCTTTTGATGCAGCTGCCGGTGGGCGAAGAGGACAGTGGTCATGCTCTGCAGGTCATGAAGTGACCCTTTCACACTGAGAGCAATGCCTTTTATCTGAAGAGAGAGGTGTGTCTGCTCGCTATTTTTCATCTGCTCTTTGTTCGGGTCTTAATGCAGTACTTGTAATAATTGCACATCTTATAGCTCATTTTTGTTTCCCCACCTGCCATTTTGAACTTTCCCATCTAGCATGAAAATGATCAATTATATTAACTTTTTTTTACATTTGGCTGTTTCTATAGACTGTTTCATCGGATGCACACGCCTGGCCTAAAAGTTAACTTCCATTCTGTGTTTATTTTATATTTAATTTATAATAAAATTAATTTATATTCATATTTTATTCATTTCAATTAAAACTACTCAACAGTGCATGATTCTTTGCAGAGGTCTACCGGAAGTGAAGTTTGGGCCACTTAACATTTGTTTAATTGTTGCCACTGATACCGTCTGTAAATTTTGACGTAAGTGACATTTATGTAATATATCATGTTGATGTATGAATTTCACAGATAATCACTAATGTCACATACATGCACATATACAACATATTACAAAATACTATAAAAAGCACTGTTTTCTGAATATGTGACACACACCAGATTACATTAATATAAATTAGCATGTATATTACATGTTTAAGTTAAGAAACATATTCTTCTCTTTGTCTTAAGAAAGTGCAATAGTGAAATTGGAAATATACATACCCATATAGCAAAGATAATTGATATAATGTTAAGTATGTTAAGATTTAACATTAAATCAATTATCTTTGCTGTCTGGGTATGTTCATACATTTTTGTATAGTGGCGGTCTTCAAAAAATGTATTACTAGAAGCACTATTGAATTTCAGATGTCTTTCTTTAAGACACAGATTTGGACATGATCAAAGAGCTATTGTACAATTTCCTTTCATTCAATGCAAGACAGTATTGTGTGGTTTTGTGGTAATGACTTCACTAATGTTGTGGAAAAGATCTAGGAAGTGAAGCATAACAAATTTCCCCTGTCACAGAACTTTGGAATTTCAGCTGTTCTTTTTATGTGTTCGAGATTACATATACGTATCCGTCCTTTTCAAACATTCAGGAAAATAATTTCTGTGAAATGCGAGGCCCTTGAGATACAGCTTTTTATGAGCCATTTCCGGTTATATTAGACTCTCTCAGTCAGCCAAGGAGAAGGTTCAAGAGAAGATCTAACAGATATTGCATAAGGTTTCCTGAAGGCCTCTCGCAGGCCCTCAAAAAGAAAGAGAAAGCCGAGGGAGGTTTATATGGGGTTCAGGTCTCACAGGGACGTGGTGAGAACAGACCTGAACTGTTCAGTTCATTTCCATGAAAAACACACCGTCCGTGTGTATCTTGCCTGGAGGCCTTTTCCTCTCCCTCAAAGTCCAAGATGGACTGGAGCCCTCAGCAACAGACCCCAGAGAAGCACATCGAGGCAGACCATAGGACAAAAGAGACAGACGGTGGAAGAGGAAAAAAGAAAGGGGGGCCAAGGAGCCGCCATCTGGAGGAAGAAGCAAACACTCAGCTGTTTGTTCAGCGGGGATGAATTTCCACCATCCTACTCTATTTATCGCTCAGACGTGCTTTATGTCCCTCTATTCACACCAGGTGAAAAGCTTCGCATTTATCATCAGGTCTGCGCTGATATATTCACAACTGCTTACATCACACAGGCTGACATGTTAAATGTTAGCCCGTCCAACCACTAAAAAATAAGTTATTATTCTGATGACTATTATTTCAGCTGCGACGTGGCCAGCCTACGCGAAATGTGTCCTGGGAACCTAACGTACTTCAGCACATAATAACAAGGCTGGACATGTGTAATGAGCGGTTGCTTCAGCATTCTCTTTATTATGTCTGAAGAGGGTATAGAAATGTCAACGTGATGAGACCTTAGAAAGATTGCAAGAACGTAAGCTTTTCGCTCCGGGAACTCCCGGAAAAAGTCCAGCGACCTTGAACGCTTTTTCGGTGTTCTGTTACTCTTGAAGGCTTCAAACGCACGCCTTCAGCCTGTTTTCATTTTGGAACATTTCCCTTCTCCTCCCACCCTTGGGCAGCCGATACTTAAGCTCTGCAGACCTCAGCACTAATAAACCGCATACCTTGCTAACTTGTGGGAGAAACGGTCTTCAAAAACCTAATGTTGTTTGTGTAACTTCTTGCTTCATGAAGGACAAATCCTTGTGAATAGATAGATTTTTTAGAAATGGAATTGTGTGAGAAAGTCAGAAGTTAAGACCATTAGTTTTATTAAAAATGTTATCATTTACTAGGCACATTTGTTATGTGGAAAGCAACGATTCAAATATTGTGAAGACTCAAATAAAAGTTCTTTCATTTTAAAAGCTGTATGTTGTGGAACACAAAGCAAGATATTTTGAGAAATGTCCCAGTGGTTTTGTCCATACAATGGAAGTCAGTGGGGTCTAATGTTGTTTGGTAATTAATGTATCTTTTTTGTGTTCTGCAGAAAAAAGCCATACAGGTTTGGAATCACATGAGAATGAATAAATAATGACAAAATGTTCAATTTAGAGTGAACTAGCCCTTTAAGTTTTAAAGACTTTTAAAGGATGCAAATACACCATAAAGTGATGAAATTTGAGCATTTGGACCATTAATGAATATAAAGGTAATGGGGCTTTTGCATCCTTAGCAAGTCATGAAAGCGTTAGTCTTTATTTATTGTAATCAAGGGTGAGTAAATAATAACAGAATCATCATATTTATGAGATCTAATCCTATAAATCTATTAAAAATGTTCTCCAGCCTTGCTGCACTTCATGTTTACGACTTGTGAAGTAGTGTAAACACATCGCATGCCCCCTTCAAAGCTCTGTTTACTGGGGCTGCTCTCATGCTCTCAAAGATTTCCGGCTCTGATTAATTACAGTCTGGTTTCGTTCTGAATCTCAAGGTTCCAGACACCCCGAAATTCAGGTGATTTCCCAAACCCGAGCCTTCAGACCGCAATGAAAGCATCAGCAATGTCTGCGCATCCATTCGGGCACACATGTTCCATCTCAGCTTAGTTTCTACTCTTACTTAACCAGATATCATGTTACTGTGTTCCTCGAATCTTAATTGTGGACATCTGCTTTCTAGTCTCAAGATAAAACGATTTCTTTATCAGCATTTCTCAAGTATCTCACAGCGCTGTGGCACACTTAATCTTGTTTAGTTTAAGATTGTATGTTTGTCTTTTAGTGGTTGTGTTACATGTGTGATTGACTCATCCCTCTGAATTTTCTTCAAGCTTTCGTTCCATTGAAATACTTCTAAAGTGAACTGGCTGGAAGCGAGGGTCTGGAGGTTCAGATCCTGCTGTAATAAACACAGGAAGTGAACGTCTAAACCACAAACAGCTGGGCTCGCCCCATGTTAGTACATCACTCCGGTCCAGTATAAATATAGTCACAAGATACAGAAACCTATTGTTAGCAGCTTGACCACCAAAATAGAGTATGGCTGCAGTACCGAGAGCTGTTCGGGGCCTCTCGCCCTAAAGAGATGGGCAGCCAAAATCCTAATGAGATCCAGAGTTTGCCACAGTTCTGTCCTGCATCTGGTTTTGTTTTGTAACTTGCTCTAAACTTTACATAAATGAAAAAGTGTAAGAAAGCATGCTAGAAAGTTTTTAAAACATGATGAATAAGTGTTGTATTTTACCTCTCTGATCGAATAAACAGGATTTTTTTTAATGCTGTGAGCCAAAGCAAAAACTCATGATGCTAGGGTCTTGTGGTAGTTGCCCGGGAATTACTATTGTGGTTGTTAATATGTTCAGAGTGATTTTAGTGCAGTACTTTGTGGTTGCTAAGGTGTTTTGGTTGGTTGCTAGGGCACTACTGGTTGCTTCAGTAGCCGGTTGGTTACTGGTTCATGTCAAAAGAGCCCTTCAAGTGAGCAACTTGTAAGCAAGGTTATTATAGTTTGCTAAATGTAAAACCAAAACTATTAAAACATTTGTGTTAATTGCAATCTAATAAAATATTGGCCTAAATATTATTTCAAAAATGTAAGCCGAGCAAAAATGTTGCTTAGCAGTAAACTGAAATAAGTTTAAGATGAAATTATTTACTGAAAATAAACTAAAATTGACATAAGAATAAATTATACTTATGTAGCAATATAACAAACTAAAAATATCTAAAACAAAAGCTGATTCAAAATATTTAGAACATAACTATAGACCATTTTGCGTCAACAACACTGGTCCAGAAGGTCCTTTCACAAATACTGGCTCATTCCCATGTCTTGTGTTGGTTTTCAATGAGTAATAAAGTTGTATAAAGGGATAGTTCGCCAAATGTTTTTAAATTCTTTTCATCATTTACTCAGCCTCATGTCATTCCAAATGTGTATGACTAACTTTCATCCGCAGAACACGAAAGAAGGTTGGTATCCAAACACTAAGACATTTCTCAAAATATCTTCTTTTGTGTTCCACAAACGACAGTCACATACTGAGGGTGAATAAATGATATCAGATTTTTTTTTGCCTCAACCATCCCTTTAAAATAAGGTGGATGTTAGGAAGACAGCAGATGGAATCAAAGAGGTTGGAATTAACAGTGACTTGGAGGGCTAACGTGTGCCAGATGGCTGTTCTGTCAAACTTGGGCTCTGTGTTCGTTGTTATCCAGACATATTCTCTGTTTTGTCTCTCACAGTGAATGCTGTTACTGTACACGCTAGGAAATAGTTTTAGCATGTTTTTTCAAACAGCCAGTTTCGTGTGTTTCAGGTCTCAGAAGTGCAAGTTACAGCATCTGTAGTGTAAATAAGATGCTACACGCACATATTCTCACAGATGGTGGCATGTTGAGGTGTGCCATTCATGGGGGCGTGTGGGTTTGAATCCAGACTGCAACATTTCCAACATTTACTGTTCTATACTATTTACCATGTTGTACTAGAGTACATGTCCAAAAACATAATAATGCAAAACAATTTCATTAAGAAAAAAATACTTATTTCTTCCCTATTTAGTATTTTCCACTTTTTGTAACCTCTTATGCAACTATTGCATTCTACACAGGCCAGGTTTGTTTCACAGTGTGTTTAAAAGAGTCAAGCACATGTCGGCTGGATCTAACAGTGAGATTCCTTCCAAGCATCTGGAGTGAATTCAGGTGTCTAGAAAGCTCCATTAACTGCTCACAGTGTGTTCTCTCTGCTGTTTCTAGTGCCTCATCTTTATTTATTAACCTCATTCATAAAGAGTGACAGAAAACAGATCCTGTCAACAGCATTAGTCCTTTACACCTTTTTTAATCCCATATACAAGACTAACCAAGACAAAGCCACATAGCCATCTTTGTTTTACAGTACACTTCACACTCCAAACATCTCTGTCGGTTAAACTCCAGTTTGTCACACTATACGTTTGCAAGCGCTTCATTACAATGGCCAGACTATAATACTATACCAATGTCAAAAGGTTCCTACGGCAACCCTGACAGGTCTGTTTAGGGTCTCCCTGGTTCTTCCCTTCAACAGCTGTAGGTCATCAGAGACCCCTGAAACCCACATTTAACCGACCAACTCTCGACCCTTTTCAAACATCCCCCCACCCCTCATCGGACAGTGCAGATTCCAAATATTGACCTTACGCAAGCGTGTTGCTCTGAACCCCAAGCGCGGTGCACCGAGGGATGATTCTGCGGGCTGTATTTATGGCTGCCCTGTACTGAATGGTTCCTCATGGCAGCAGGTTACATGCATGAGTTCACCAGGCTTGAGTTTTTTTTCTTTTTTTCACTTTGTGGGAGCCATGCTGGTGCAAATGGATTTCTGCAGCCTGTACTTTGTTTCTGCAGGCAGGACATTGTCATCTGGAAACATTTATTCTTTGATTCATGAAGGCCCCCGGTGCATTTCTGCTGTCGCGAGGCTCAGAAAAATGGTTGCTTTGAAATGACAGGAACGTAATCGATTGCTTACAGTTACAGCTGTCTGACGCAACCAGAGATTATCAAAACATGTTTATTTTAAAGGTATACTATGTGACTTTAATGCCTGGCTTAAACTGACATGCTTTGAGGATTCTGAGGATAATTCATCGGCCATGTGGTAGTAATGTTCAGAATCATGCTAGTTGTATAATACGTTTAGTTATATATAGTTTTATCATCTTTTGTTAGTTTAACTAGTTTTGCTTGCTCTTGGACGGGTCTAATGTCGCCATGCCTGACTTCAATTACATCTACAAGAGCTAAATGAAAAGCACACTGGTGCCTGTGGATGAAAATTATTATAAATTTTTTACAGTTTTGTTTGGTGACGCCAGTAAAAAATAACACACTTTATCTTTAAATATCTTCTTTGATGTGCAGTTACATTTCTACATTCTAATCAGCATAACCATAAAGAATTGATCTACTCTGACCTGTATATTCCTTGCAGATCTGAGGGGTCTAAAACATCCGTTCCATTCATCAACAAACAGGACGGGCAGTATAACGGGCCCGTCCCGGCAGCGCCGCGCTGTTGCATAGATGCAGAACAAGATCGGCACTCACCGACGGGACGCGCAGAGACTCTTCCCGACACCAGTAAGCTAAATATTGACATTACTCGCCCCTTTTTTTGACCTTTTCATGAACCACATGTAAACAGTTAACATTTGCATTTCCTAACTGATTTTCAAGGAACATTTCTTTCATGATATTAATTAGGTGATGTTGTATATTTGCAACCTATAAATCACATATTCTATGTGTACACATACTGTATTTACATTATATACGCTTGTAGTGGAGGAGCAGCTCTTCCGCTCAGTGGAGGGTCAGGCGGCCTCTGATGAAGAAGAAGAAAGATGGACCGGAGAACAGCAGAGACAAGTAGATGAGGTGAAGAGAATTCTTACCAGACTGTCCTGCTGTGGAGACAGGTACCATCACCCTCTTATTTACCATGTAAGTCAATGGAATAGAAACAGAGCATCTTCACTAAAACACTTGTTTATATGTGTTTGGGTGCTCTCAGGTGCGATGAGAAAGCAGTGAAGAAGCTGTTGTCTCATTTCGGGGACTCCCGTACGGAGGAGAGTCAGTCGGCTGTGCTGGATCTGCTGGAGAAGGTCACGAGACTCAACAAACAGCTGGAGCTGAAGGAGAGTCAGGCCAGGAGGCCAGAGATAAATACAGAAGACCAGGTATTAGAGAGTAGAAATGGCATTCAAGAAATGAGTTCCCTAGCTCTTAAAGCCCTGCTGATACCTGTTTGTAATTGTACAAACCTGTTTGTAATTACAACCTGCCGTTGTAATAATAATTGTGTAGGGAGTCAATATAAAACATTCTGTGAATGTGTACATTTAAAAATGATCAAAATCGAAATACTTTTGAGAGGTCCAGAGCTACAACAGTAGCAAAACAAGTCGTTTTAAATATACATTTTAATAACAAATAAAGAAATGAGATCTAAGTCAAATTATGTAACTCTTAAATTAAAACATTTAATTTAAAATATTTATGTAATTGATTTAAATTTATTGTAATATTTTATACACATTTAATAAAACATGGATGCTATTTTAATACATTTTAAAAATATTTTAAAAAATGAGGAAATATGGAGAAATGAGGTTTCCACCTGACATTGACAATATATTTTTTACAAAAGTTAAATGCACTGAGAAAGATTTCAATAACCCTGAATAAAAATATTGAATTTAAAATATGCATGTAATATTTAAAACTATTTATATATACTTTCAATTTTTGATATTTCAATACATTATTTTTGTAAATATTTAAATTAAAAAATAAAAATCAGAAAATGTATACAGTAGATATGAGGACTCCGCCTTACATCGACAAAATATTTTAAACAAAAATGAATGCACTGAGAGATTTCAATAACTATAAATACAGATATTTATTTTAAAACATTTATGTAATATTTATTTCATTATTATTAAATTTCATATTTAGACCCATGTTATAAAAATATATTTTTTAAATGATTGATATTTTAATACATAGATTTTTGTAAAGATTATAATATTATATGATATTTGATTTAATAAAAATAAAAATAATTTTAAAATGAAAATCAGGAAATAGATAGATGTAGAGTGACAATATACCAAAATTAAATGCATACGTATATAATATGCAGGGGCACAAGTTCACCCAAAAAAACAACTATAGCTGTTCCTTCTCTTTAAACCCCATTACGTCACCAGGCCAGTTTTGTCTTCATTCATGGTTGCTGTCGGGTGCAAGGGTGTAAATTAGATTACAAGGCACTTGCCCACTGAGTGGTTGTTATGAGAATGAAGAGCTTCAAAGAGAAGCCACAGCGGGTTGAAGCTCTCACTCTCCAACCCAAGCAACCAGCATGTGACAGCATGTGTGCTGGTGTGTGTGCCTGTATGAACAGCCAATGAGCTCTCTTCCCCTGAAATGACCGCAGGAATTAACCAGCATGCCTCACACAACTACACGACCAATTACATGTAAAGAGAACAGAGCAGTTGTAGCTACAATGCACCACATAAAGTTCTGCACGTTCTAGGCATAACCAGTTCAGAGGTGGCCTTAAGACGACTGAATGCAGCAGACATATGGTCAGACAGGCCAAAAACATAAGCATATGAACTATTCCTGTCTGAGAAATGATGCGTCTCAGCTGAATTATGGGCTATCGGCACATCTGGCAGAAATTCTCCTAACCTGAAATTCTTTGTGTGTTGGAAAAAGGCTTTGGAACTTAGTGTTTAAATATGCTCGGGGTCAGTAGTAAGTGCTGTGTGTTGTCTGCCAGATGAGGGACGCGCTGGCCCAGGAGCTTCAACAGAAGGCAGAGGAGACAGAGCTGCTCCACATGGAGCTGCAGATGCTGGAAACGGAGCGGGTGCGACTGTCTCTGGTGGAAGAGAAACTGATGGATGTGCTTCAGCTTCTGCAGCAGCTACGAGAACTGGTCAGTCTAAAAGAAAGCTGTCAGATCAGTAGAGATAACAGAATTTTGGAGTTGAGCTCTTTGGCTTGGGAAATAATACAGCCAGCAGATTACTATAACACACTTGCAATTGAGTAGTTATGCATTTAAAATCACTTCTGAACTCTAAAACAACAAAACACAATACTTGTGCTGGTGAATTCTGCACGGGAGAGTTAAAAAGAAATGAAGATAAGAAAATACAGTCATCGTTATTATTGAAACATGTTTAATGTTTTTGTTGTAGAATGTCTCCAGAAGATCTTTGGGAAAGATTTTACTCAGCACATTGGAGTCCTGCAGTGATCCGCAACATGGTGAGAGCCACAGTTATAGCAGTACTTTAGCCTCCACGTATTAAACTGGAAATAAAATACAGAATAAAGAAAATAAATAATGTTTTCAAATGGAAATAAAAGGTTTAAAAAGGTAAAAAAATAAAATGTTCAGGAATGTGAACCATCCTAAATGAAGTGTCATTCATGTTACATATCTTTAAAAAAATGTCTTTATTTTAACATCATTTATAATTAATTATTTTAATATTTAAGTTTATTATTGATCTCAGAAATTTGAACCCAATTGTCTAACAAACACCTCTTATGTCTTTGCAGGGAAAGCACATATCTTAGAGGTGCTCAATGCTCTTTGTCATGAGCTAGCTGCATGTGAGATCCTCTCTGGTGGTGAGACTATAGAAAGTGCACAGAGTCACCAGTCTCTCACCAATTCACTGCTCATCTCCTGTTAGGAATCACTGCCACCTAGTGGTCAAAGGATGCTATGGACAGTTCTTTTGGGGGGGCTTTTTATTTTTATCCATAGGACAGTGGAGGCAGACAGGAACATGAGGATAAGAGACAGGGTGTGGAATCGGCACATAGCCCGGGTTAGACAGCTCATGTATGTGTCTGGAGCGCTAACCACTTGGGTTACCGCTCTGACATGCTAAAGGAACTTTATACCAGTCATGTAAATGGCCCTTGGGTAAATGTGATTTCTGTGTACATTTATTTTGGGATTCACTTCGTCGTTAAGCTCTTTATCATTTAATGAAATGTTTCATTTTGTCCTCTAGACAAAGCTAGTTTTTCATTGTAAGATATAAGTTGCAGGTTAGTATTATTCTGGAATACATGCATACATGACACACTACGGTTGTGCAGTATTTAACTGTTTCAAGTGGGAGACCTGGATGAAGATCACTCAGGTATATATACAGTATGTAATGCTCATAAAATATTATAGTTCAAGAGACGAGTAACATGCCAAAGTAAATATTTTTCCTGAATTATTTCTCGAATACAGAGCCTAGCTGTGAAGGACTGAATGTATGCACCTTTACTTGATTTAAAATACTGAAACATTTGTTTCAATTTTACAGCTTTCAGTGTTTCAGATTCCTATAGAACTTCTGAGCATTTGTGTTGCTTTTTAAAGAATGAAACAAACTACAGTGTATATCTTATTTGTCATTGTCAAACTCTCAGCCTCTCTCACATTAGAGAGAACTTTGTTGCTTTTACTGGTTTTTTCACATTTTACTTTTTTTCTGAAAGAAATTAAATGTTTAGATTACCCAGCATTTGTCTAGCTACACCACTGGCTAAACAATCGTATCACTTTCTCAGCTGATGTTTATGTAAAGAAAACAAATCACAACACATTCAAATCATTTCATACAATGATTTATACACACTTGTTTTCACACATTTCAGACATACATAAACATACATAGTTCAGTTTTTGTTTGTTTTGGTTTCAAAACATCTTAAAAGTATTTTTTGCTTTAAATAACAAAATTTTAACAAATCTATAACATAAATCAATATAAAAAAGGTTGAGAGAAAAACATGTAGGGTTAGTGCCTTACAATCCCTTCAACTGCGCTTTGACAGAAGGCCTACATCTTGTATGGTGACTGAGTAAAGTCTGATACAAATGAGAATATAATTATGTGCTGCAATTAACATTATAATTAAGAGTTTGTCCTCTTGGATGTTTTAATTGTGCAAAAAAGCATTTAAATCGTATTTGCTAAAGATAAGATTCTGAGTTATTGTGACAGAATACTGAATGCCAGGAGATGCATCTAACTTTTCAAATGTTCTTCTGGCTCATGTGTGTACAGTACAAATAATTGTATTTATTCACTACAACTACCATCAAGCTTTTGCTATTCTTATTTTACAGTAAATGAGGCACACACTCTTTTACACAGGAGGCCACAAATGAACCTACTGAAAGGCTTTAGAAACTGCTCAATATTTAAGTTATTGTAGACATTTATAGAACATCCTGTGGAGCCGCTTATTACGGTTTTGTTTTGGGAACCACAAAACGTTCTGTATGGTATGACTGTGGAAATAGAATTGAATTATTCTGCATTTTGATTTTTCACTTGCATTTAAGTCTGAAGTAAGATTTTACAATCTTACACCAGTACCACTGAGGTCTGGTAACAGGCAATTACTACAGTACAAGCAAACAGACAAGCTTACCGCAAATGAATCTCCTAAAACAAAGAGGAAAAAACACACTCTCACCTATTAACAGCAACATATGTTACTAATTTTTACATAACAGACCTAATAAAAGAAATAAAAGGCAGAGGAAAAAATCCAGATGGGATCGAAGTAAAACCTTACGCAAACCTTAGCCCAACTGAACCAAGTTAAAAAAAAAATCAAAATGGTTCAAGCGGTCAAACAGTGTTTACAGTAGTGCTTCGATTTGCACTTTAGTGTTGAATAAAGTAAAATCAACGGTTTTATTTTTTAAAATAGGGGTTCATTTGGGTGAGCCTGCTTGCTCTTGCCATTTCTCGCACTTTGCCGTCCCTCCCTCAAGGGTCTAGCAGCGTGCTTAGCAACCGAAGGTCTCCTGGGAGGCGTAAACCATGTACAGAAAGCCATCTTCATCTTGCTCTTGTTCGTAGATCTCAGAAATGGGAGTGGACACACTGACCATGCTGTGCTGATTCACAAGAAGGAAAAAGGCCTGGGTGGGGTTGAGCTGCAGTCTACGCCTACAACAACAAAAAACCAGTAATGAAATGATTATACTGGAACAAATAAACATGATACATGAGACCATATCCACGTAATGTCATGAAATATAAAATAATGGAAATCACACTAACAACCACAACTCTAGCTTTAGCACAATGCAGAAGTACACTAGATGTGTAAAGTTTGGACACACCCACAAAGACTTTTAAGTTTAGATCGATATGAAGATCATTTAAACCCTGACCATCATCAGAACTATAAATAATAAAGCGGTTATGACACAAAGCCATAGATTATAAACCATGTTAGGCAGAGTAGGTCCACACAAAGTGTACTGCTGCCCGGTCTGATCATCTAAGTGACTAAGTCTATGTTAAAATGCTTGGAATGTGAGTGTTGTGAAATTACAGTTTTCAAGTTAAAGCTGTGTAAATTTGTGAATACATTCATAGAAGTCCCCTGTGGGCGACTGTGTCAGGAGACATTCAAAACTAGCACATCCCCGCTTTCTCCTCCCCCACTTATCCCTAAACACCCACCAGACCAGTAAACAAACCAGCTGAAACACATTTAATTCACTTTTCAACAACTGAACTATGACTTTGAATTTAAAGATAGTAAGTCTACCTGATTATCTTCACCAGCTCGCTCATGTTAACATGGTCAGGAACAAGAAACTTGGTCTTGTCCAAGACAGGAAGCTGCTTCTCCCCCTTATACCTCTCAATGATAACCTAGGAGGAAAAGTAGACACATTCTTTTAAGATATAAAGGCCTGCAATTTGATACATAGGGCTATGAAATAAATCTCAAGTAGATCTGCAAGCAATATCTTGACAGCAAAAAGGTTCCTCTTCACTTTGTCCTAATTCATTTATGGCAAAATGGCACATTCATAACAGGGAACAGATGCTCACCGGAATTTTATTAGGATGCTGCTCCCGTATCTGCTGCACTTCCTTGCAGCGATCAGCTAAAAACAAGGAAGATAAACAAAACTTAACATTATATCCTAAATTTAGGATGTCTTAGAACGTCTGGCTGTGGTTTTAAAGCATCATGTATATTTCATAAGACATTATTACTTTAGTTAAATATAAAAAAAACTAAACTGTTTTTGAAAAGATTTCAATGAATAGACTTTTGTTCAAAGAAGATAAGATTATAAAAAACCAAGTTATAGAAAACATGTAGGCTAAGACACAATCAATGTCAAGCTGACTTTCCTATTAAGTTAACTAAATGGTATGTAAAACAGTCCCTGGTTCCATATTTCCACTCTGTCAGTGTATCATGTTTAATTGAAACTATGTAATAGGTCATTCAATGCCAAAGGTTGTACAAATATTAGACTCTATCTAGAACTAACGGACCTAGAAATGACCAAATCTATGTTTCTCATGTTTATGTTTATGAAGATTATGAAGATTACGCCATGGTTTTATGCCCCTCCCACTCCCTGTACCCAGTGTGGACTGTGAGAGGTCAAATTACATATTATAATTTCACGAACACATTTACTGTCCATCCACTCAGGTTGTTATCAAGACCACACATCGACATCGACATTTTTAAAGAGACAACTGTCTCCCAAATTACTGACTGTTTATTTATTGCGTCCAAATACAGGCAACAAACCCATGCATAAAAACATTTAAATATGACCTTCAATTTCCATTTGAATGTCATTCTGGATGAGTATAATAAAGAATAAAAAAACAGCTGTAACAGTTATTTAAACAACAGGCCAAAGAGCCAGGCTAACTCTGACTAGCTATTGAGTCGCCAGTTTTGTAAAAAAAAAAAAAGCAATCTTAAGACTCTTAAAAACATCTCGAAATATGATTAAAGACTTTTCATAAGCATTATCAGCCTTTGAGAAAAGTTTAATGAGTGCGTCTCGTCTGTCAGCTGCTAGCAGGCTAGTCACAAAAACAAACCTGATAAACAAACAGACTTGTGTTGACACAGCTCGAATAAAAACTCTTCTTACCAAAGCTCCGTCTCTGTTTGAAGGGTCTGTCGGATGGCATAACTGAAGTTAAATGTGATCTTAAAATAAGCTGAGAGTTTTTATATGTTGTTTTATGTTGAATTCACGCTCGACTTAGTTGCTTTTCGAGCTCCTGACTCACTGTAACCAAAACAGCTCGAGACAATGTAATAAGCGACTTCGTGACGTCAGAGCAGAATTTAAAGAGACAGTGCACCTTGTTAATACATGTCAATGCATAATACATTGTCAACATGTGACTACATTCTACCATTAGCAACCTTTCATTAGTAATAATAAAATATATGCTATCCATTTAATGACATTTTGACTAACTGAATGTACATTATTGACTGATCTATTTGACAATTGTTTGTAAATGCTTTGAAAGGTTTTAAACAGGTGGCAATCGATTATTTACCCACATCCTAGAAATGAGTAAAAGCTTTTAAAATTGCATTGTGGTTATAGTTTCTGTCTATGGCAATTTGCATGAGACAAAACGTCTTACAATCACCATGAAATTAAAACTGAAGATTCATATTTTTAATCGAATTTTGCATTCTTTATAATAAATGATTTATCTCTTGACGTCATTTTTTTATTCATGTGCCTTGTAATACTTAATCAAAAACATAATTATACCCTTCCACTCCAAATGACATCTCATTTCTTTGGCCAAAAATGATGTCTAAATATTTGAATGGTTGGTTATATATATTCAAAATATTATTAAAGGTGTAGTAAAAAGTATGCTCAGCTTTGGCAAAGACTTGGCAAAAAGTTCAATAGATCATGAACACCTTACTGAGTCAAAGCACAGGAGAATGCTTATGAAATACTACTATACAAGAGGATTAACAAATATTAATAACAAATAAATTGTGGTCCAACCATGTATGCTTTATTTCATGCAAGCTTTTTGTTTTGGCCTGGCTTACAACCATCAATAACCCAATCATTTCATGAGGGACAAAAGTCCCGCCCTACATTTTTGTAAGTTCCAAAAGTTGTTATTTTTGTATATATGTCAGGAAGAAAACACAATTGCAACTTTCATTACATGCCTACTTAAACTTTATTTACCATACATTAATAGTGTACTCTGACATACAGTCTTTTCAATACAGAGAAAATATATAACCAATCAATAAAAGGATATGCATTATGGTTTAATTGTTCTTTCCAGCAGTCACAAAGAGATACTGTGTTTCATGGTGTCAGATTGACAATTATAGATGAAGGACAGCTTGAATATTAAGGGAAAATATGAGAAAACAATAAGTTAGAACAAATGTGCATGTTGTTGGAATGATAAGAAAAGTACAAACCAAACATTTATAATAATAGGATAATTTACTAATAAAGTAAACCAAACTCTTTCATTGTAACCTTTTGTTACTATGAAATTGCCACTTCTGGAACATATCAAAAGAAAACACTTTTGGCTGTTATTGGAGAAGAAAATACTTTTAGCAAAACTAGTCTGAGGGATTCTGAATGACAATCAGGAAATAGTCATTGTCTGTGAAGAGAACAAAATGAAATTAATTATATATATATATATATATGAATGTTATCATCGTATTGTCATTGTATAGAAGATTTGTTTAAGGCCGTTTGATCTGACATTTCCACTAACTTAGAAGTACATTGAAAATAAGTATTACTATATGTATCATTGTGATAAAAGCTTTTCTTTTTACCTGGGGCAATCATGATCTCATTCTTCTTTGATCGAATCCTGAGAAAGGTGAGATCATTCTGAGGATCAATGTCCCTCACAACGCTCCGTGCTTTCATGAGCAGCTGCTGGATATGCCCGGCATACTGAACTGTACTTGAGTTATCAAGGGTGCTTTTGATAGGGATGCCTATAAAAGACAGAGCATAGGCAATACTACCGACAGAACAAAGGCATTTTTGTTTTATCAATTTCTTGTTGCTGTTAAATCACATAACATCCTTATCAACCACAATAAATTAAATTACAGCTTCAAATAATTTTGTTAGTGACAGAAACCTTCTGCATTAACAATGATGATTCCTTGCACTCCTTTCTGTGATTGGATTCTCTTGAGTGTCTCCTCCACTTCTGCCTGCAAAATAAACGCATCAATAAAATAAAAGCAGTTAAACAATACACATCTGTAAATCCCGTGACGTTATATTGAGCATGCACCTCTATCTTTATCGTATCCTACTACTTTAGTTTTACTATGTGATACCTACACGCATCTGTTATTAAAGGAACCTAAAGTGCTTTTATTTATTACATTATTCGATGTATTAGCCAAGTTAGCTAGCAAAGGCCATATCCAATGCATGACAACGCCCTGTCTGTCCTGTCAATATAATTTCACAAAAGCTTAAACAGGACGAGCTAGCAAACGCACATTTTCGCTTAAACATAAAAATTTGTGTGTTATATGATAAAAGGAGAAATGTACTTGCCATCGTGATGGAAAGTTGTTGTTTTCGTTACTATGACACGCAGCAAGCTTGAAAAAAAGAGCTGTTGTGTATTGCTGCTGTAGTATTTGAACTGTCGGTTGTTTTCACTGCCATCTGCTGGGCTGGAGGAATACACTTCGTCTGACCACCAAGTTCCCAATAGAACACAAAGATACATACATTTTCTACAAATATATGTAAAATACCTGGTATTTTACACCTATTGGTTATTAATTCCCATAACTGCGTATAGCAATGAAAATTTTCTTTTTCCATAGCTATTTACAAAAAATTGTTACAGTTACAGATCCCTGAGAATTAATAAAATGATTACCATTTGTAATACTACAAATGGATAAACTATATTTACGATAATTGTAATAATATGAATCAACCTTCAGGCTTACAAAACATTTTCTCTTGTATTTATGATTTATTTTAATTTAAAAAGCAAGCGTTGTTCCCAATGTGCAAATAATTGGATCCTGCACATGTTGGCACATGTAGCTGTGGGTTTCAGGATTAAGAAGTGTGCCATTGTTACAACCAAGTTGGTTAGTGTGCCATTGTTACAACCATTCGAATAGAGTTTGCATTGTTACAACTTTATTCCGCAAATATAAATATATAAAGAAATGTGTGCATGCGTAAACTAATATGTTTTATACATTGAAAATGACACTACAAGTAAAATATACCAACAACAGTCCTTGCCAGTATTATCTGAACTTTGAACTTTAAATATTTGCTGAACCCCCCTTATCTTGATTTCTTTTACAATGTCTAAACACTAATCATTTTTTATGTCTGTAGTATATTATTTCACAAACCAAATGAAAGTTTTAGGTATCTTACAATTCTGGTGACTGTAAAGATGGTGTGATTCAGTAATGAGAGCTGAGAGATATGAGCAGACACACTCTGGATTTATGAGATAATTGACTTCCTTCCAAACTTTGCTTCAGATTTTCCACTTAATGAATGCTGGTAGGTCAGCCATACCATTATAGCCTACACATGGAAACTTTGACG
This sequence comes from Triplophysa rosa, assembly GCF_024868665.1. NCBI lineage: Eukaryota > Metazoa > Chordata > Actinopteri > Cypriniformes > Nemacheilidae > Triplophysa > Triplophysa rosa. The sequence goes on along the minus strand of NC_079909.1, from coordinate 13,647,147 downwards.
TGTTCCAAGTGTGCAGTAACATGTATGAAGTTGAAAGGAAAGGGTGCACTGGGCCTCACATTGGGTGGAAATTTAAAGCAAATACCACAGTTGAAAGACAGGGACAGGCAGCAAAAATTAAATAAAACAGAATTAACAATATAATGAACCATTTATCTGTATTTCCAAAGTGTTCACAGTTTTTTCTTTTTTTGCAACCCAGTAGTTAAAAAAGCCACAAGTGAAAATTGTGTTTTAAAACTTTTTTTTAAATACCTTTCTAGCCACCTTTATAAGAGACTCTTAAGCTGTTAAAGCATTTCTGCAGTACAATTAATATGAAGGCGAAAGAATGTCAAAAGGCGAAATACGTGGCCAATATGACATATCATGCCTGCATGTGCTGTGCATGTTGCAGTCATTCAGGTAATGTACCAAATGTCATTTCAATGCACAGAACCTACAAGGCATCCACTCTTTTATAGCAGTTAGGAATTTAACAAACAACAGAGTCATTAGTGACGCTTTTGAGCTGTAAAATGTATCTCTGAGCAGAGATATGTTCCCTTAGGGGAAAACCCTTTAAAGCAGCTTTGTGTATACCATCATTAGTAGTTTTTTCTGCACATTCAGAGACAGTGACTGGTTTCTCAGACTTGCTTAAAAACATGTGAATATATTATTCTGTGTCAATACCTCTTTTCTTCATACACACATTGCAAAACTAACCAAACAAAAATCAAACAGCAAAGTCACTTGAAATATACATCTTTGAAAAATAAAAAAAGTGTGCTACATCTTGAACTTCTTTTTAGAGAAAAGCTATTGTGCCAACACTCACATTTTAAAACTGTGGTCAAATCTCTGTCTGTAGTCAAATGTAACTAGACACCAGCTATTGCCCAATTGGGGCAGTCTCTGACTGGTGACGGGGGTGAGGAAACATGATTCCAGTGACAACACGACCAAAAATCTTTATTTAAAAGTGTTTTGCAAATAGCACAAATGAAGAGCTGACAAATAAAGACTAATGAAAAACAACTTAACTACTTACCTCTTCTAATATTGTACTTCATTACCATCTTGTGCATCGAGTCAAAAAGTTTGGGGATTAACTAAAACAAACAAACAGACAGACAGACAATATTTTGAACTATGAAGTTTACGCAGCTCCTTCATTTCTCTCTAAATACTATGCCAGCATCTCAGACTAGATCAGCATGCTTATCATCCTTGTCATGTCCTTGGCCAAAAAACCTTTTATCATCCCTTGAAATTATTAGCACATTATTCATTTTTTATGTTATATACGCCTCTGGGACTTTCAACAGCAGCTCTCAGCAATAGCTTTGTGTTTTTTTTATCCTAGCCCAGTGTTTGCAAATCATATATTGTACATAGTTTGTTTAATGTCTAATCAAAGTCTGTAATAATTGTGTTTTATACTACAATCATAATCATGGTTATAATCGTGATTCTGTTTGCCTAATGTTTATAACACTGTGATTTTTGTGGATTAAGCTCTTTTCTCAGCTCTTTGCCCAAATACTTGTCTACATCTGTGATCCATGGATCCATTCCCTTCTGTACAAATAAGCCTGGGAGACAGTGCTGATAATATGGATACAAGGCCTGTCTACTTTTATGGACACTGTGCTGCTTTATCACGTCAATTAATGTCAAGCTAATTCATTTTGAGTAAACACTGCTCTCGAAACAGCCTCGGTGGCATGTCAGGGAACTGGTGCATTGACTAAGCAATGGACAGCTATCAGAGTACCAAACAAACCAGACACAGGACGGATATGCCAAATATGAAGATAAGATAAGCAGATTTTTTATATTTCCTTCATATTTGATTTCCATCTATTTCCTGTAGCTCCTTTTGCAGCTCTGCCCACATGTAAAAATGTGTGGAGCAAACATATACCATAGCAAATATATTGACTATAAAAACAGAATAACAAGACCTTACACAGTTTTTTTGAAGACTGCATATAATATACACATATACGTATCTAATATATGTATCTAGCTATTACAGGTCAACTAAGCTGTAAAATATGTAGGCCTATAGGGGAATCCTTAGGGAAATAAAAAATGGTTTATTAGCCTACATAGTTTAAAAATGGAAAAATAGTTCATAAATACTTTTATTTATTCATTGGTAGCTAAACAACCACATTTGCTATGGTCTCACCACAATAAAAATAGTTTATACTGATGGATCTGTATAGAAACATACACTGTTGCTTGTTTTATTTCATTTTATTATTCTATTTCATTTATCTCATTCATTACAATATTCATTTATCATTCATTGTTAGTTTTTTTCCAAAATTTCTGCCATCACACAATAGGACAAATATGCACATCTGTCCCATTTGTAGTTAAACTATGCTAGAAATGCTAATCATTTAGAGAAAAACTGCACTTTAACTATAATAAAACCATGATTAATATTCCTAAAGGGAATACAAGTATGTCTAATTGAAAACGATATGCACTGAAAGCCGGTCTTCAAAAAACAAGAGATGTGAATTTGATCTATCGCTTCAGAAAAATATCAATACACTTTATAGTGTTACAGTTATATTTACTTGTGTCCTATTAATTAACTATTTAAATCAGGGTTTACACTGTTTAGAAAACTGAACGTTTATCAAGAGTTATTGCCCTGCAGGTACACACACGCACGCGCGCGCGCGCACGCACGCACGCACACACACACGCAGGACGTAAAAGCTTGACATCATTTCTCCTCAGCCCTAAGGGTCTGATCGTCTGTTAGTCACCCAAGTGTCGAAACGAGAACAAGGTGGTAAGTAGCTTAAACTCACACCATTTTTGTTGTCGACTGCATGTGAAGCAAATATAAATCTTTTTAACTTCATCAAGTAATTTGTAAAAACATACGCTCGGGAGAAATTAAAGAAAATAGGAAGCCTCGAATGAGTTAACGGGTTTGCGCTTTGCTCTCAAAGTTATGTTCTTCCTTTCGCTCCCTTTCTTTTGTAAGCCATACTTTTTGGCAACGAAAATATCACCAACTTCGCTTCAAAGCAATCTATAGTTGTAAGATTTAGTTCGAGTTAAGCGAAATGACACGTTTCCAGTTCGAAGATTAAACTTGAACGGGACTTAGTTTATGGAGACAGCAAAACTCACAATTTACTGCTAAACGTGAAATGTTACATTATTATCCCGATTACTGAAGTTTTTACTTTTGTGGGGTGGTTTTTAAAGTAAACGGGGATACTTGTAACATATTGTATCTAGATGCAAAACCACGGCTAGGGCTCAAAACCCAACGAGCTACCTTCCTAAATAGCATTTTGGGGTGTCGCGTCCGGGTTCAACCATTACACAGACCGTTTGATGTCTACTAGGTAGTTCACTAGGTCTCGCATGTGACTGACTCCAACAGGGGTTGAGACTGCATGTAACGGAAACGATTTTTTTTAGTTTTAACTTTAGTTGAGAAAGTTACGGAGCCCGTCTGGTAACTCCTCGGAGAAAAAAAACAAGACCCGCAAATCCGTGTCCACAGTTTTGTAATTCGTTACCTCAATTTAAAAATCCGCACTCACAGATTCTAAAACTGTACCCACGAGTTTACAATCCGTGCTCTCGGTTCTCGCGGAATTGAAGCCTCTGTCTGTCAACAGAACAAGCTCCTACAGGAACATTAACGAATATTGTATACTGTTTTATTTTAGATTATATTATAAATTGTCTTAATGTGTTTACACACGAGCGCGTGGTGCATAAATTTAATACTCATTTTAACCCAAGGAGGCCGCAATGTTCTTTTTCGATGACGTAAAATGGTTGCATGCACAGGCAGCCAAAATGAACACAGACACACTAATCAGTTCTTCAGTAAATATAAGGTACTGTAGGATAAAAATATATTGTGTGTATATATATATATATATATATATATATATATATATAATGCTAATATGTTGAAGAAAGAAAATTAATACGCTATTTGGTGTATTTTCATACATTTTAATATTGTTGGTCAGAAACAATACAAACATGCATATTAATAACCAAAATCATTGCAAATTTATTATATACACAATGTTTTTGGCCATGATAAAATGCATTTTATCCAGATTTGGACTTTATGATGTTGATTTATCAACATCAGTAGCCTAACGATATTGTCTTCTCTGTCTCTGTCATTAGCTGACGGGGGCTAATATTCACGTCTGCTCTAATACAGAATAAATAACCAAACCGCAAGCATCTTATTATTGTGTTTATCAGCATATTCTCATAATGTATAAAGTATATGATTATGGTGGGTGCTGCTGATGTCTTAAATAGTCTTAAATGTCTTAAAGACAGTCGTTTAAAACTATGATTTAATGCACGTTTACCTTGACCAGACGCTTACTGATACTGAATGCATTCTTCTTTTATGGTTTGTGTAAAGAGGACATACTGCCACCAACTGTCCCTGTGTATTTATATATCTGATCTTATGTATAGATATTTCGTCTCATATTTTACTTTAATTTATGGAAAACGTGTGCTTCGATGTAGCGCAAAGAGAAGGGGTTTAGGTTGCAACCATTTGACGTCACGGATTTTGACAAAATAAAATGGCGGCCTCCGAGTAAAAATATTTTTTTTATAATAAGTTTATGAATACTGTGACAGTTACACTGTTTTTTTAATTTCACATTTATAAAGTCAATGCCATTGTTAATATATTAAGCCATACATCTTTCTATACCCGTGGTTCCTTTTAAAAGTACTCAAGTATTAAAAGTCAATTTCCTTTGTGTCCGTGGTGCATTGATTTATTGTCGTATACGTTACGCCTCTGAAGCAACCTACTGAATACACTGAGTAGCTCACAGTATCAGTGGTATTAAAGGAGTAGTTCACTTCAAAATTTGCCCCCATTGACTTTCCATAGTAATTTTTATTCCTACTATGGAAAGTCAATGGGGGCCAATTTTGAAGTGAGCTCCTCCTTTAAGAGCTTTTTATGTTTAGGATATACAGTATATGTTTAGGCCCCCTAGGCCTATATGTATTTGAGCAGGGTTTTTTTTTTGTATATTCCCTTTACCAGTTTTAGCAGCAATTTACCAGTAAGGTTCTTGTATATAGTAAAGTGTAGAAGCCATGTGTTTGTTGGATTTATTACCATTTGTATTACCATAGTTGACCTGCAAACATAAACTATCACTACTATAATGAACTATGGTAAATTTCTAGTTACTGTGATTTTACTGCAAATACCATCCCTGCTGAAAACAAATTTGTGAATTAGAATTAGATTTTTATATTAAATTCCTCTTTGCAGTGTGTTTTGGGTTTTATTCCCATAGGATTTACCATCCCACCAGTAGAATCTATCACATACAAGTAGACAACAAGTATCCATACTAGGGTTGCGCGGTAAACCGGTTCTGGAAATTTACCAGTATGTTAGATTTCAATCGGTTCAATACCAGAATTTTGCTCGTTTCGGTACTTGAAACACTGCTGTTCCAAAGTTCACCGCTATGCGGCAGTATGCCACAGAACTGACGCAGAACCGGCAACATAGAAGAACAAGATGAGTCGCTCTACAAGCACTTTAGCGACCATTTAAACTGAGACACTGTGAGTGATTTATTACAAATTCGGCTCTTTCTGCTTTTGCTGAGAGATCTTTAGATTGTTTTACAGTGTAACGTATATTCTACATTAGGGCTGTCGCGATAAACAGACGATAAATATCACGTGAAGTACGGGAAAGTACGGGAAAATGCTGCTGCATCCGAAAGCCAGAGGGCGCTCTCGTGTGGAAACTCCAATTACGCACTGCAGAAGAAGACCATAACGCAGTCTAGAATCTAGGAAATGCCTATGGACATCTTTTTATCACTGTTACTCAAGCCTCATCAGGTATTTTTATGATAATAAAGTATATTTATAATGATCATGTTTGACGGGTGTTGCTTTTTCAAATGCACATTATAAGTGACTCAAACTCGCGCTGCTTTTAGATCGAGCAGCATTTCCTACTGATCCCAGAGACGTGCTTCACAGACAAGCTACGCATTAAAAAAATATAGACACATTGCATATCGCAGCCAGCTTGATTTCAATAGGATTTAGTGGTATCGCGATAAATTATCGTGCAGCCCTATTCTACATGCTGCGATGCGTCTGTACTACATCCCCATTCAACGGCATACATAGCATATACAACATTATCTCTGTTCCAGACATCTCAGTTATTCTACTAATCATCATGAAGTTCTCTTTCGCGTCTTGTATATGTTCTTATACTGTCAAATACACACGCTGTTATGTCAAAAACACAAAAGGTTCACATAGGCACAGTCCGTTGTGTTTTAAATGTATATCCGCATCAAAAAAAGAATTTGCCTTAAAGTGACCGTAACCTAATACATCTGTGTCACATATTAAAGAGAAAATGAAACTGTTGTAGCTTTATTTAGAGTCATTGCATATTTATTTTATACGTTGAAGACTGTGCAGTGTTTTATTTTTATTGATCATTCAGTTTTCATCTTGAATGCTACTGTTAAATAGACCTACTTGAAACATTTAATTGTTGTTCAAAATTTAATTGTTCATATTTGTGGGATTATGATGATCTATATAAAGACTATATAACCAAAGCATTTTTCAGTAATACAGTGTAAAAGTGTAAAAATAAAATGGTGTTATATAAAATATAAAAATAATATATAAAATATGCATTAAAGCCGTTACAGCAGTTTCATGCAGTCTTAATATTTTTCAAATAATTTATTTTGGTGCTGGTTATTAATCACCTATGGTACCAATGTGGTACCGATATTACCGGTATGGCTCGTTTCCACTGAGCAGTACGGTTCAGTGCGGTTCGTAACGGTACGCAATTATTTCCGTTTCCACTGTGAATGGTACCAAAATAGCGAACCGTACAGTACCACTTTTTTGGGACCTTTTCGTTAGGATAAAATTTTGAAATCGAGCCAACACTAATCCATACAATACAATTCCCATTATAACCATTAAATCCATTGCATTTTCTGTTGTATTTTGGGCAGGGTTCTATTGTTTTTATTTCAGCAGGAATACTTCAACTATAGTTACTACAGTAAAAACATTATTCATTTTCCAAACGGCTTTAAATGATATAGCAGCAGATCAGAAGTTAACACGCATGCGCATGCGCATGCACATGCACACTTCCTTAAGGGGCCATTGAGACAGAACGTGACTCTGCATCTAAAAACGCAGCGCTCAGATATGCTCCGCCATGTTGTCGTCAAATAAAACAGTTGTCATGCCAACTTGCTACTGTGAACAGAAGCTCGCAATGCTTGCCCCGCCTCCAAATTCTTTTGATTGGTTCACTGCTTTTGGAACTGACATTGATGAGCAGCGCTGCATGTAAAAGTTGAATGTTTTTAACTTGATGCGGCATCTTAAAGAGGGGGCGGATCGAATGGCTGGCGGAAAGTTATTCCATAATCGTGGCCCGGCTATTTTTGCTTAAATAGGGACAACAGAACCTGTAGCAGTAACTTATCAGCAGATCGTAGGTTTCTTACTGGCTTATGTAGAGCTAGTTACATAGTTACATTGTCACCAAATCGACAACATGGTTACTCTTGGAAACGTGTAGTAATATACCCAAAGAAACTTACAATAGCCTTATATTTGTGACTGTAAAATGAAGCTGTCAGGTATCTTGTAAATCAAATTTGTTTACATTTTCCTATAGGAGAGTTTTCTGAGATGAGTTATTAATCTCTAAATCAATATTAAAATTGATTGACCAGAGTAATTCAGTAACTAGCACAGCAATGCAAGTAGTAATGCTTGTTTGTTAGGCCTATAGTTCTAGAGTTCACATACTGTATGTGAGGTTTCTTTGGGGAAAGGAAATAAGAGACCCTCTTGTTTTGCATTCTGAAAGATGTTCGGGTGGGGGAAGGGGGACTGGAGTTTTTTCCCCCTGCTTTTGTCACGAGTACCACACCACAAACACACCTTCAGACTTCAGAGAAAAGCTCCCAGCCTTCAGCAGTCCAGTCAACACATCACTTGAAACTCTCACTGTATTGTTAACATGACTCTATAACATGCTTTGAGCAAAACAAGCCACTCGCACCTCTGTGTAAAGACGTTGTTGCCCAAAACCATAAAACGTGGAGAAGGATCTAAATGCAGATAAAAATCTTTAATAAATCCAAACGTGAACAATAATCCATGACATGAAACATAGGCAACCCATATTACGTACAGTACAATAACCAACAACTAAACACATGAAACACCTTGGTATGAATAAACACAAAGACTCAAGACTAACAAGGCACACCTGTGGCCTGTATCACGAAGCGAGGTGAACAAACACTGAGTTGCAGAGTAAGCTTTGAGTGCGGCAAACAGCCAATCACACAGAACATGGAAAGCATCATCAGTTTGATTGACTTCTGGCGAGTATCAGCGCAATTCACTTTTCTGTTGAAGATTAAGAGATCATTAAGAAAAAATGTCATGAATTGAAAGACTTTTAAAAGGCAGGAATAAACACTGCTGCAGTGAAAGTTTGAGAAGGCAGCTACTGACTATATCAATGCAGAATCAACTGAATTTAAATTATTTATATAGGTTTACAATAAGATCAAAAGATAATATGTATGCTTCATTACTTTAAAATGCTTTATATATTGAAGTTTGTTTTTATATGAATATAGTTACAGTATATTAAATGTCCAGTCAGTGAAATCTAGCGGCAAGGTTACGAATTGCAACCAACCGCTCACTCCACCCATCCCCCTCCCTTTCGAAACACTAAGACGGCTAACAGAACATTGCGAATTTCATGCAAGGGGACCCGCAGTGTATGTAGATAGAAATAGCTCATTCTAAGGTAATAAAAACATAACACTTCATTGTGTAAGGTCTTTATACACCTCTGAAGACATAGTTCTGTATATTATATTGCATTTCTATCAATAGATCATCCCAAATATTACACACTGGACCTTTAATTTAAATTCTATGGTTAATATTAATTAACTCATATTAATTATCAACTCATATAATAATTATATGAATGTGTTTTGAATTATAATCAATAAATGTAAATATACAATACAAATAAAAACTTAGCAGCAAAAGATTTTTCCTCTAACATTTGATCACTTGAAACTTTTTTTAAATTTTGAGCGAGAGATACATGGGGAGTGGCTTCACTGCGTTAGATATACGTCATTTTTCTCAGAGCTGATTGGTCCGGTTTTGGTATATTATATTGCATTTCTCTCAATAGAACCTCCAAAGAATTACACACACACACACACACACACACACACACACACGCACACACACACACACACACACACACACACACACCTTTAAATGGTTATGTAATGTTTTTCCAACTAAATCCAACGGTGTACTCTCACACAATACGTTTGGGCAGAAAGTCCTGTGAAAGGGGGTCCCTTCTGCTGAGTAAAGGGCACATTTCAATGAGCAATCAAATCTGAATAGTTTGGCAGGCATCACGGAGCCTCTAGTTTCACTAATTCAAGAGTCTTATTGGCTGCGGGTTTTAACATATTGGTATGTAAATGAATTGGTTCTCCTTGATGTTAGCTCCATTAGCTGAATAACTCTACCAACAGCTGCTGCTACTTGTATGGCAGTTACTTGGGGTGAGAGAGAATAGCCTACTTTCCATTAAAGTGATTTTATCTTTTCTTTGACCATGCAGAAAAATCCAGGCGACCTCGAGTTTAAACACAGTCAGTTGGCAGAATATCAGGACAATTCCTTGTTATTTTGAACACTTCAATTGCAGGTATCTTTGGAAACGACAGCTATTACTTTAACCAAACATATTCAAAGTCTATGCTAGCCCCTTTTTAGTGCATACCAAAGCGGTTCTAATTCCTCTGATTACTTTTTTGAATGAACTGCTTGTTTCGCGTCTTGAGTACATGAGAACGTTCCAGATTAATTTCACCGTGCCGGCAGCTTGCCTCCCTCCATTTGTTATTTAAGGTCCCTTGCGTTCATTTTTTAGCATGGTTCACTTTGAATAATGAATGGGGGGACTTGCTTGTACCGCCGCTTTGCTGACTAGGTGGGTTTTGGCCGCGCTGGCCTGTTTGGTCTGTAGTGAGACAGCTGTCTGGCAGGCAGAGACGGTTCTTCCAAATCAGCTGAAAGTCAGCTGATGACACATCCCCCACCCCATTACCAGCTTCTCCCTGCTCCGCTAGACACAGCTCCCTAACAGACGAGAAAAGTCATGGGCCTTGGCAACACTTCCTGTTTCTTATGAAGGATACAATGGCAGCTCGGCTTCGCTGTAAATTTGGCCGTGGCAAGACACCATGCAGCTTTTTTTAAGTTAAGTGGCTTTTCCAAGTGATGCTTGTTGAGGTAATCAGGCTGTTCGAGTACCCCGCGTCAGATTCAGAGCTCTGGATGGGGATTGTGTGAGTAGCTGCGTTTGACAGCCATCAATCTAAAGATGGATTTACTGCAGGCTTTGACGTGTGTAGCTGCTCTGCATGCGGGCGCATCAGCGCGATTGGTTTAACGCAGCACTTTTATTTATGAAGTTCTTTAGTGGGGAGGCAGGTTGAGCTCTTGCAGTCTCAGCAGGAACAACTGTTGTGTGTGTATTTTCTGCGCTCTACGAGCAATTGAAATATGAGCAGCGGCAGTGTTGTCCCATTTACAAATGAATGACTCTTATGAGCTAGTTCTTTCGAAAGACTCAAAGAATCACAAGTTTATGGTTGGATTCAGTTTGAAGAATCACTTCACCGAATGAACTCACTAAATCTAAAAGATTCTTTTTGTCGTGTGATCTAAAGCTGCTATTTTTTGCGTGCTAAAGGTTCTTAAAACTTAAAATATTTTTGTTATTAAAGATTTACCTTTGAAGTTTCAACTATGAATTAAACCATTAAAATATGTTTGCAAAATAGTGTTATTTAAAGTTTAAGGTTGTTTTGGAAACTGTACACTCTTAAAAATAAAGGTGCTTAAAAGGTCCTTCACGGCGATTTTCGGTCCCACTTTCAGTCAGGTTCTTCAGAGAACCATCTCTCTCTTACCTTTTTATAATCTCAAGAACCTTTTTTCGCCACAAAGAACCTTTTGTGATACAGATAGGTACTTTGGATGTTAAAGGTTCTTTATGGAACCATTTAGACAAAAAAGGTTCTTCTATGGCACCGTGAAGCACCTTTATTTTTAAGAGTGTATGCTGAAACCAACATCTTGATGAACATCAAGTCAGCATTAAGATGTTGTGATTTGTGTTTTTCAGGAGCGAAAAGCAGAATCAGGCGTACAGTTTCAAAACAAACATGGAATAAAACATGAGCAAAGAACGCCTACGGACAGGAAGTACAGCAGTCTCCTTACAGACTCATCCACCTAGTTCCTGCCACGTTTTTTTCACCGGTGGTCTGATGCTTTTGGTTTGAAAATCATACGAGAATGGACACACAACTAACAAAGAGATAATGGATGATCCTGGTTTGCAGATCCTGTCATTAGAAGCCATGTTACATTGTAAAACAGTTTTCCATAGACCATAAAACCATAATCCATTTGGGTGGAGTCAAAAGACACCTCCTGCTACTGCACTGTTTCTTCAAAACCATCTTCTTTTCTCCTGGCCGAACGTCAGCCAACCGTTGCCTTAACCATAATGATGAGAAAATTGTACATAGGCGCTTTGCTAGTTGCAATTTTGTTTTTAATGATAGCCGTTCACACTATTCAGAAGACCAGCATCATGCCTTCAATATTATCTACTAGCAGGATACAAATGAAGAATCAGACGCTACCTGTTCTGGAGTCAAGACGAGTTCAGTTGTGTAGCTGTGAGTCTTGTATAGCGGACACAGGTGCGTCAGAATGGTTTGCTCAACACTTTGACCACCAACAGCAACCCTACTTCACCGGCAGGGAAAAGGACATCGATCCGGTGTCACTCAAGTGGTGGCTGGTGAGTTTGAGCCATTTAAGAAATTCAATAAAGACACAATTCTAAAACCACTATTGAAGTTTTGCTTTGAAGTTGTGCTTGTTTCTAATTTAATAGATCTTTTTGGACAAATTTTATTATCTGCATTGTAATTTTAGTGAAAAGTTTTCCAAATCTGATTCTTTTTATTGTTGCAAAGCAGATTTACAGAAATTTATAGAAAATTTCTGGAAATTTAAAATTCACCCAAAAATTAAAATTCTGTTATCATTTATTCATCCTCAAGTTATTCCAAATCTGTATACATTTCTTTGTTCTGATGACCACAGAGAAAGTTATTTGGAAGAATGCTTGTAACCAAACAGTTCTTTGCCACCATTGGACTGCATAGTAGGAAAAATGTTTTTATAATTTTCTTTGTTCTGTAATTGTTGAACACAAAATAAGATTTTTGAGGAGTAGCTAGTTCCACAGAAATTTTACGTTCACTCAATTTCTGTCTCCAAAGTGTTACTTGAATTGTTATTTTTTAGTTTGCCTAAACTTGACTCAAACATTAAAAAGTATGTTTGCTCAAGTAGTTTTATAGTTCATTCAACTAAAATGTTTTAATCTGTAATTTTTTTAACTACAGCAAATTCAGTTAAAGTTTTATCATTAATTCTATGTGTTTTATGTTATTTAAACTAAGATTTATAATTTGATTATCATAACTTCATATCACATAAAAAAAGAAGAAAAATGAACACATAATCGCCTTTATTTTTTAATAATCTGCATAAATCAAGTAAACGCATAGGGATTAGATGAAACGGAACAGTCACGTGCCAGAAGTAGTGCCTTAATGAACCATTTGGCAACCTGTTGTAGAAAGAAAACAACAATTTAGCTTGAAATGCTTTTAAAATAATTTAAAATATTTGTTAATTGTTGCAACCAATTATTTTACTCCACATTGTAACATACACCGGAGTGAAATAACGGTCCGACCCTAAACATGTAGGTAATCCAGATCCTTCCGCGTATGGAATCATGGAATTTTAAAGGTGCAGTGAACTAGGACCACAATTTTAACACAAGCTTTTGTTATATAAGAGGGAATCGTATTCAAGCGAACATCCTGTAAGTGTCAGACCTGAAAACGCCCTTGTTACTGAAATAACAACTGTTATTGACACGAGGCTCAGCGAACGGCAGGTCCTGGAATGCACCTAGGTAGGTTGAACACCGCCTCCACAGAAGAATATCAACGCCTACTTCTCTAGCCCCGCCCACTGGTTCGCGCACGACAGTACTGATAGAGCGAGTGTAAGCATCATGCCGTTAAAGATCGCAAAATATTGTGCAGTGCCTGGTTGTGGAAGAACACAGTCGTTGCATAACCTTCCTTCGGATTGCGACAGTAGGAATGCATGGTTGAAGTTCATTTTTAAAGACGTTCCAGCTCACGTGGGGAAAACATTGAGCGTTTGTTCGCTTCATTTCAACACGGATTCCTTGTACAAGGAATTTTTAAGGAATCTTTGCGGAGAGACTAAAATTAAAAAGCAGTGCTGTGCCGTCAATATTGGATCCGACAGGAATGGCGCAGCAATCTTATGTGAGTAAAACATATTTGTACCATGCGTCACTATTGCTTTGTTAGAGATCGCTTGATATGCCCTGTTAGTATTACCTGGGGTCCTCCTAGTCATTTGTAATAATTGTAATCGGCATCTCTGTGATTTGGCGGGCTCATGTATCATTTTTCAAGGTTTTATCCACCGTTTGCGAATAATGGGGGCTGTTTTGAAGTGTTTTGATATTATTTCTGGTGCTCGGTCATTTTGGCGGGGAGTCTACCGTTTGTTTGTTTATCATGAAAACTATAACATTTGAGACCCGCGATCGCGGTGATCTTTTGTCCGGTTCGCGGGTCTTAAATGCTGACATGTACGGTCATATATCACTAAACACCATACAACTATAGGCTATACAAACTATACGCAAAGCCTTGCCATCACATCCGGGAAATACTGTAAGTCGGAAATTTGAGTAAAATCACATTACGTAACGTTACGTGTCTAACCAAATTCACAGAAGGTTCCAACTATGTCAACTACGCAAGCTGTTATCATAGCAGTGGGCGTTTACTTCCAAGTCTTCTATGCAGCCCGCCCTTAAAAAACCGAGCGTTTTTCCAGCAGACCTCAAAACCAGGGTAGAAAATAGCCTATTACTTATTGATTTTGATGTTTTCGAATGTAAAAACCACGCGAACGTCATAAGTATATATATTTATAACAATAAAAATGGCCAGTTCACTGCACCTTTAAATTAACTATCTCTTCTAAAAATGTGTGATGCTCTTTATGCATTTATTCCCAAAATTAGGTTAAGTTATTAAATTGTTGTGGGAACCACTTGAGAAAACCACGATGAGAAAGTTCCAAAGAACAGTTTGCTTCAGTGGAAGACAAGTAGTGAAACCTCATCTTATACAACAAAGTTAACATTGTCACACAATGTTTTTATCAGTGCCCTAGAATAACTGAATATTAAAGTTTCTTAAAATAAGTTTAAAGTTCCATAATTGTAAAACATTTAGTTATTTTCAGGGAATAACATTTTGAATCTCAGATGTGTATCTTATATTGTTCATTCTTTTTCTTATGACACAGTGGTGTATATGGTCAGCCTCATGCTTTCATGAACAGCATGTTAACAAGCCGAAAAGTGAAGAAATGTAAATGCTAAGGGAAACGGATTAGCTAATTATTTGAATAAACAAAACATTTTATCCTTAGTTAGATTTGCGCAACATGATCTTATCAGCTTACCTTTATTTAGTTATAAAGGTGTTTGCTGATAGATTTGTTTGTTAGTCACCACTCACTCAGTCTGTCATGCTTCTGAAGTATCATCTTAGCTGGAGATATCATTTCCCCTTTTTGGCCCACACACACATCAGGGAGTGACAACAGCTGGTGTGTTCATTCCAAGCCTTCTCAAATTCTCTTACTACCATCCCATTGGCCTGCCAAACATCATGAAACCCCACCACGGTGGATCCCCCAAGCTGCACTCATGATCTGGTTTCCCTAAACAAAAAAGTCATTCTCCCTTGGGAACAAGGGTACAAAAAGGCCAACAGGCTGAATATACCTCCATTCGGCCCAGGTATGTGTTTCAGTAGGGTTTAATTTAGCCTAATTAAAGGCTTTCAGGCTTTTGCAGGCAATGGCACACAGAGCATGCTCTCAGATAAGCCTGACACTGGAATGCCTCAAATGCGTTACATTTCCATTCACATGGCACGTTGGATTATATTTTTAAGGCTTTGCATAACGTGCCAACAGCAGCACTGTAGTAGAATAACGCCAGACGCAGACAGGCCATTGTGAGGATACATGCCTTACCTTGTCGGATTTTTATTTCAGCGCTTGCAAATGTTCTCAAGAAGTTAATCTGATAGTGTTAAATTGCTGAGGCTGTTATTTTTTGTTTCACAGTCTTTGCAGGCATCATATGGGGCACTCAAGGAAGTCTCAGAAAACATGTTTAAGGTAATCTCCTCTCCAACAATGGATGAAACTCCTCGGCAAAACCAGTGTCGTAAATGTGCAGTTGTCGGCAACTCAGGAAATCTGTTGGGGTCCAAATACGGAGCTTTGATAGATTCTCATTCAACTGTTATTCGGTACGTTGCATATTTTGCCATTGCTTTTTGTATGACTTATAGAATTTCCTTTACTCACATATATTATGTCAAATGTCATTTTATCACAGAATGAATAAAGCTGTAATGCGGGGTTATGAAATGGATGTTGGGAACCGGACCACCCATCATTTCATGTACCCGGAGAGTGCCATCGATCTTTCCCCCGGTGTCCGTCTCGTCCTTCTTCCCTTCAAACTGTTAGACATGCAGTGGCTGTCCAGTGCACTCTCCACGGGGGAAATCAAAACGTACGTCTCTGCCAAACATTCATTGTGTAGTAGTGTACATTTAAAGTTAAACAAACTGTTCTTGTTTATCTCACACAGGACGTACATGAGAGTGAAACGCTTTGTACGAGCTGATAAATATAAGGTGAGGTTTAAACTGGCTAAAGCTTGTAAATCCATAAAGAAATGCATATGGGAAACCTAAGTGTGTTCGGTGTGTGTTCCAGGTAATAGTTGTAAATCCAGCCTTCTTTAAATACGTCCATGACAAGTGGACAGAGCATCATGGGAGATACCCGTCGACTGGGATAATTGCCCTTATATTTGCTTTGCATATCTGTGATGAGGTGCGTATAATTATTCACACACTGGTGATAAATATAAAGCGAACACAATTTTCACAATTCCGTGCCTTGCTATATTATTTTGCTTTATAACGTCTGAATGCTGTTATGTATATAAGTGTGTATATTATCTGTTTTGTTAACAATATTCGAGCATAAACGGAAGATGGCATAGATGGCACATTAAACAGGGACGTTAAAAACTCCAGCTACGCTTTAATGCATAAACTAATGACTGTTCTGTAGGGGTGTAAGAATATATCAAAGTATATCGCAATACAAAAACACTAAAAGGTGTATCGTAGAGCTATTACGATATGTATCGTAGAGCTATGGCAATATATTTTTATGTTAAAATTTTGTTTTATTTTTTAGTGACAAATCTATTCAGTTGTTTTAGTTGACATAAAAATGTTAGAATTAAACCTTGCATATTGTCAATTCTTTAACAAAATAACAAATGTTACTAAAAACTGTTAATGTTTTGGGGGAAAATCTGTCAGCTTCATATTTTTTTATTTACTAATATCGTGATGCAATCGTAATTGTAAACCCAGTATCGTGTATTGTATTGAATCGTGAGCTGAGCGTATCGTTACACCCGTACTGTTCTTTGAATAATGTACAACCTGATTTCACGGGAATTCGTAACTATTTTACGAGGTGGCTTATTCGTATGAATTCATACATTGTGAATCGTACAAAAACGTAAGATTACTATGAAAAAAGCAATACTGAAGCCCTGTCCCTAACATCACTGGCGTGTAATAGAATCGTACTAAAATGTACGAATGACATCGTACGAAATCATACAAATTAGCCGCATCGTAAAATAATTACGTTTTTGCCGTGAGATTATGTTGCAATGTCTCAATGTTTTTAGTAAAGCAAATTTGTCTTTATAGTATTCTAACTCATGATGAACGTGTAAGGAAAGTGTAATGAGAGACACCCTCAAGAGTTCCCTTTTTTGAAGATAACAACCATGATGTTTAATCTCTCCAGGTGTCCGTGTTTGGATATGGAGCAGACAAATACGGCAACTGGCACCACTATTGGGAAAACAACAGAAACGCAGGCGCCTTCCGAAAAACAGGCGTCCACAACGCAGATTACGAGACGAAGATCATCCAAAGGCTCTATGCAGAGGGCAAAATCAAACTGTTCAGATGAGCCTGTAATTGTGGCCTTTATTGACTAAAGAGTGCTTGAAGTCATGTGATATACAGCAGCGGTATGGAAGCCAAAGAGATGCAGATCATCCACCTTAATTAACCACTGTGAACCGCACTGAACCAAACTCACAGACGTGAAGCTGTATTCTATAGACCAAATGAACTTCTGTTCTCTGACAGCATGAACTCAACGTGCCTAACGGAAAGAAACATTTAATGGAGCGAAGCCGGATGTCGCCTTCCTCCCTAATCAGGAATTGAACGTTGACAAACAGTAAGCAAAATGGCTTAATCTGAGCCGCTTTATGTATTTTCTTTTCATTTGGACTAAACTGACTTGCCTTCTAATGTGTTTACACTTTTAAGTGCACGATGTGACAAAGCTAGATCACTTTTATTTTAACCGCTGACATGGTTTACACTTGAAGCAAGTGACGGAAGATGAAAGCAATTTAGTCATTTACATCACTTGCTTGCTATGTAGACACAGTGTTATAAAGAGCCAACATGAAACAGCTGTCACAGTTTTACTTCTGTGGCCTCACTGGCCTGTATAAGTCAAACAACTCAACTCAACTTTATTTATATAGCGCTTTTTACAATTTTCATTGTTACAAAGCAGCTGTACATGAGACATATTGACTATAAGCAAAACAATTAAAGTTGTACCTGTAAAAACAAGAAAAAAACAGGATATTTAAGATGAAGAAATGGGTTATAAATATGTCAAATTGATTTAATGTTGACTTTAAACTTCACTGTGTAGGACATCGTAAGCCTTAAATTTTATAGCAGACTGCAGTAATATTGTCTAAAATATCAAAAGAGCAATAATCATATTTTTAATCACCAGTTAGTTTGCATAATGTTTTAAGTAATTATATTCACAAATGTATTTTAGATATATTGCTATTCAGATTAAATTGTCACACATTTCAATATTTGAAAGACTTTTACTTTAACGTTATCCCTTAATTTAGCCATACTGGCATTAAAAAAAATTCAAAACACATGCTGGATAAAGCATTTTTGTCACGTTAGACTGTGATATCAATTTAAGCGTTAGATTGTTCACATATATTACGATTTGTTGAAGAACAGTGTTGGATAATTTGTCTTTATTATATACCTTCAGACCAAAGCCGTCCCTAAAGTGAGGCATCTGGTCTCTGTGGCCTTGTAATGACCCTCTGGCACTCGTATAATAACACACTGTCTCAGATTTATTTCAGCGTCTTGTGATTTACAGTTCTGAAAATAGCAGATGCTGTATTATCTTCTATTCATTTTCATGTTTCTCGTCCTGTGACTTTAAATTACGATTGATCGTTGTATTTTTATAGTTGAAATGACTGGTGGTAAATGTCCTGTGGTTTTTCCCTTTTATATCTATGTTTGCATTATTGTAAACTTTTATAAGGACTGTGACAGGGCTGAAACTTGATGATGTCTGTTGCCAAGAGTTACCGTACACACGCAGCGCTGTGATTGTATGTTCTTCAGAGTATTTTGACTTTGCGTTTATTGCTTTTGTGTCAATCAACATCTTACACTGTGTTTTAGGGATTATCAGAAAAAACACGATCAAATTCAAGAATTATAATTTAGGTTTGTGCAAAACTGAATGACAAATAGAAAATAACTGAAACACAAAGAGTTGTCTTTAATCCTCTACTTAGTAATAGAAGCAAAGCTTAAACATAAAAAATTAAATGTCACAGTTTAGGGTATCCAGTACACCATTATTAAAAATGAAAATGGATATTTATTGCATAAATAAAAATACAGATCAAAATCATACAAGCCTATCATATTAAATAGACACACGATACATAAATATCTCAAGTTACCCATTTCCATTCAAGTTCTGTAACAACAGGAGACAAAGCAAACGTTGAAACCTTTTTCAACTTTGAATACATGTAGGTATATATAATGACCTCTAATGTATGTAGAAAAATAGACTCTGTTAGATATATTATTCAGGAGTCCATGTTATCTAAGCAGTAACTTTCTAAATAAAAAGATGAGGTCAAAGGACTTGTATGGTTTTGTTTACATTTTACATAACAACAACATGTGACGTATGTTAAATGGGCGCGACATGATCTGAGAAACATCCTCTGCTGCAATGAGTAGTTCTCTATTCTCAAAGCACTTTTTTAGGGAAGTATACATGTTAAAAGACGGTTCAGCTGAATGTGATCGTTTTAACCCATTGTAACGGCCAAATTGCTTGACGTGTGCACATGTTTGTTAGCTTCTTTGTTCACAGTTTGTGTTTTGTGATTAATCTGTGGTCTGTCTTGCAATAAACCACGTACATAATCATTGAAACCTGTTTCTGCATGTGAAATATGACCTACATGTAGATATGCAACCGTATTACATTCAGAATTCATTCATTCTTGGTCACTACCCTGTTTTCTTAACTCGAACGTTAAAGTTAAATGAAAACATTACGCTTTTTATATAGGCTTTAAAAAAATACTGTGTGGACGGGTCACAAATGCTAATTCACATACCAACCAATGCACCTCATGCTGTTTCTTGGGAGTAGTACAGAATGAGAATCTTTGGGCGGGTTCGGTTTAAGCCGACTTTATTACCCTCAATGGATGGCGAGGGGCCTGGTCAACCGCAAACTATGAAGCTGTGTGTGCGGAACAACTTTACAGCAGTAAATCTCCAACAGTGCTCCAGAAGGGCCTGTGAACGCTGCTTTGTTATGCTGAATGTTCATTACCGATGGTTCTGCGGGTAGATTCGAGACCCCCTCTCCCAGGGTGCTTTGGCAGTAGAGTCACCCATGCTGATTTCAGCTCCTTTGGCAGGTTTCATTTGGACAGCAATGAGACAAACGATGCTGGAAATAAGCCCGATTTGTCAGGCTGTCCCTCTATGTAGCCATGCTGAAAGGGAGATAATATCAACTCTGGTTAAAGTAATCAAAAGCCTTCAGAAGAAGAACATGAAATTGGGTAAAAGGGGAAGGGGCGGCGCATGGTAATGTGTATAATGGGAAAATAAAAAGCAGAACCTGTTGCATGGCTTGAGAAAATATGAAAAACACAAATCAAGTAAAGGGCAGATTTTTCAAAAAACAAACTTAAGGTATGAATATGTATGAGACATGTATTATTTTAGGTGGATCATTTAAAAGCTTCCTGTACATGTGTGTCTGCAAAATATCAGATAAGCCCAGTGGAGATGTATGGACCGAGAATGCATTGCTCTAATCGTTTCCATCTGTTCTCATGAGATTTTAGAACACATCTGCAGTCACGGTATGGCTCTGTCAAAGGCTAACAGGAACCTTGCTGCCGCCTCATTAAAACCGACTTGAACCGTATCTAGGCATCCAAATCATTTATGCCAGCGAGCTTTAAAAGTAACTTGAAACGTAAGGGACTGCAACAACTAAAACTACACCCAAAACATTTGTTGGATGTACTTGCAGTAATAAAATGAGGTTATCTAGGCTATAAACTTGCGATTGGTGGGTTGTGGCGTTCTGTAGGCAAATATTTTTGTGTAATGTCCACTAAACGGTTCCAGGGCAACCAGTTTTCAACATCACTTTACTAGATCCATATTTTTTATATAACCCCTTAAATGTAAACGCGAAAAGAAAGATATTTTGAGAAATGTCTCAGTGGTTTCGTCAATGGGGGCCAGGGTTGTTTGGTTTCCAGCGTTCTTTATATTTAGTTTTGTGTTCTGCAGAGGAGAGAAAGTCATATAGGTTGGAATGACATTAAGGTGAGTAAATGATTAATTCATTTAACTCGAATCAATATTTCTGCATATTTGATTTTTTGACAGTATATAGTCCCATATTTACATAATTCTGAAATTTCCAACCTGATGACATGGGAATTCGTAGCTAGGCCTATTTTACAAGGTGGATGTGAATCGTATAAAAACATAGGATTGTTCAAAAAATACAGAAGCCCTTTCCCTAACCCCACCCCTAAAATTTGTGTCACTGGGGCGAAAGCAAATCCTACTAAAACGTACAAATAAGTTCGTACGAATTCATGCAAATTAACCACCTCGTAAAATTAACGTGTTGGAAATTTCCAGAATAGGCTTTTTCGTGGCACTTTGTCTTCGAGAAACTGCATTCATATTATCATTTTAATCGCTATACTCACCCACCAATCAGCATCTTCCTCTCCCAATACCACAAGTACCTCGCCCTCATTGAAGGTGAGTTCATCATGATGATCAGCCACACAGTCGTACATGGCTTTCACACGTCTAAGCTTCGACTTCTAAAAGCCACAGGCGAGAAACAGAAAACAACATGACATGGTTGCATTTTACATTTCATTAACTGTCATAAATTTTATGCCAAAAACCACAAGTATGAGAAACACGTCAGGGAACGCCTTTATCACAGTCTTTCTTTCAAACAGCCCCCGGCAATTTGATCAAATTTACGTTCACATTCTCTTGTTTACACCAGCATGAGTGTGCATGCACATAGATATTCAAAACTTAGCTGGCGAAGCTGCTGAGCAAGAAAGTATTGCTTTATATGTAGCCATCTATTAAATCAAAAGGTGAGAATTGTTTCACCCAGACGATAATGAGAATAGAGTAATGAGATGTTTGCTCAAGTCACAAGCTTCTCAGATTGTTCCCATGAGAAATGTCAGTTATGTCAATACAATAGGAAGACTGCCTCATCTATAGAGTTCCAAAGTTTTCTCATAACTCCAACGTTCCAAATTCCTTTATAATGTCAACAACTGTCATTTTTATTTCTCCTAAGGAACTTGAAAAGAAACACTGGAGACAAAATTGCTACTTAAATGAAGCAACCGAAGTCTCCTCTGCTGTGAGTAATTCTCATGAGTGGACTACGGTATGACTCTCACCAGAGTTTTCTTGGGCATTGCGTGAGGAACAGCATAGGTGGCAGAGCTTCCGTTAGACTCGAAACTGAATGGGTGTGGGGATGTGGGAGAGAGGGCTGGGGTGTGCCGCCCAGCGCTGCTTACAGACTGTGGGCTTTGGTACAGGAAGTGGGAGGAGCTGCTCTCCCCATCTGCTCGAAAGCCTGGTGAGAGAGATTACGGCAATGATGAGCGAAACAGCTTAACCAAATCAACAAAATGAAAAGATATCTAAGAAAGAAAGCAACTACCTCGTTCTGGCAGCTCAGATAAGGAGTTGAGAACAGAGGCGGAGTATTTAGGAGACCCTGAGCTGAAACGGAAAGTCATGATGATCATTATACAACAATTAAGTATGTACTTAACTATTACACATTATATACTATATTACTATACATTATACAGCAATCAAGAATATACTGTACTAAACCATAAATCTGTATTGTATTGTACTGGTATTTACTTTTAAATAATAAAATGAACTTTAACCTTTAACCTTGCAGAATTATTTTTGCCATTCTTTTACCGTTATTGTTACATTTTGACTTTATTGTCATCGTTCAAGAATTAAGAATGACCGTAATCTTAACCAACAATCTGGAGACTTGAATCTTTCCTCGTTAAAGTAGACTATATAGAAGCTGTACATATACAACTGCTGCCGTTATGGATACGGATGACAGACTGAGTTCATACTGAGTTGACTGACGCCCCTTAAAGTGATAGTTCACCCAAAAATAAAAATTCTGTCATCATTTACTCACCTGTTTGTCATTTTAAACCTGTACGACTTTCTTTCTTCTGCAGATCACAAAAGAAGATATTTTGAAGAATTTTGTTAACTGGCCCCCATTTACTTCCATACAATAAAAGTGAATGGGGTCCAGTGCTGTTCGGTTACCAACATTCTTCAAAATATTTTATTTTGTGTTCTGCGGAAGAAAGCAAGTCATAAAGGTTTGAAATGACAAGAGGGTGATTAAATGATGACAGAATTTTCATTTTTGGGTGAATTATTACTTTAAAGGGACCTTGCCGTATGAAGTAATGCACTTGACCTCAGGTTGCTCCCATAGACTATAAAACATGGACGTAGTGTCCATGACGTCACCCGTAGGTTTATGAGGAGCTTTTTTGAAGCCTAAAGTAGGCGGAGACAGCCATCGCCATCTTAGCAGCGCGTCACCACACGTCACTTCCGGATAATCAAAAATGGGCAAAGAGGCATGACGTGGTTGGAGCTGAGGTGCCCGGTTGCTGAAACAACTTGTCACTCAAATGGCCACGCACTTAATTTTGCAGAATTTTAAGGATTCATTTAAGTTAACGGATGTGTTATAAAAAAATCACCCCCTCACAGTTGTCAGGAAGGGCAAAATTAGCTATATATAAAAGGAACCCGAGCACTTACACACACTTCTGGAAAGGTGAATCTGGACCACCGAAGCTTCTCGGAGCTGCAGGTGCTCCGTAATCTATATAAGGAAAATAAAAGAACATAAACTTTCATGATCTGACTAAGGCTTTCCCATGACTGCTTGTTAAGGATTTTTAAAGCGCTGTACAATATTTGATTCTAATAGGCAAGATATTCCAAGGTAAGTTATTCCCCGATAACAACACTTGCGTCTTGCCTTAAAACCAATAGAGAATTGGGTTTTCCGCACGGAAGGTCTGCATTCATTTCTTAAATTTAGAGCTTTGCAGAACTAGAAAATGATACATACTAAACAAATTTCCATGACTTTCCTAAATGTTTTTAATTCCTGGTTTATCAGGTTTTCAATGACTGTGGGAATCTTGTGTCTGACTCCGGCATGCAGCGGCCTACGGCATATCAGACTTTGTTCATACCTGTTGGTCCTTGATGTGTAGAGTGGGGGCTGGGGGGCACCTGAGGGGCAGGCTCAGAGTAGGTGCGCTTGTGTCGGATGATAAGGGGGGGAGGAGGTGTTCGTTTCATACTGCTGCTAACTTCATGGGATGACCAGTCGTCAGGTGAGCTCAAAGGAGGGGGAGGAGGAGGAGGGACGTTTGGAGCTGGAAAAAACACGAGGAGAGTAAACAGACCAATTGTGAGAAGAGAGAAGAACAGAGGAGAAGAGGTTACTTACCTTTCACTCTGGGTGGAAGTGGTGGTGCGGGTGATGAAGGGGGCGGTGGCGGTGGACTGTCAAGGCTGCGGGTTTGAGAGCTGGGAATGGTGTACACTTCGAGCTTATTGTCTCCCCGTGCCATCGCCAGCCTCCGACCCACATTAAACAGCCCCCCTCCTCCAGCTCCCTGAGAAGCGGCGCTACTCTGATACAGGCTGAACGGCCGTCCTAAGCGTTCCTTCTTCACCGGACCCAGCTACAAAACACAACGTAAGGAACATCAGTGTTTAACTCCCAAAACAAATTGTATGATACACAAATAAAATGTGTATATAATTTTCTTTCTTCTGTAGAACACAAAAGAAGATATTTTGAAGAATATTGTTTAGCAAACAGTATTGGCCCCTATTGACTTCCATTGTATGGACACGAAACCAAAATATCACATTTCTCAAAATATCTTCTTTTGTGTTTCACAAAAGAAAGAGTCTAATACAGGTTTTGAACGACATGAGAGTGAATAAATGATGACAGAATTAAATTTTTTGGGTGAACTATTCTTTGAAGTTGAAGTATAGTGTTCTGTGGTCACCTTTTCATCAAGATCATCATCACTCTCATAAAGGTCATCCTGCCGTAATCTCCACTCATATTCCACGTGCACGTGCATGTTGAACTGGTTGGTCTGTGATTGGTGGATCTGAACACATTACATCATATGACTGGAGCATGAATATTTTAAAGTGTGTTAAAAAGCTAAAATACACCCATAAGAATGTCTTAAAGGAGTCATCGGATGAAAATCCAATTTTTTCTGCGTTTAAGTGTTATAATCGGGTCCCCGGTGCATCTAGCAACCCAGAAAATGTGAAAAACAAGATCCCAGTAAGTTTGTTTTGATAAGCCTTTCCCTGCAAGCATGTGAGAAATGGAGCCGTTCAGATTTCGCTCCTGTTGTGACGTAAAAGTAGGATCTTATTATAATATTACCGCCCCTTAATCTACACAATTCCACCCACGGCGCTGCCGCCATTGTTGTTTTCACAAGCGGTGTACGTGACGCCATGGCTAAAGTTCGTGGACAACATGCAATGTAGCCGCTGCACAGAGTCCTAACCTCAGAAGAGACAGGAGTGGATTCATTTTATTTTTAGTGGAAATCCCTCAGAAACCATAAGTAAAACCTGCTTGTTTGCATGAATCACTTCAAGGCGGAGTGCTTTATCAACCTGGGACAGTACAAGCAGGATTAGCTTCAAAGTTGTTCCTCAAGAGGGATCGAGACAAACTGAACGAGACAAAACTGTCGATGTAAGTAATATTTATCAACAGTCTGAATTGACGTACATGTAGCGTATATATAGGAGGATAGCGTTAGCATACGATAGCGAAGGGACCTAAGTCAGTCACAAACTAAATAGAACATTCAAAGCCAGTGTTAAACTTACTCTATATTTATATGTTATTTGGCAAATGGGCACTTGGAGTTTAGCTGTATGTATGTTAATACATTATGTGCGTTAATATGTTCAGCTGCGGCAAGATGTTTGTTTTGCTAATGAACAGGGGAGAACACTGCGGTTAGCTTCGTTTTAAACGTCTCAAATCATTCGTCCTTAGACTGAAAAATCTGTCACAGTACTAGTTATGGTCTCACGTCTTGCTTGTAACGTTATAACTTGTCAACGACAAGCGCTAAAATCCACGTAATCCGCTGAGATCTGCAGGTGCGCATTCCGTGGATTTTAGGCGGGCATACACGCACAACGTGAGCGCATTAGGATGCGCTGATTGCTGTGACGGATTTTTTAGCCTCCGGACGAATGATTTGAGACGTTTAAAATGAAACTAACCGCAGAGGAGTTCAGGAAACATAATTTAGCTAAACCATTGCCATGGCAGTACCACACGTGTGTTGTGTTGACTCGCCGGACTGAAGGGGGGTGGGGTGCGCTGTAACTCATTATCATTTAAAGAGACATGCACCAAAACGGGTTGCTGTGAGCATAGCTTTTTTGACGAGGCAAAAAGGGTTTTGTTTACACAGCCATTGAGTGTTTTTAAGCAAAATATGTTCCAGACATTTCATGAAGACCCTAATAAATCATACCAACTTGTTGAAAGTGCTCATACGATGAGTCCTTTAAAAATGTCTGGACAACACATTTTGTGTTATTTTTAACTCAACCTTGTGTTGTACCTTTTAATTTATTTACCACACAATCAACACAATATGACACCTAAAAAATGTGTTAATAATGAACACATCCTTTTTGAGAGTGAAAGAGCTTTGAATGGACTCACCAGCTCCTCACACAGTGTGTGCTTCAGTCTGCGAGCCACGTCCAGCCCTGTCTCTCCATTCTCATTATCTATCACAGAACAGCAATTATCATCAGCACAACGATCACTCTCCTCTGTAATAAACATCTCTAAAGGAAGTATGAATCTACAGCCGAGCAGACAGTCAGGAGGCTGAACAGGATCATTTAACAATGACTGGGAACAGTCACTAATAAAACACTAATAATGACACATGTTCAGTATTAACACTTATGTTTAGAGATTAGTTCACTGAAAGATGAAAATGATCATACTTTGATCAAATTATGATAAATTCTATCATATCACTCGTCATCACTGATGACTATGACTTTTTTCTAACCTGAACTCAAATAGTTTTATAATAAATGACATCTTATACGGAACTCAGAATATTAAAGCTCAAAAAAGCATATACATAAATCCATAATCAAAGCAATACAAATGACTACAGTGAGTTAACACCTTAACACGCACAGGGCCCATGGAAAATGTTTTTTTATTGTCTGCATTTACCTTTGTTTTATATTATTTTTCAACCAACTATCACAAACCATGCATCATTTGAAAGCGAATACACTCGACATTTATGATCTGATCAATAAAATGCTTAAATGTAGGGGTGCTTATGCAAAATGAAAAAAACAAGTTCAAAAACAAGAAATATTTTGAGCTTATTTAGCAATAGAAACCAAAACAAGCCCACCTGAGTGTTCATTTCATTCATGGTGTCACGTTATAAACGTCAAATTGTCTTGTGACAAAATAATGTTGAATGTTCAGAAAAAAATGCTTGGAAAAAAATGTGCCTGTCTAGGTTACTTATCTTGGTTAAGTTGTTTAGGCAGTTATTGATTTATATTTTTTACTTTGCTTATCAAGCATTAAATAACTGAAAGCAAAAACGTCTTTTTTATGTTTGGAGTTGATCGTGACTCACTGATATGTGTGTTGGCCTTGGCTCGAAGCAGAAGTTTAAGGCACTCGATTTTATTGTGCTGACAGCAGTAATGTAAAGCAGTATTTCCATTCACAGTCTGTGCATCCAGATTATTACTGAAACAGAAGACAGGAGAAAAAGAAAATGAAGATCATATACATCCGTGTCTGTTATTAAAGTTGGCTTAATAGCTCTCCAGCTCTCATTCTCTCTTTCAGGCTCTTAAACCCACACAAAACTTTAAGGAAAGCAGTAATAACTGGAACCAGCTAAGTCTGATATCCCAGAGGAGCATTTTAACCTCCTCTGAAATGTTCCAGCTGCTAAATGTTCATCCATGATGGTTGGATATTCTCCATCACCTCCCTCGCACGATCCAGAATTCTGACCTAAGGCTCGACTTTAAAGTTGTATGTTAGTTGTATGCATGACACAGAATTTGTATTATCTCAGTACACTAGCTCAGTATTTAATACAAACTGATTTTGCAGCAATTGCTTCAAGGTTTTCAGAATACAGATATCATTATAATTTAACTTACCAATTGTGGAACAGGAAGTCGGCCACATGCAACGATGTCCTGTCAACCAACAGGACGGCTAGGTGTAGTGCAGTCTCCCCCTTTTCCTGTTTTAGAAAACAGAATTCCAAAACAGGCCATTCGGTTATTAAAGATCCAGTGTTTAGCGACATCTAGTGGTGAGGTTGCGAATTGCAACCAATGGCTCACTCCCACGTGCCTTTCAAAGCACTATGGTGGCTGACATAGAACTAAGACGTCACCACGTTTTCATTCATTTTATTCTTTGTCAAAGAATTATAATGTATTACAAAACGCGCTCTGTAGAGCAGATTTTTCGTTTAGGGCTACTGTAGAAACAACATGGCGAATTCCATGCAAGGGGACCCGCAATATGTAAGAACTTTATACACCTCTGAAGACATATGTATATTATATTGCATTTCTGTCAATACGACCCTCCAAAAAATGTACACACAGCACCTTCAAATGTCTAAGGGAGGACCCAAGATCTGCATTAGTAAGATGCAAGACATGTATGTGTGTTTTCTGACCTGTAGGGGGCATGGCAGTGGTTGACTGAGGTCTGTTCTAGCAGTGTGCAGTTGTAACAGACTGAAAACATTTCGACAGCGCACAGCATCCTGGAGACATTTACGTTTCGTTTCTGGTGAGCCGCCAGTACGTTGAGCAAACTGCCACTCCATATACTTTGAGAGTATGAAGTCTTTACGTTCAGCCCTGCACACACGCACACACACACACGCACACACACGCACACGCACACGCACACACACACACACACACACACACACAAACGCGTGCACACACACACAACACAAGTTACTTCATTGTGGGGACTTTGCCTAACCAAACCATCATTCTCTGACACTTTAAAGAACAACAGGGCTGCTCATCACTCACATGTCACTGTCTGCTGAAGGCTTCACTGAAGGATTGGGAAGATTGGCCTCCACAATATCATTAAAACCTGCATTTCCAACGTATCTTGCCAACTAAAGAGCAAATGAGAGAAATACAGCCATAAATCTGTGGGTGATGGGTGAAAACATCGGAAACCGTTATTAAAAATAAAAAACTATTTTCTATTTACGAACAACATTCATGTAAGGTGCAAGCAATTTATGACAAATTTACGAGATAGATTACGAGAAACAGTGCAAGCATTATATAATAATCCTAATCTCAATATTGTTGTTCAATGTAAAACCTTACCAGCAATTCAGAAGTGCCCAGTTTGTCCAGAGCAAGTGACTGAATGCGTGAACAATGCACACCCATCTCCCGGTGGATTCCTGAGCACTCGATGCATGTCAGGATCCCCAGGTTTATGGAGATCCAAGACGGATCTAAACAGATATTATTCGGTTATCAGTCAATGAATTATCAATAAATAAATAAGAGGTTTATTAAATACACACATTGAAAGCTTTTGTGCCATTATCAGATTAAATAGGCTATTATTAGTTTGCCCTGTAAACACAGTTTGTGTAAACCATGAATTTCTATATCTAACTAATGACCAATTGAGGGCCTTTTGGAGGTTATTGTACGATCAGCTCGGTTTGAACCTGGCCCTTTGTGATGGCCCACAAGGGGGCTTCAGTTCTAAGAGCGCCTCAGGATGACTAACAATTTAAAATGAGTATTGCACTAAAAAATTAGGTTCATAATGGTATTTGTAAAAAAAAACATTAGAATTAATATTGAATTTTACATTGATTAAATAAATGCTGTACATATATTTAAAATATATTATTAGCAAAAATGAAAATAAATAAAAGATTTGGGTACAAATTTTGAAAGTTTAAGAATTGCTTGAAGAACCCTTGGGGGTATGTATTCTGGTGTTTAAGGGCGATTATAAATAATGGGATGCTTTTTCATGAACACATGTCCAAAAAACTAATACTTTAGTACTTATATGTACCTGGTGCCCGACAGTCGCAGCAAACATTGTTTCCAGGCATGCGGCAAATATCCTCAGTAATGGCTCGTGTGAGATCCTCAACACTGTTTTCTCCACTTGATCTTCTCTCATCCAAAGCCACATTAAGAGCTTCTTGCTTACTGTTTGTCAGCACTGATATCCACCTAAATTTTAGTGCAATACCAAAGATAACCATTAGAGGGCGACAATAGCATTCAGATCTTTTGCTCCAGTGCAGCTAAAAGATGTACCATGCATTAAAAAGTCATCTGTGACTAATACTTTTCCTGCTCTAAGGGGTTAGAATAGAGTTCATGTGCAGTTAATGAGAAGATGCCCTCAGACATAGCTCGGGGGATTCAGTAAGCACCGCTGTGGCATATGCCCCTTCCTCTTAAGCATGTGAATCAGCCCACTTTCTCTACTTCATATGCACCCTATACAGGCTTTGTGCAGATTGCTGGAATAGTGAATACGCCCTATTAAATGTATTTCTGAAAAGGCGAGGTGTATATTGTGCTATCAATAATCTTGTCACCTGCCCCTCTTCACCTCTGGCATTTATCTGAAGATGGAAGTGAGTGCTGTGATCTTGCACAGGAAAACACTTCAATCGTAATACAGACAGCCACATCAGAGCTACATAAAGAAGTGAGTACTAGTCAAGTCAAGATGGAAAGGTCAAATCGGGATAGTGTGTGAGAGAATTTGTTCTTGAAATGTTTAGAAGAATGTTGGTAACCAAACAACACTGGCTCCCATTGACTTCCATTATATGGACACAAAACCACTAAGACATTTTTCAAAATATCTTCTTTTGTGTTCCACAGAAGAAAGAGTCAGATACAGGGTTTAAACAACATGAGGGTGAATAACAGGCGAACTATTTTTGTGTCCAATAGGAGTCTTACGAGCTAATAGGAGCAGGTTAAATTTTGAGAATTTATTTCTGTGGAATTAACAAAAGAAACACTTACGCCAAACAATCAGACTCGTAGTCTGCTAGAAAATGGTAAGTGCGATTATCTAAAGGAAAAAGAAAAAAAGCAAACGTCACATTTTGTATGCTCTGCTGTCACAAGCTCATGTGTAACCAGCAAACGATCAGGAGAGATAAAACAGGTTTGAGATCCCTTATTAAATACCAGCGGCAAAAAAAATAACAATTTGTGCCCAAGCTCGAACACTCCATTGTGCATTTCAAAACAGCCCTGTTTTTAGAATCACCTGCCTTTAGTCATAAAAACTAATGTGGGGCTGAAACTGTGTCATCACTGTTATATAACACAATAAAGGCATTAGAGACCTGAGGCTAGAATGATGCATGGATACACACAGATACGATTACGCATTCGACTGAAGCTGGTACTGTATACTGCTTGAAGATCCTGAGATGTTCCTTTGATTATTATTGCCATTATATCACATTAAGTTGGTGAATATAAGAATGTGTGCGACGGTGTGTGGTTTACTCACGTGAGATGAGGTCAAAGCATTTCTTGTCTTCCAAACTGGGTTTGACTTGGCAGGTGAGGAGGTTCAGCTTAGCCGGTGGTTTATTAGGCTGCAATGAGGAGACAACAAAGTACATGAGTGTTTTTTTTTCCATTCAAAAAAAATTATCACTGATATTAAAAATTGACCTTCCAAAAAAATCACATAATTTTGTTTTTTTGCATACTAAATGTTCTAAAACTAGAGATATGGGCAATATCAAGCATATGTCAACCTTAAGATAAAGTCAAGTTTTTTCATACTGATAGGTCAGATGTCAATTTGGTTGTTTAAATGCCAATGTGAAGTCTCTTAATGTTTTTAAAGCTTTTTTTGTTTTGTTTTTAAAGCACAGTTTTCCATAGTCATGAAGGTGAATTGTTTCTCTACTAAAATGAGTCCGTGTTTTGTCCGAGATAATGATTCAGTTGAGTCACTTGCTTCATTCTTGAATAAATCAGTCGTTTTGAACTAATTGGTTGAACGATTCACTGGCTCAAAGAAAATGTCGCCACCTACTGGCCGTTTTAGTTTCACGTTTAAAGTAAGCATTACATTTCCCTTTATAAACATTGCTGTAAAAATGTAATTTGTTACACATTTGAAGTAGCTCCCACGTAGAGTATACTTACCATAGTTCATATATTTGATACAATTCATCAAATTACTATAGTTAATACTACAAAAATATTGTAGTGTCCAGTATAATACAGTTTACTCTAGTAAATACAAAATGTTTCATTTAGATCTGTGTATTAAGGAAATTTGGTTTATTTTGTAGATTTCCATTATGAACATGGCACAGCATCGTGATACTACTTGGTATCGTAATACTTCAACTGGTACAGTATCGTAAGATCATAAATAGGCACATGAAAATTAAAATAAAATAACGATTTATTTTTTACGAAGAGCTTTCGCTTCTCCATTTTGTTGGGTATTATTTCTTCTGGTCTGTGCATTTTAATTCATGGAAATCCTAGTATGTGTTCTCTCAAAAACATGCACACTTTCTTGTCACATCCATAATGCATAATTTACATTTTAAATACATTTTACCCTCTTTTAAAACAGAAAACCTGTGCATGGTGATGTCTGATGTCTGGATTCTATTATCAGGGGTTTAGTAAAATACAAACAGATGATTCAATATATTGGTCATAAAAACATCCTCTGAGAATATATATTTCAAGTTTTGACTAAAAATGTCATCCATATCTCTGAAATTGCCCATATATCAAAGCATAACCAGAATCCAACACAAGACCATTTGGAAGAGACTGTGGTCTGCTAAATTTGCTAAGAGTGATGTCCGCACTCACAGTTCCATGAGCGATGGTGAGATAGCAGTTCTGCACGGTACATTTCCTCTTCTGCCACATCTTCCTCAACCTATCAGAGAAATAAAAACAGAGCACAACATGCACATCATTTACCTCTCTATCAACACGGCTGTACAGTCCATTAACACGACTTTCCATCACGCTTGCATCATTTGAAACGCTGACTAAGAGCACTTCCGAAAGGATTTATCAGGAAAATCTTAATGAACGACTGGATTAAACGTCACGTTTGAAGGATGCCCTACTTAAACTCAGATGTCCGGGAACAGATATTAAAACAACATGAGGACCGTATGCATCACTGTGTAAAAACCACAACAGTAATAATTCATTTACCCATCACTCCTCTTGTACAGATAGCCTGATTTCTCAGTACCATATTGCTTGTTGCCTTGAAGCTGGTGCATGCTGTATACAGCCTGTCTGGTTAGAGAATCCTGCACAAAACCATAAATAATTTATTGTAGTACATTCATGGTTTGTCCATGTGTATCATGCAGGGAGAGGATATCACAAACATATATGTTATTCATGCAGAGAAGTGTTAATAGTAAGGGGAAGTCCCGTCTGACACTTATGGGGGTTAATATATGCAGGGAAAAGACAGCAGATGAATCTCATTCATGCATTGGGCACAACATTAATATCAGCTTTCAGAAAAAATACAGACTCAGATATGTTGAACAAAGTGTTGCATTTCAAGAGAATGTCAGAATATATTGCACATCAAGTCCTTTTTGCAACTAAAGTGGGTTGTGGAGCACATGCGAGGTGACAGTACACATGCAAGTGTTTATGGGTAATTAGAGCAGCTCAGTAACATTGCATGCAAATTCAAGTCTCGTATACTTACTCTCCTCGATTGCTTGTTGTTGTCGGTGAAGCATTTAGAAAGACAATTATGTTAAAAGCGGATCGTCACAGTAATTTCAGACAATTTAAAAAAAATAATATTAACTAAAAAATGTACAGTGATCCCATTAAACACTTGAATAGGACTAACAAATAACTCCATAAGACCCTATCTATTCATTACCCTGACATAACGTACACCTCCACACACTGACATATAAAATGACTTTGATTTTTCTAAGTAAATCGGAAAATCAATAGTGCTGGATAAAACAAGAAAAAAAGATTGCTGTGGGTTAAACATACTGTAGTCACACACAATAGATGAAGCCAAGTCACATACTTTAAACGTTAATATACACTGTAAAAAAATTGTAAATTTACAGTATTTTACTGTTACAGATTTTGCAAGTATAACGTATTTTTTTTGTAGATGTTTTACGTATAGATGTTGCAAATTAAAGAAAAATACTGCAAATTTACAAGAAAAACATGACAAAAACAATTAACTACAATAAGGTGCTATTAGTTAACATTAGTAAATGCATTAGCTAACATTAGCTAACAATGAACAATTTAGTTTTCAGCATTTATTAATCCGTGTCAATGTTAGTTCATGTCAATGCAGTTATTTATGTTAGTTCATGGTGCATTAACTAATGTAAACAGTGACCACGTTTGATTTTAATAATGTACTAAATGCTGAAATTAATATTAATAAATCTTAATAAATGCTGTAGAAGTATTGTTCATCGTTAGTTCATGTTAGCTAATGCATTAACTAATTGTTAACAAATAGCACCTTATTGTAAAGTGTTACCCAATTTTGTGACAAAACTGTTATTTTACGGTATTTTACTGGAACCCCAGTCTATTGCGGGTTTAAAAACAGTGAATAGTTAAATACCATATACTATATTATATAGTTAATAGATTTATCCCTTGTGACAACTTTACTGTGAGACAACTAACCCTTAAAAGTATAGGGCTTCAGTAAAACTATACCATACAGTACACTGGCAGCAGTTTGCCAGTAATTTACTATAGATTTACATTTATGTAATTTACTGGCAACAGTTTGTTCAAAGATAAATGATCATTAAACATTAACAAGTCTTTATCCTTACAGAAAAAAAACTATAAAATAACAGCCTCATGCAAAGCATTCTGGGAACCAAAATTAGAAATGTAGTAAATGTGAAAATTAGATAAATATAAATCTACAGTAAGTTACTGTCAACTAGCTACAGCAAAAACGTTTACAGTGTACAATTTGAGGTCATATGAAAAGGAAGATAAAGTGGTTTAGAGTTGTTTAGCTGAACAGCTTGGAATGTGAGAGGTGACAGCAGGGATGAGATATTCGCAGCAAAGCTAAAAGCAGAAAAAAACGGGTGTGCAAATTAAGCACGAGCGAAGTGTGAAACGGGTGTCGTTCTTTACCTCTTTAAATTCAGGCTGCAGAGCAGGTCTGAGCTGATCTCGAAGCAAACAGAGGTGTCTTTTCTCTTCGTCCTGCTTGTGTTTGATCTGTATAAACCCACACGTGCACAAACTCCCTGTTTAATTGCTCCAAACACATCCCACACACATTCCACTAGCCGTGTTTTTCTGACCGTGATGGCTTGGGCTTTGGGCGAGACAATGCACCTTTCATTAAGATGTCTGTCATTCACAGCATCGCTACAGCTGAACAGAGCGTCTGCTTTATCAACCGCTAAATTGTCTTTAACCGAGATTCGGTGTTAGAAAACCCTTAAGCCGCTGATTTTCTTACTGATTGTATGTAGGGGTGATAAAAAGAGCGGCGGAGGCTGGAAACCTTGATGCGCCGTGATCATAGTAACAAAGCTCTGTGGTCTAGATTAAAAATTTGGTGCTTTAATAACTACAGAAAATGTAAATTTATAATATAAAATATGATAAAGTAATAATAACTTAATAATTCTAGTAATAGAATAATTATGTATCCTAATGTCATTTCGAACCTGTATGACTTTCTTCCTTCTGCAGAACACAAAAGAACATTGGTAACCAAATAACACTAGACTCCTTGTGTGGACATAAAACAAACATGGACATTTCTCAAAATATTTTCTTTTGAGTTCCACAGGTTTTAAACAACATGAGGGTGAATAAATGATGACAGAATTCCTATTTTTGGTTGAGCAAGCATCAATTATACCACAATATGAGTTACATCAGTGGGGTCATGCATGAACTGAGATTATGAATTTTTAGCCTAGAACTATTGATCGAAGTTAAATAAAGCAAGTACTTAGGACAAGATTAAAGAAACTATATGAATCATGTTCAGATGGAGGATGATATATACAGAAAGCATTTTACTGCATGTGCATGAGAGATCTTATCACCGAGTATGAGACACATGTGGTTAGATGAACTAAGGATGCAAAGGATCACTGATGGGAATAAAATTGAGATATGTAGGACAGCTTGGACTGAGTGATTGGGGCAAATGTGTTGCTCATCCCGAGCTTTATTGCGGCGGAGAGAATTGTGCTCTGAATA
The DNA here is from genome assembly GCF_024868665.1 of Triplophysa rosa. Lineage (NCBI taxonomy): Eukaryota > Metazoa > Chordata > Actinopteri > Cypriniformes > Nemacheilidae > Triplophysa > Triplophysa rosa. The sequence continues at coordinate 13,610,773 of NC_079909.1, read as the reverse complement.
CAGATCTGCTCTCATATGACCATGCCTCATATACACACAAGTTCATGTTGTTTGTATGAATGCACAGCAATAAATCATTTTCTTAATCAATATTTTGTCCTGTTTTACAGTAAACACATCTAAGCATTTTAAGTGTTTTCTTAGGATTTTAAGAGTGCTTTTATTATTTTTTTGAAAAGGAACAGTTGTTCCAAACCTGTACAAACATCTTTGTTTGGTTGAACACATAAATTTGGAAGAATGCTTTTAATCAAACATTTCTTGGCCACCATTGACTACCATAGTAAGAAAAAGTACAATTACTGTCCTACATTCTTACAAATATCTTCTTTTGTGTTCAACAGAACAAAAAAATATAAAGTAATTTTTCCTACTATGGCAGTCAATAGGGTCCAATAACTGTTTGGTTACTGACATTCTTCCAAATATATTTCTCTGTGTTAATCAGAACAAAGAAATGTATACAGATTTGGAACAGCTCGAAGGTGAGTAAATGATGACAGAGTTTGTATTTTAGGGTGAACTGTCCCTTTAATACTGACTAAGGCCATGACAAAAATTGAAATCATGGTGAAATAAATGGATGAAATCAAACTTTAATTGTCGTTATTTAATAAAGATGAATACTTTAGCTTAATTTTCACAGACTGGGTCACATTTTTATTTGGATTTCAAGTCTTTTTTATGCATTGTGACCTTTCCTCATTTCTCCCTGAGTACTTTGAATTATCATATGAAATGTCAGGTGACGACACTGGAGCGCGATTAAAATGATAAATAATCCAAACGAAAATCTTCAAAACAGAATGTAATTGATTCAATTGTGATTGTGGCTCATTGTCTTTGAGTCCTCACATTCTTTGTGCCATAACTGACTGGCCAAAAACACAAAGCACAGAATAACTCACAGAATTCAGCTGTCCCGTAAGGGCATCGATGTACTGCTTGAGCTTCTCCGTAGCAGCCAGACACTCCTGAAAGAAACTGACCGTGGAGACCCATTTAATAACAAACCCCACAACACGAGAGCGTCAGCTGTCAAGGCAGCATCTTTTTTACTCGCTTTTCTCTCTCATTCACAACGGCTTCTCACCCTCTCGAGTTCCAGTCACACTCAACACAGCGTGACACTTGAGAGTGGAGGGACGGAGGAGAGATGCCACTATAAAGCAAGATAATCAGTCACACCGCAGACACATTTAACAGCATTTAACACTCTGATGGTAGCAAGTAGACACAGGTGTGCTGCCAAACTAGAGATTTCGTTTCACGTGGCTGACTTTGTGCATTTTGCTGTGGCATGGTTCATGCCATCAGACAGCTCTGTTGTGGTGGGCTGATTATTTTGCTTTACAGGGATCTTTATAGAATGTGTTCGCAATTTTTGTTGACTTACTTGCATTGAGAGTGGTAGTGTTTGATGAGGTTTTGTAGCAGGTCTACTCCTTTCTTGGTCTTAATTTCGTTTACTTTGATAAGGTACTGTTTGAAAAGATGGAAAATATTTTTAACAAATCTAGTTTTACATAATCATTTTGGATAGAAAATGAATCAAAATGGGATTTTTATCCTTCAACATTGCTTAATGATTATATTGTAGGTCTGAGGTCCTCTGTGGCATTATTACACAAATGTGGGCGGATCTTACCTCACACATCTGAAGCTGGAACATCCGGCGCTCTTTCTCCATCTCCTCTGCAATCTCTCCTCCGCTCACCTCCGTCCGCACCATACCATACTGCTTCGCCAACTCCCTCTTCTCCTTCTCGATTTTAGTGCTGAAGGGGTCAGAGGGCATGTGACAGCGTGTTTACTGTGTCAGTAAAGCAAACAGTTATACTCATCATGAACAAAGGTTTTTTAATGGGGGCTAGTGGTTAAAATCATAAGCATTGGGCAAGAAGTGAAACGGGACGTTTATGAGAATTCGAAATAAATGAAGAACAGAAATTACAAAAACAAAATAAAGATACAGGAAGAAGTCTAAGGTCACCAAAATTATCTTTTTTGTATCAGTTAGAGGCTTTTAGATTTGAGACAAACAGGAGAAAGGTCAAAGACACCAGGGCTTTTAATAAATGTGTGAAATAACGCAGACGTCTATACAACATGAAAACAAGTAAGAGCGGCAGATATGTTCATGGGAGGTTTAAAGAAAATAGATCCTAAGCTGTTTCTAAAATTGTTCGATGTGTGATACAAACACACACGCATATTAATGTTCCTATGACAAAGAGCAGAAATAAAGTGTTTTCCATTGTTTAGGTCTGTTTTTGAAGCTCTTTGTCAAAAATACACAGGCAAGCAGATGTCAGCTTTAAAAAAACACTCACAATTTATTTTCATAATCTCTCCACGCCTTATCAAACGGCTTCTTCAGGTCCTGATGAGAAAAAAACAAGGTGTAACTTCAACCATCTTAAAAAAAATGAGAATAGACAAACTCACAATAATCAACTGTCTCATTGTCATCTGGTTACATTAAACACTCTTGCTTGTTTTAAATGATCTGTGTAATAGACCAAACCATGTTGCATTCTGGGATAACATACTACAACAATGCATCTACAATAGCATCCTTAATAATCTGCCAAAAGACTCATAAATGCATTTTATAAAGTGGAGGAGAAGACTGAAGCTGAGCATACTCTGCCAACACCATCAAAAACTCTTGATTTTGCCAGTTTTTTTAAATACTACATTTTATAACCATAGATGCATTACAGACCCACCCATGACATTATGACATCTAGATTTCAACTTACCCCTTTGACCTCTTTCAGATCCCCTTTTACAAGCGAGTCCAGGAAGAAGTTGATGTTATGCAACATACTCTTTAACTGTTCATGAAAGATTGTATAAAACAGACACTGTGAGCGAGCTTTATGTAAGTGCACATACAACCACATCAAACACTTGTTTTGCTATAAATTAATGTAATAGGATCATGCTGGGCAAGGATTAGAAACTATGGACAGGAAAGCGAGACAATATTTTTGTTTGCAGATAAGGCCTATCTTGTAAAACCACACCGTGACTAATACTAAAAGCATTTTTGGGGATTTTACAGAAGCCAAGTATACTAATAGAAACCCCTCCCCTCATGCCACATACACCTCACCAAGTTCTTCATTGGCGTCAGAAGTTCTTTGGAGAATTCTGCGAACTTATTAAAGGCAGAGGCCACTTCCTGTTCTCCATTGCTGCGGAAATTCACAGCCAACTTCTCCATGGAATTGATGTATGACTCAAAATGTGATATGTGGTCTGGGGGGAGATTACAGACAGAAATGTAGCAGAAACCGTGAAAAACCCAGAAAACGAGCATTTAACATCACATTCGAGCACGCAGAATTCAACAGAGGGAGGAGTTGATGGGTAGTGGTCTCATAGGGGGCATCGGCTTTTATTTCATTCATATTCACAGCTGGGCTGCAGGAAATGCTTTGCATATACTGTCAATCAAAAATGCAAGCAGAAATGCTGCTTACAATCTACTGAAGCAATGCAAATCTAAAACATCACCATTAAAGAGAGCCTTAAAGATACCTTGTCCAGAGATATGCTTTGCTTTGGCTGTTTTCTTCATTTTCTGCAAGATCGTGCGGTCAGAGTCTAAGGCCTTAGAAAGAAAGAAAAAGAAATTAGAGATAATATCGCTTGTTGAAATAATATGTAGTAGTTTAAAGCACATCGTTCAACATAACGGCTCCTTTCACAAAGAAATGTTCTTTTTCATAAGCACCAGTTTCAACAATTGATTATGTAATCACCAAAGCTTACGGGAAGTTTCACATCTTTTGCTCTTTATTAAAACATGACTTATTCTTTTTAAATAAGCTGCATGAATTATTTATTTTTGTTCTGAATGAAACTCGTTTTAAAACAAGTGCCTTAGAGAGTACAATGTAAGCTAGTGACATTCATTATGTAACAGTTTTATTCTCCAGACTGAAACAACTGAAGCATGACGTTTGATGGTTGTGTTTATCCAAACAAACAAGAATCGTCAAATGAGAAAAATTAATTAACAGCTTCATAGATTCTTGTTTACAGTCTGCCAGCCGAGACCATGATGCATCGCTCTTTGTGATTCAGAATGGTTAGCATGGCACATTTTAAAAGCTCCCACAACAGACTCAGTGCTGTTAAAATAATGAAATGAACGTTGCAATACAGGGACATGACATACCCAAACCTTTTTATCTAGTGCCCACTAGAAAACGCACTGCCCTGAAAGTCAACGAAAGCCTAGTTTCTTTCCAGTTTTAATAAGAAACAGCATTTCCTGTGGATGTCTGTTCCAATTATCTCTCCCTTTGCTCGGGATAAACAGTTTGTTCCTCTGGGTGCAGAACGGAGGGCCATAACACTTCCTAGGTTCATATCCCATCAGCCCGCTGCTCTAAACTGTGCTCATCTTTTAACCACAGGTGATTTAGCATAATCACATTTTTATGAAGGTTTGTTATTAACTAAAAATTAGGTTTTGGGTTGTAGCCTTGAGGGTTTTCCCCCAATGAGCCATTGGCAAAGCAGATTAATTTGTTTGCACCAGTTTGAGTTGATCTGCCACTGCGGATCAAACTGAACACTCTATTATGGACAAAAGGTTTGATGGGTGTCTAATGTTGACACAGGCATACGACACAAAATGTAAATGAACTCGGTGATAAATTTCAAACACTGTAATGGACAGCAATTTAAGATTTTTTACTCTTCCTGTTGTGAATAATAGACAAATGCTAATATTACAAAATAAATAGGAAAAATGAATTACCTAGAGATTGATTATAAATATTGCTGCTGTACTTATGAAATATTTCGTGATTTTTTTTGGCCATAAATCATTATTATAAGTCACCGTTTATATTTGTCACTAGGTTTTGCAAAATCTAACTAATTAAAAAAAGTATTAAAAAGTGCTTGTCAGACAGCACATTATTTAATAATAAAAAAAATACAGTCATTTTTTTATTTCTTGAAAAACAGCGAATTTGGACATCCGAGTTTTCAGAAGGACAGTGACGATATGTGGTAAGGCTTTTCAACATTTAGACTTTAATCTGTTTTTTGTGCACTTATAAACAGATGACAATGACATAACACCAACTGACTTCAACCTGACACTTTGTTCGATTTGGCCTTGATGAAATCAACTTTAGCAAATGTAAAGTCCTGTTTCCATGGAGACTTCTTCCTGTCGACAACATCTGTGTCTGTGACACTCGTGTCTTTGGTGTTTTCATTTTCTAAAAAAGTGACCAGCACTAATGAGTTATAAGCAATTGAATATTCATTGGTGTCACACGTGACCGTGTGAGGAGGCAAATGTAATTCACTGTTATAAGTTCAGAGAGCTCATAATGAAGTTCTTATGCTGCATGGACTATTAAGAAACATGACGGTTATGATGTAAAACGATCAGAGGATGAGCAAGAGTCAACTGTCACTGAAGCAACACATCAGTGAAGCAAAACAGAACTGCTTATGTATTATATTGAGAATATTTTGAGTGATTTGAGAAGGATTACTGTCCAAAAATACTTCCTATCGACCAATTTTGCATTGTTTATTGAAAATATGCATTTCTATCCTTATGAAAATGGGAACATTTAGATGTTTGTCTTTGTTTATTGAGTCACTTATATCAGAAAAGTCAGTGCCTGTCACTTAAATAATAATAAAGGCACTGGCCAACTACAGTATTAATTGCTCTCTAAAGATGATTTTTGAAGCATTTGGCACTCTGTGTTAATTTTGCTTCGCAGTCAACATTTTAAATGCCTTGTTTTTCACCTGGAACCGCATTCAAGGCTCATTTTTCCATTCCCCTGACTAGGCAGAGTGAGAAGAATTCTGTACTCAGCAAAGCCAACCGATCTCTTTTGTTCTTACAGCAGCAGCTATGTTCGGCTTTTTAGTGTGCCCTTTGTATGGAGTCAGTACAATTACATGAAAATGCAAATTGTTAAATTCCTCACAGCATAGAGAACAGAATCGAATATAGTAACAGCAGTGATAAACAGGCACAGACTTTGGGCACGGTCATGATAGACAGGGGAAGCGATGGACTTACGAGGTTGTGACCAAAATGTTGTTGGTTTACTTGCTAGTTCCTACGGGAATCCCACACCATATACTATTAAAAAATATGTGGTTTGTACACGAATATGAAATAGTATTTGAAGTAAAACGTTATTGTATAAAATACATAAAGACCCAGACCCCATTCACAATCATTAAAAAGAAAGGTTTTTCTGATCTTTTGTATTTCAAAAAAATCATACAACACAGCATGAAAGAGTAAACAATGACGAAGTTTCATTTTTGGTGAACCAGTTTCAATTTCAAGTCATCATACAAAGTGCAAATATAGATTTTACCCAGACAGCAGTTGCTCCATCTCCTGCTTTCATCTAAACCCTTAAAATTGATAGAATTCAACATTTTTCTAGAGAGATAATAGTGAGTAAAAAATGACTACGAGGTGGCACAATAGTTTATTGAGCGAAATTGTAGAAATTGTAGTTTCCTGCTCCAGAAACTCAGGGTGATATAATTTGAAGTGGCAAAGCAAGTGTAGAAAAGACAATAGTTTGAGGTCCAATAAGAACCAATAAAGCCCACGTCTTTCAGTCATGATTGTTCACTTCCTGTTATTAGCAAAACATTGTTGATGAAGGAACGTATATTTATTCATGTGTAAATTATAGGAACAAAAGCAGACTGCTTGAAGCAGATTGAAAAAAACATTATACCAGAAAAGTTTCAAAGTTAAAGAATATTCAACTAGAGCAATGCTTGGTACATGAAAAAAAACTAAATGTTACCTTGCGGTTTTTCTTCGGAATTGTTATTGTAGTCGCAATGAAAATGCGAGATTACACAAAAGTAAACCTTCTACTGTGTTTACATTTGGGAAATCACCACCTGAGTGGATTGAATTGGTTTTTAAAACAATAAGTGCTAAAGTAATTTACAATAATGAAATTAGCTGGGTCTTTGGGAAAACAAGGTCACACAGAGCAAGGTCAATACTACAAACAAACAACTGAACTATTTGAAAAGTCTACAGCCTTAGGAAAAACTCCCCAAGGCTTTGTTTATAATTCTTTCACCAAATGATCTGGAATGAGGTCAAACAATAGCAATATCGGGTGTCTCCATTCCCTGAACGAATATGTCTGCATCACTGTACATAAAAAAACAAGCATGACACTACAGCGTCGCCTGCCCCTATTGGTGAGGTAGATTATTCTAGCACTTCAATTATCTTTCATTATTACTCTCCCGTGCCTCTGCTAATCCCAAATTGCCCCTAGTTTCAATTTACTTTCAACAACATACACTGAGAACATTTTAATGGGAACACACCAGCACCATGTTGTGCTGAAGAGAGCCAGGGTGTGTATTGAACCCTCGTCACAATTGTCCAGGGAAATCTCTCCGGTTTGCTCTTTGTCATCAAGTCACGTGAACCAAACATGCACTCTGTTATGGGGGATCCCATTATCTGCATTAAGGTCACCAGAATAAAGCAAAGAACATCAACAGTATGTTGCAATTTATTCCTCTAAATGTATCCTCAATATGTCCTCGTAAATGTAAACAGCACAAGGCAAATAAAAAGTAAGCTGAAATAAGACTGGTCGGACCGGCTCTATGGCTCAAGCAAACAGCTAAAGATTTCACATCTTATATTTCACCCTACTCTGAGTCATGGTGTTTAGAGGGGGTTGCCCAAACTGTGGGATTTGTGTCGATGGCTTTAAAGCAGATTAACCAGTGGTGTCCTTCATTAATGAGGTCTGATCTGAGATCAGACATTAGGTTTTTAAAGCCTGGAGTTATGATTAGGCTACAGTAGGGAATGCCGACTCTAAATGGGTTTAGAGGAAAGACCTCCACTCAGACCTCTTCTTCCACCATTGTCCGGAAAACCCCTGAGGCTGTGCATGAGCTCAGAAGATATTCAGACTTCAATCCTGTTACACGTGACCCAAACAATCAAGCATGTAATGAAGCGCACCGTTCAATTTGTATGGCTGAGTATTGCATAGCCCGTCATCACCATGGTTACTTCACATTCCACTGTCGCTTTTATTAAAGCAATCATCATCCAATTGTTACCGACGTGATGGCAGGCTATACACTCCAAATTGGTGCAATCTGAGGGTGTCAATATCTTTTGGTGTGTGGATAAAAAGACTGGACAGTATTTTTTTGTTAGGAACACGATGATCTCTCGAAATTGTTCATATTTTTATCATTTATAATACAAAACCCAGCTTCATGGCTAACACTTTGAAATATTTACAAATTTCTCATACAACGTAGCACGTGAGCGCATGTCCGACGCGCAGCGCAACGCGTAGCCTACTTGGCTTGCTTTGGGTTATGAATTGCGCTATGACACAGTTCTCAGCTCAACGGCGCGTGAAATCCGGCTTGCAAAATGCGTATTTGCATAATGTTTGCCCATTTACACTTCTCAGCAACACACATAGCACTGAAATATAACATACGTAACATAGCATCATATTAAGGTATCTTCATGAGTCGACATCCTGTGCTGTTCCTGAAAGAGCATGTCAATCATAACCCTGACCCTAAAATAAGAATGCAATGATTGGTTAACAGCAGTGTAACAACAAAGGATGTTGATCCTGAAACATGTCCCGATTCACTGTCGTGTTCGTTGACTGGTTTATTAGCTTCAGAATATCCAAGAATCCAAAACCTATGCGTAGTTTGTTTATGGAGCGAACGGATAGAGTGATAAGCACGTGCACTTAATACAGAAGAAGCTCGTATTGACGCACGAGGAGGAATAGGCGATTAATAAGGAATCACAAGATCTTTGAGGAAGCGGCAAAACAAGAAGTAAATTGTGAAATGCATTAGGCTACTATAAGATGACTAAAAACGAAAAATGCTAAGCCTTCTGACTGCTTTAATTTTACCGACAACGAAATGCTTTAGTTAACACATCAGAAACAAAATGAACGATCCCCCTTGGGCTTACACCACAGCCCCCTATAGTAGTGTACAGTAGGATATACCCCCCAAAACACCAGATTTGCGTTTGCACTAAAAATATTACATCGTTTTAAAGCACTCAGGTTATTTAAATAGAATAATTACCAATACTTTAATTCACGCTGCATTGAAAACGCAAACGCGGTGTTTGTATTTTTGGAAATAGGATGCGCACAGCTCAATGGATTCAACAAGACAAAGAGCATCAGTATCTGCTCTATCAATGCTGGAAGCAAGGGGTTCAAAGAGTAAAATATGGAAGCCTACATATTTAATGAAGTATTCAGCTGTAAAATTAAACAAAGGAATATATTACAGAACAAATATTCACAAAGAGATATGACCCGCTCCTGACGTTGGACGGGACAGAATAGCACGCATTGTGATCATTCTTCACACTTACAGTTGTCTAAGACAGTTGGTAAGTATTTAACATGACGCATTTACTGAATAAGAAACAGGACATAAAAGGTGTAATTTCATACCTCCTCGATATTGTGGGCGGCATTTCTGCAACTTGACATTTTGGTGAAGAAGGAAGAAGTAGTCGGAGAGCTGTAGTCCTCCAAAGTCTCCGCGATAAACTCATCTACTGATATGAACTCAGGCATTTTGGAGAAAAATAAGAAAATGCTTATTATAAAGAACATATATTTCACGGAAAGCCCATTAAAAGGATGATGCGTTGGAGATGAAGTAGCCTAGCTGCTTATGTCTAACTGTCTGGAAAGTTGACACAGCAGGTAAGTAAAGTGCAGCAGTGTTATTTTTCACCGACATAAACCCATTCTTGGCTATAGTGGTGAAAGCGCATAAAGAGGAAACAGGCGAGGGTTCAGTGGCAGTCTGGAGGCAAGCGCTCGATAGTACGCATGCGCAGTTAGACCATGTAACCCACAAAGCACATCAATAGAATGGGTTGGTGAAACTATTAAAAGCGACTTCTGTGGTCGACGTTTGTCCGGTGGTGGTGAAGGTTGTAAAGACACACATTCAGTTCTATTAATAGAACAGATAAATATATAACTGCGTGGGTGTAAAAATTCATAATCTTGACCAAATATGAACTGAATGTAGGCTACATATAGCAAAGTGACGTCATGGGGGATTCATTGAACAAATAATAATTAAAGATATGCAAAACATAAATATAGACCTACATATAAAAAAACAATACCTTTTAAGACAATTAAAAAAATACAGAATACATTTGCATTTAAAATGTATCATTTCACTGTATCATTCACCTGTGGAAACGCATTTATACACACTTTTTTTTGTCTAAGACAGAACATAAAACTATCAGTAGAGGTGCTGTACCCATGCAGTGCCTGTCTTTTGGGTTGAAAGAGCATGGCATAACACGAGATTAATGAAAGCTGGAAGTCACCTATCCCAGCTGTCACCTCTGATTAGATTCACTCCATCAGCCGCAGGCTCTCCACTACCCAAGACCATAAAACAGCCCAAAACAACCCAGCAGAGAGCCATGTGACTATGTTCTGCACATTGCTGTTCATTCATGGGTATGTTCAACTTGAACACAACATAACTACTGGCTATATGGTGTCATACGCTGAGAAAATGAGCATTTTTTGATAAATCTATCAATGCATTAATAGAGGTGTTATTTAATTTGATTAAAAAATCAATAAAAAAATTATGTATGGATTTCATAGCTGTAATGGGAATTGTATTGGTTTTAATGGAAACTATAATGATGTGGGTATTTACTGGCAGTATGTCGGGTTGTAATGGTGAGATATTGACTGATGGGAACCAATAAATTATATGAATAAACAACACTGGAATAAAGCTCACAACACATTACATAAAGGTATTTTGTTACGGTGTTAGGTAAGATGCTAAATCATTTGTAATGGAAACCATTTGATTTTATACAGCTGTCTTCAGCACAGATATAATAGAAATATATGACATTTCAGTGATATTGATCATATATTTCATTCAATACATTTAGAATTTATGATGAAGCAAAACCATTCAGTTAATCTGCTGTATTTATTGACTAAACTAAGAAGATAAAAATGTGTTTAATTACAAAAGATGATTTAAGTTTAATCAGATCAGATGATAGTAATATGGTGCTAAATGATTACCATGTTATACAATAATGTTTACATTCGACTGTAAAGCAATAAATTGGTATACAATATAAATTAGTCCAGTATTTAGGAGCATAACCACGGTTACATCACTGTAAATTTGCATATGCATTATTATCTCCCAGTTTTTAGATGTATTCCCTTATGACAGTCAGGTTTCACTTAATTCTATTACTATACCAAAAGCAATGATCTCAGATGAGTCCTTGTGGATAGTGTATGAATTACCCAGAGCTGTGTTATAGGCAAGATAGACACGAAACATAATTTCCATCAGTAACATTTTATATTATTGTTTACTTTTGGAAATGCACAGTTGTTTTACCAGGCAGGTCAAAATGTCAAACAATAGCATGAGATTTTCTAGACGAAATGCAGAATTCTTGAATGCAACAAACTCATTTAATTTGAATTTCTGAAAATCTGTTATAAATGTTAATTCATTTTAGTTTCTGTGACGAATTTGTTGTTTCGCATAAACCTGCATTCTCATGGAAGCTCACTGTAACCCGTCTGGATGCAATTCCATTTATCCAATCTTCTGCCATGTGGCTCTCACAAACAGCGATCTATCATGAACCTTGAATGTCTAAATCCCTTTGTGTCTGAAACTGATAAATCTACCTCATGTCTTTTCACCTTCTCTTCCCCTGCAGATAACAACCTCTAAAACTCGACATTAGGAAATATTTTTGACATATGGCATGAGAAGGCTTGGCTGTATCTAGATGTATTTTTTTCTGAATACGATAAGGCAATATTTGTTTCTGTTTATACTTTTAATGCCCTGCTTCACGTTGCAGGTAATGCTGATAGATACAATTATAATAAATGCAATTGTTTTTCAAAACATGCTTCAATATCTCAAACAGTTTGTTCTCATTGACTAGTCAAATGGATTAATTTTAAAAACAAGAATATATTACAAACGATATTAAAATCAATATAATAAAAATCAGCAGCATGATTGGAAAATAATCATATTACATTAACTATCCCAGACTTGCTTGTATTTTTAAGGTCTTATACACGCAGACTTATTTGTCCTGAAAACCTGTACAATTCTCAGTTGTTTAAATTGGTGCTTATGGGTGTTTCCATTTCTCATCCGCTGACAATAAGTTGGCTGATGTGTGTTGGCAGGGTGTAGAGAATGAGGAAGAGGAAAACTCCCAGAATAACCAGAATGATCAAAGCAATGATGTACTTCTTGTACTTCTTCCATATGAAGTACACAAAGGTCTTCATGGGGTTAACAAACCAGTTGAAAGACGTCTTGGGACGGCTTTAAGAGACAGGAGCATAGATGTAAAGAATACATTGTTATATGCAAAAGTATACTAAACTATAAAATACGGCTTCAAAAGTAATTGTTTGTAAACTTTTTAATCGTTTTTTTACCTGAATAACTTAAAATGATTAAATGTAAACGTGTGCAAAAAGTGTCTAAATGTTTTTGGGGTACACATTAAAAGACTGAATATACGTATTTTGAGGGCCTTACTTTGGTTTTTCCAGTGGTTCAGGTTCCTTACGTGCTTTACCCACAGGATTCTTCTCGGCTTCCTCAGCTGTCACTAGTTGGAATTCTGCTTCTACTTTACCCTTCAAACCACACAAAAGAAAAAGTATGAGTCAACAGTTACATTGTAAACAATTGTGTTAGCACACTCATTTTAGTCTATGTTGATGTGCTATAAAAGTCTGTTTACCATTAAGAGAAATGTGTTTCCACTACTGTCAATGAACTGCAGATCTTCAGGTTTCATTTTACCACGCTTGCTCGATTTCTTCTTCTTCTTTTTGTTTTTCTTCTCCTGTTCTGCCTCTCTCTCCTCCCTCTCAATGTCCTCCTGGCTCTTCAGTTTGATGAGCGGCCACCAGCCTTTCATCCTCTTGCTGCGGAAAATGGAGAAGCGAGGACCAGCCTTGTCTTTGGCCATTTGGACACTGCATTGCACTGAAGATTTTGCTGCACGGACCATATCACTGAGACGCAACTCGATGGAACCTAAAGAAGCCAAGAATTGGGGAAAATCAAAATGAAATAGGGAAAAATCAAATGAAAGTTTGTCCACAACATTTCTTTTCTCCGTACTCTAATGTCAGCTAAAGAGGAACTTGGTTAGTTGCAAAATGACCCCTCAACCCTTGACCAGTACTTAGAACTACTAACCCAGGAAATCATTGGAACCGATGCGGTCATAATCCCAAACCTGCAGCACCAGAACAGCTGGCTGGCGAAACTCAGTCTCGTCTATAGCGAACAGGGACTCCTTCTTCTTGTAAATGATCTCCTTTTCCGTGGGGAGATAGTCAAAGTGAAACACAAAGCGCCAGTTGAAGTTGCCCTCTCCGGTTAGGGAATTAAAGTGCACATCTGTCTCCTGTTTCACACCATCCAGACCTTTAACCCAACTGGGAATGAAAATATGTGTACGCATTTTTATATCATAGCATATTAAAACATATGCAATTATGATGTTGGACAGCATTAGTTACAGAAATACACTATTGTGATTGCTATTGTTTTTAAAGGGATAGTTTACCCCAAAATAAAATTTCTGTCATCATTTACTCACCCTCAGGTTGTTCCAAGCCTGCACAAATTTCTTTGTTCTGCTAAACACAAAGGAAGATATTTGGAAGAATGCCAGTAGCCAAAAGATCTCATCCCTCATTGACTCCCATAGTATTTATTTTCCCTACTATGGAGTAAATGTGGAATGAGATCTGTTTGGTTACTGACATTTTTCCCAATATCTTCCCAATAAATTTATACAGGTTTGGAACAATCTGAGGGTGAGTAAATGATGACAGAATTTTCATTTTTGGGTGAACTTTCCCTTTAAATATTTTTTTTTACTGTTTGTGTAACAAGTTTTATTAATGTATGCTGATGTGTTTTCTGACCCTTTAACATAGATGTCACTTGATGGTTCTCCAGTGAAAGGATTGACATCATCCAGTACAACATCATCAGTGTTCCAAATGATCACACGCAACTCATAACTGGAAAAGGTAGAAGAGTATTCTTTAAAACCCCTTATTCTCTATATTAGAATCTTCATGATATAGTGTGTCCTTTAAACATGACTTCAAATGTCACAGCAAGGTTGCGAAAATATATTGGTTGAATGTAGTAGCATTTATTGAGTGATTTCTATCTTGTTATTACCTCACTGGAAGTCTAGGCTTGATATTAACAGGTGGTGGTGCAGGTACATCCACAGGAAACATATCAATCCACATGTGAACATAACCCTGTCAGAAAAAAGATATTGCAAAAATGAAAGATTCTACAACTATACACTTTACATTGAGTCATTTAGCAGACGCTTTTATCCAAAGTGACTTACAGAGAGTTCAGGGAGTAAAAAAGCGATATGTCATACATCGCACTTGTGGACACTTCAGGATAAACGCCTTTAAGTAAACTCATATTTGAAAAAGGTTTTTTTCACAAATTTCTTAATTTCTCCTAGACATCAATAAGTTAAATTGGAGAGAAACTAAATGGAGAACTATTGCTTAAAGGGATAGTCCACCCAAAAATGAAAATTCTGTCATGAACACCCCACAAGGTATTCCAAACCTGTATAAATGTCTTTGTTCTGTTAAACACAAAGAAGGATATTTGGAAGAAATTTAGCAATTGACATTTCTGGGACATTATTGAAAACCATAGTAGGAAAAATGTTAATGTTAGTCAAAGGTGCCCTAGAACTATTTGCTTTCCTAAATTCTTCAAAATATCTTATTTTTTGTTCAATAGAACAACAACAAAAATGATACAATCATTTTTCCTACTACGGAAGTCAATGACACATGCACCCTCATAATGCAATTATAATAGGATTTTGGCAATAGTGCAATTACACTTTACCTCATGTAAAGGCAATAATTCGATTTAAATAAGCTCATAATCGCAGTAAGCATAATCGAAGTAACATATGTGGCGTACGCTGGTTTTAATTGCAATAAGAAGGCATGTAAACACCTTAATCGCATTTATACTGCTCTGACCAAGGTGCGCATGTGCTTCTGTCATGGATCTTAAGTGCAAATTCATGGTTAACAAGACAGTCTAAAGTTTTACCGTCAACACAACTCGCTGTCAGTAGTCTCTCCTCCTTATCTTCACATAGAAACAACGCAAACGTGATGACAGCGTACACCAACGTTGCGGAGGCATTTCTCATCATATTTCTATTCATCACAACGCTGAATAACCATAAGATACGTCCACATAATGGTGTTTTGCATTTGACGTGAATACATTAAAACTTTGAGATTGATTTGAGATCATCGTTTGTGCTGTGTATTATAGCAAATAATCAGACTCATAAAACGTACATGTAAACGGGAGCAAAGAGGTGTTCTCATGTCATGTAAACATGTTACTGCGATTAAGTCCTTACTCTGATTATCGGAAATAATCGCATTATTGGTGCACATGTAAACATAGTCAATTATGTACCAGAAAGTTGGTAACCTTTTTCCAAATATCTTTCTTTGAGTTCACCAGAAAAAAGAAATGTATACAGGTTTAAAAGAACTTGAGGGTGAGTAAATGATGACAGAATTTAAATTGTTGGGTGGAGTATCCCTTTAAGTCTCCCCAGATATTTCTCCTGAAAAAAATTTGCCGGAAATCTCACAAATGTCTCAATTTGAATTCCAGAAGAGATTTCAAGATTATTATTTAAAAAATTGTCCAGAATTGTCAAGACTGCAATCAATCTCAATCTCAATATGAATCATCATCTATATAATCTACATTTTTACAACCCCATAATCTTAATGTATTTTAACAATTGTCTTATTTTTTCTCCAAAGCAGTTTTAGGAGAAACATCTGAGACAAACAACTTCATTCTCAATCTCAACAGTCGAGAACTTGATAAAATCTCCTGGGCTATGAAAAAGTAAACTCAAATAAAAGCAACGTAGATCTATGAGCACAACAGTCTGACCTGAGGAAGGCCTGGCTTCTCCGCGCTGAGCAGTGATCGGACCTCCACATGCTCGGGCACAAGAGGGCACGCTCCCTCACAAAACTCTCTCATTTCTCCCCACCGCTGGAGAACGCTCAGAGCTTTGTGCTCATCCAACTCTTCATAGTCTTCCTCTGTCTTCTTATTCTTCTTGAGCAATTCTGCAAAGTTTCAAATTAATAAAAGGATACATCATGATTATAGCAATAAGCTTGTCAGGCGTATGCATAATTAGATATTGTCCTAAACTGTTGACTAAATTAAGCTGTAAATGTATTAACTGCTACCTTCTGGAAAAGCCTCATTGGGAATTTTAAAAATCTTGTTCAGAACTTTTATTTCTGACTCCCGATACTCTGGAGATGGAATCCCATTTTTCCGGCAGAGCTCAGATAAAATTGCAGTGGGTTTCTTGGCATCTCTCCATTCGTTATAGCCATCCCTGAAATCACAAGACAGTCTAATCTAGTTTAACTTGTAGGAAAGATCATGCCATAAAACGCAATGGGACTCTATTACATTTATTATGGTGTTCCATACTCAGAATTTGTGCTCTGGATTTAACCCATCCAAGTGTACACACACACCCAGAGCAGTGAGCAGCCATGCGGCGCCTGGGGAGCAGTTGGGGGATCGGTGCCTTGCTCAAGGGTCTCACCTCAGCCGTGGTATTGAAGGTGGAGGAGAGCGCTGATCATTCACTCCCCCCCACCTACAATCCCTGCTGTTACTGAGGCTCGAACCGGCAACGTTTGGGTTACAAGTCCACGACTGGATTCTATTTTTCTAATACAGCCCCTGATTTGTCTCTTGAATACAGCAGATGCAAACAATTAACTAAGGGTTCAAACAAACTGAGCATGTCAGTAATGCCTTGTGCTGGATCATGCGCAGCTGAAGATAAAAATATTTTATCTTTTTGTGAACGGCAGCGAGGCAATTCCACCGCTCGTGTGAATCCAGCATTGCACATTAGAAATGTTAGGGATGATGGCAGTAATGACAATAAAACTAATCACAGTTATTATGATTATTATCTCCACAGCCATCATCATAATTTTCACCATACAGAGGGACACCCACTTGTCATAATGAAGGGCAAGACCGCAGCCAGCACGATGGCGGCTGAAGAACCGGTTTTCCAGGTCCACGCTGGTTTCACCGATCAAGTCATCAGAGCCCACCAGATCATGGTCAAAGATGTACAGCGTGAGCTCGGTCTCCAGAGGAAAGGACAAGGTCAGTTCAAACACTCTGCGGAGAGATTGAAGTAAAGCAGAGTCTGTTTTATTAAGAGAGTGAATCAGCAGTCATAATTTAATATCTTCTTTTATTACTAGCTTCCCTTTGATTCTTACATTGATTAGTCTTATGAAATTTATCTGAATGACAATTTGCTATTTTACATGTAATGCGTCCCATTCCTACACTCTTAAATATGTTGGGTCATTTAAACCCATTATTGGGTCAAAAATGGACAAACCCAATTGTTGGGTTAAATTACCCCCCCCAAATGTGACTGCACTCACTCTCCAAACACTGGGTTGAGTTGTTTGGGAATGTAGCGTTCTTTGCTGTCCATTTGCTGTTGGCCGACTTTCACCACTACATAAGGATCTGCCTTTCCATTAGCGTCTGTAGGGGCCAGGTTAGTTGCCTTGGAGTTTACAAAGAAAACAGCATTAATAAACAAAATGAGATATAAAATAAAATATTAAAATATTAAACTAAACTAAACTAAACTAAAATAATAAAGTATTATAATATTGTTTATAACATTTTTATAAACAAAGGTGTACATAATATTATTTAAAGAGCATTTTTCTTGTACTATGCAAGTCATTTCAAGTAATGAAATGTGATGAAAAAATATATGTATTATAATATAGACTTACATTTTAACTTAAAATTGTACTCTTGAAAAATGTAATTTGTGGTCAGTGTGCAGATTTGGGAATTTAACACTTGTACTCACTTTCACTACATACACCCTCACAAGGACTTTGATGGGTGAATTTTTTGGCAGGCCATTAGTGATCTGACACTCTGCATCTTCATCTTCAGGAGTGATGGGGTATATTAGAAACGACCCCTGAAATCAAGTACAGCTCTGGTTTAACCTCAAATCCACCATGTTTTTCATACATGACATCACAGTGTCAATCAAAGAGCCTCACAAATCGTTCATCTTACCTTATATTTGCCCATATATCTCGTACTTTCATCCTCCTCTTCGTCCTCCACACTTGATTTGCCTTTGTAAATGGGAAATAGGTGCAACCAGTCCTCAAACTGACTGTAATCATTTTCCAACTCAGACTTGTACAACTGGGGAACCAAATACAAAGACAAAAACACAAGATGATATAAAACTTTGAATTACAGAGATATTATTACATATAACACACCTAAAATGTTTTCATAAATAGAAATGTGAAGAATTTGGAGGACCTTTAATGTGGCAATCTTCTTTCTCTTTGGAGCAGGTGGCTCTATCTCAATGCTAGTGTCTTCTTCTGCCTCCAGTGCAGACATGGTCAGGGGTCCTCCATCTGTAGAATGTGACATTAAATGATGGGATCAGAGAGATTTGGGTACACTGGTGTCCTGTGCAATCTAGCTGAACATGCCGTTCACAAAATGTGACCCCAAAAAGTAATCGGACATTTAGTCTACACAACATGCAGAAAGGTTTCACATTGGGAAGGCTCAAACCAAGTGACATCTGCAAAAAATTCTTGACCATTTCTCAGAACTAACTTTAATTTTCCAAGCATTTTAGCAGACATCAACAACCACATAAATTTACATAGGGGCAATTTTTTAGATGAACTAATACAGCGAGACCTCAATGGGCCACAGGATTAATTTTGGTGACAATTTATGGAATTCTTATTTGTCACAAAATCATGCAAATATTTAGAATACCTCCGTCTTGGGCATCGTCCATGTCATCATCTTTATCCTCCTGAAAAATAAGCATTGTAAATATAGAGAAAAACAATATATCACAAAAATCTAGTTCTTTAAAACAATCTATAAAAACAATCACCTGTTTTTCGAGTTCAGCCAGTGACGTGTAATACTTAGACCACCAATCAAGCTCCTCCTTTTCTGGCTCCTCCTCCTCTAACTCCTCCTCCTTTTTCTTCCCTTTTTTGATTGGAGCCTGAAAGTTTAGTTTTTTTCAAATGCATTTTTTCATGTTTAGAGGGAAATACAGACACAGATAATACAAATAAAGTGAAATGGTTTATGAACTACAGACAAACAGTCTAAAACCATGAAGACAAAATAATTAACAATTAATGTCTACTGCAATGATATATAGAGATGGCAAATGTATGTTAAGTAAATATGCTGGTTAATTAAAAATCTATGCACACATTAAACACGAACACAGATTTGAAAGCACACACACTCTTATGACCGAAAGCATCTCATTTGGATATCAGCGGGGGTCGTGACTGCCCAATTAATCTGAGTGATATATCAGCAGGAGCTCAAACTGTCACAGGAACACACTTCAGCACATTCAACCAACCAGCAGATTCCCATAATCAACAGGTTAATGGGTTCAAAGGCTCTCACATTTAATAACTACAGAGCACGTGGTAAAAAACATGTGCGCTAAGTACTCATTAGGAGCTATTTCAAATGTCCCGAAACAGCCAACTATCGTCATCCCACCCAGCCTGGATGAGCACAGCTGTGTACAACCTCTGATGACTAGTGGAGGAAATCATTTTAAAACCACTTTAGACATGGTGAGCAGACATTTGTAGAAAATGATCATTCTCTGAAACTAAGAAAAAAGAAAAGGGAATCTTACAGTGACTAAATTAATAGGGTTGATGGGAATTTTGGTGTCCTTCAGAGGAAGCCCTCCCAGATCCATGGTGATCACTGTGGTTAGAGGGGTGGTCTTTTTGGGCGGCTTTTTCTCTGAAAATATTAGAGGAGATTAAAGAAAAGCTATTTTTAGGATGTAGATGTTTTTCACCATTGCAACAACAGCATTATGTAGAGGCTAGGGCACTTTTTTTGCCTTTTTGGCCTTCATATTTTGCCCTAAGAAACATTTGAGCAAGTGTTTTACCCTCTGGCTCTTCTTCCTCATCCTTCCACTCCTCTTGGTCTTTAGGACCAAAATGCACTAGGTTTTGAACCACATGGGTTCCCACCAGGACCAGCCTCCCAAACGCCCTCTGCTCTATTACGAAGATAGTGAGAGGAGGATGAAGGTAGACAAGTTCTGGAAGCTCCTGAGGAAACAAAAAATGTCAAAGAAAACACGCAGTTTTGATGTCTCGGTTATATGGACAATGTTTACAATATAAACAGTATAGTGTCTTTTTTGTGTTAAAAAGATACAACATATAACAGAAAAAACATTCAGAGAATCTTCCCAAAAAAGTATTCAAAAACTTTTACGAACATGTAAACATTGATTTGTAGCCTATTATAAAACCAAATATCAAATGTTATAAGATTTTTCACTTTTATACAACAACCCTTATATAATTTTTTTATCAGTTCAGTCTTAAAACACACATAAAACATGTGTTGTGGTCGCTGTATGTGCAATAAATCATTCCAAAAAAAAATAGCCAGAATCTCACCAGCTGACCTGAGAGTTATTCAGTAATGTGATCAAAGCTTGTATTTGTTCTTAAAGTGTGTTATTAATTGAAAAAAGGGGGTCTTACGACATCAAAGTGTTTCACCACATCATTGAAGTTGGGGTTTAGCTTGTAGCTCTGAATTTCCTCTGACTCTATCATCTGGCCAGCACACTCCATCCTCACTTGTGGACGTTCCACTTCAAACAGGTTGACCCGTTTCAGGTTCCTCAGACCCCAGTACAGCACCTAAAACCCACAAACACTTTCATTTAAAACACTGCAGGCTGATACAAAACCAACTGGCAAAAAAATGTGCAACAGGTCACAATGTACCGCAATTTATGAACAGAATTGTTTTGCAAAAAATCAATTCGTCTTTGAGAACTTTGGACCTTCAAATGTTGATGTGGAATACAACTCCTTGATTTTGATTCAGTTTGTATCTGTTCAAGGTTCTGTCCTTGTACCTCTATTCTGTAATTCTTCAGTACGGGTCGAACTCCTTCAGGAATGATATAACGGCGGTCTTCTTCAGTATACTTGGGTTCCTTGGGGTCAACATCTAACGGCAGAGCTGGCTGGAAAGATTCATCAGACACAAACATTTCAAAGGAATAATATAATGTAACACAGATATCTGTCACATATCGTCCTTCTGAAATCTTGTTCCTCCATATTTCGTGATTTTTATTTTTTGCCAAATCATTAAGATCAGTCACTAGTTTGTCAATGGGTTTTGCAAATATCTAACCAACAGAAAATATAAAAAAGGATTTTTTTCATTCCCTGTAAAACAGTGAACTCAAGGTTTCGGAAGGACAGTAACGATAGATAGGTTTGAAAGCAAATTTATTCAACTATATGTCAAATATCATAAACTATAAACCACAAACATTGAATTGAGTTCAAAAGTCACTACTATTGATTTTGATTGATGAAGTTGTTCAGTCATATGTGTTGGTTGAGCTGCCAAGTCTCTGCTAAACCAGGGCTCTCACCTCTCCAAAGCTTGAGTAATCCAGCTCGATTAACTCAAGAGCAGCCAGGATTTCACCAGCTTTGCTTTTGCCTTTTGTGATCTCAAAAAACTGGAGCTGAGGCTTCTTATACGGCTCCTCTACAAACTTCAGCTCTGGCTTTGCATATGCACGGCCGAGGGCTTGCGGACTACCCTGCGATAAGATTTACATACAAAACATATTAATTCAAATAATTGAATAAATATTCAGTGTTTTCTCAGACAACCGCAAAAAAGACAATTTTGTTAACTGGACTTGACGTTAAACCTTATTGCTAGCATTTGTGACAACTAGCCCCAGTCTCTGGAGAATATTGCTTTAGTAAAATACATTTTTAAGTGAAATCAAAACAGGATATGTCACATTAATACATTGAAAGTCTCACTAGTTTGTTGTAGTCATAGATGTTGATGATGACCACAGGTGGGTCTTCCCTAAAGTCGTCCTTACTGCCCTCCATCAGAACCTGATCATACAGCAGTAACTCACACCAGGTGGGAGACAGAGTTTCTTCAATCACCTAAAAACATTAAAACATTCTTGAACAATCCCCCAGCCATATGATTAAAAGCAATCAAAGCTGACATTGAATACATAACATAACATTTGATACCCACCCGTGTGACCTGACACTGAGTAGAGAACACGACCTTGGTGAAGGGGTCGGACAGACCGTTATCATCTGCTGCGATGATGCCACGTGCTTGATAAATGTGAGCGCGCAACTGGAAATAACGACTGTCTGTAGAAAAGACAAAGCAAGGATTGTAATATTATCTGGGATAATGAATTCAAATGTCATCCAAATGAGAATATATCGATTTTTAAAGCTGCCAGGGAGAAATTATGGAGACTATAAAAGATTAAATTGAATTTTCAGAAATACCTTCCACTGCTAATTTGGTGGGAGGCATGTTACGGGGAACCAATGCTCCAGCTGTGGCCTCCTCGTAAACGGCTCTAAAATCGGCTGGAAGGCTGGTGACACAGTTTTTTGCATACTTTGTGATACCAAGCCACATGTAGAGCTCCAGTTTGGCAAAGATTTCTCCCACTGGGCCTCCGGGGGTCTATCAATTGAAAAGTATTCCATAGTGTACTTCATGTTTAATATACAATTGTTTTTCAAAGTAACGCTCTAAAATATAACCAAATTGCGTTGGTAATGAGATTTTTATAAATGAATTATAAATGTTTAAGGCAGAATGATGTTGTGAAGGTACCTTCATGTAAACGGTGGCAACTTTACCACAGTCTTTACCCTTCTCTTCCTCCACTAGTGAGAAGAGAATGGAGTGCACTGGGATCCTGGCGTAGGCCACTCGCTTGTCTCCAGTCATCATCCACAGAAACACATCGGGCAGAGTGCTCTGAGGCTACGGTGACAGCACATGTAGTATGTGACTTGACAATGATTCAGCAGGTAAATAGATCTGAATAGTAAATGATGGTCTGGTAGATATTGAGCATTACCTCTTGTGCCAGGAAGCGGACCCTCTTGGCGATATTTATGAGATCTGCGAGCCTGTCTTTTACTGTATTTCTTGTGGTTCTTTTCTTCAGTCTGAGCGCCTGCTTGGCTAACATAACCTGTTAAATCATTTATATGTATTCATTTGGCAGATGCTTTATTAAAAATGACTTACTGTGCAGTCAGGGCATACATTTAACTTGTTTTTGTTTTCTGGGATAAGAACCCATGAGCTTGGTGTTGCTAATGCAATGCCATGATTAAATGTATTATGTATTAAATGTATTGTCCATAGTCTGATAATAGTATGGTTAACTTACAATGTTCCGTTTGATGAGCTGAACACGGCACTTGTCCAGGTGGTTTTGGCGAGCATTTCTCTTTCTGTCTAAGTTTGTACTATACTGCCTAAAAGTCAATGAGAGTGAGTTTTGTATTATTCAGGCAATATAAAAAATAGATTCTATAAAGTATAATAGGGTAATAGTCATAAAGATGGTTCGGTAGCATTTTATTTTACAGTCATGTTTCCCATGTACATATTGTGTATTTATTACAGTAAATATAATAGCTGGGTAATAACTATGTACTAACCCTGAACTTACCCATAAACCTAAACTTATACCATGTAGTTACTTTATACTACCCAGTTCTTTCTTGGGTAAGTACACTGTAAGCACACTATAGGCACACGTACTGTAAAATAAAGTGCAACTGATGGTTCCCTACTTGCAAGTAGAGAAGAATTCAAGCACAACATCCACAAAACGTTCTTTAGCTTTGCTTCTGGGTCTTTTCAACAGCATCTCGACCTCATCAATGCCATACTCCTAAAAGAAATGAAATGGAAAACACAAATTACGGAATTTCTATACAGGAAACATGAAAATTACAACGAGTATTGGAATAGTGGTTATAAAGGTACACATGCAGTGTAATCATTTTAGTGTCGCATGATTCAATGCAGTACTTGCCAGTCTGTCAGCCATCTTGGACAACCAGTTGCAGTTGTGAAATCTGAAGGTGTGGTCCTCAAAGTAGCTCCACACGTAGATACACGGCTTCTCCCGGAGGAGGGGAATGCAGCTGAATGATCTGGTTGACAATAATAATGATGACATGAATTATTACTTTTTAATAAACTAAAAAACTTTAGTTCAAAAGCTGCCTTAAATGGTGGGAAGGGGGGGGGGTTGGGCTAGCATGCGGCTAATGGAGTAGACAAAGTTTTTGAGTCTCCTCAAGCTGCCTCCTGTTTTTGTTTTATATACCCGTTAATGTCTCAGATTACTCTACGTGCGAGTACACTATTTGTTCTTTAATGGTTGGCGATTGCTGCAGTGTGGTAAAGGTTTTTATTATTGCGCATTGAAATAATGACTTCCAAAAAGCTCTTGAAGGCAGCGCAGCAGTATAATAACCTAAGAAGTATGTAGGCCAGCAGAGCAATTTTTCAGATTAAATCAGCCTCTGGTGCATTGGTAACCAACCCAAAGGAAACTGAGGCTTGCTTTCAAGCATTTTATAAAAATCCTTTGGCTTCAAAATGTAATGGGCCTGAATCCGATATTACTGATTTCCTTGATACGATTGACAGTCCAAAGCTTAGTAAGGCTGCCAGAGAGGAGCTTGATCAAGAGTTCACTATAGATGAAATTTTGAAGGCTATCAAGTCTTTTCCAAATGGTAAGGCTTCAGGTTCTGACAGATTCTGTTTTGAATTTTATAAAGCTTATGCAGACATAATAGCCCCGTTACTGTTAAATATGGTAAATCATTCCTTTAAGAATAAATTGTACCCTGATTCGCTTTATGAGGCAAACGTTTGTTTGTTATTGAAAAAAGATAGAATTGGCATGGATCCCTCCAATTATAGACCGTTAAGTTTGCTTAATTGTGATCCGAAGATTGTTGCCAAAGTGCTGGCCAACCGTTTAAGTAAACACACACACACAAAAAAACATTAATTGGTTCTTTTACTGGTATTCAATTAAAGAAAAGCATCTTTGTCCCTCTTGGCAGTAATTTTCCTAATCATTTTTTAGAGTCCCTCTCCTTTAAAATTGTGCGCAGTCACTTTACTTATCTAGGACTGGTTGTTCCTGTAGATCCAAAAGACATATTTAAACTAAAGAGCCTTAAAACTAACATTGAAAAGAAAATCATAATTTTATACCTGCTTTAAATGACAGAACCTTTCAAACATGGAACAATAAGGGTCTTTCTAGATTTGTCAGGGTGTAGACGGAACATTATCTCATTCTTTTTGGTTCTGTTCAAAACTTCAGAGTTATTGAATTTTCCTTTGGTTTGCAGAAGCGATCAGACTTTTTCTCCAGAAATGGAATTGGCCATCTTTGGCTATTCTGAATCTGTTTTCTCCTTGCCTTATCATTTACAGTTGTCATTAATGCTGGGCATGGTGATGGCCAAGAGAATTATATTAAGGGGTTGGAAAGCAACGGTTCCTTCATGTTTTCAGAAATGGCTTTCTGAGATGGTCTCTGTTTTAAATCTTGAAAAAATACAGCTCAAGGAAAGCGAAGTCTCCTCATTTCTGGGGTCCTCTCACATTTGCACGACAACAGAACTTAAGGATTGTAACAAATCTTTTATATTCTGTTTGCGTTCTGATTTTTGTCCCTTTCTTTGTATGATTTGAACTTGTTTTTGTATTTCATCCAGTGCTCGAATTGAAGGGGGGCTGGAGGGATCCGGGACCCCCATAAGAAGTAAAAATAGACTTGGGGGATCCCTCAGATATTTTTATTTGAGTAAAAATGATAATGACAAATGTGATTAAATTCATGCGATGGATATGGTAAATTTCGTGAATTAATTACTTACAATAATTTATATTAAGTTTGTTTATGAGCTAGTTGTCATGTCTCTTTAAATTCTAAAGACCGCTAAGCGAGTTGACGTGACTGCTTGATTGGCATCGCTACGGTGAAGCTAACTTCAGCTAAAAAAATGGAGAGTAATAATCCTCCACTCGCAGTCGGGAAGAGGAAGCTTCTACTTTTTTGAGGGGTAATTTTCTCTCTCTATATATCTTTTATCATGTCGGGGCTTTTGTATTCTTTGGGTAAATTATTATTAGGCCTGGTTCTGGGGTGCTAGAGATCTCGATGAAGATGAGCCACCTACTGTAAACTGCACTGAAATCGTTGAAAAATCCCCACAACACTGACACACAGACTGACAGCCGGTCTTGTCACAATTTATATATTTTAATATCTAATAAACTAGTTTCTTGCACTTAAACAAGTCTTTTGGAACAAATATTATTATCACAAAGTGTCAATCATCCAGTTGTTTTTGGGGAAAATAGTAAATTGGTAAATAATGCTAGAATTATTCTGTTGGACGTACACTACTGTTCAAAAGTCATTCTGTTCACCAAGCCTGCATTGATTTGATCCAAAATACAGTCAAATAAACCTGTTCTTTTATGTAAGCCTGTTTTTAATAAATAGTATATAGTTACGCATATTATGATCAAATATATTGTGTGTTTTGTATAAATTGTATATTGCGAGACTAACCCCCACCAAAAAAAAGTCTTATGGTGGGGACCCCCCATAAGACTTGATTCAATTCGAGCACTGATTTCATCCAGGCATGTTTTATATTTGTAATCTCGTCTGGCTTTGTTGTTGTTAGAAAATGAATAAAAACAATATTACAAAAAAAGATGCCTTAAATTATATTAAACTGAAAAATTACACTCTAAGTCCACTCTAAATTTAACGTATTCTAAAATAAACCCAGAATATGGTTATATTTGTCCCAAAAATGGGTTGAAATAACCCAACATTTTTTGGAGTGTATGTGTATTTTGCGTAACTTTGAAAATGAAGTTGAAATAAGTTCAATTATTTAGATGAGATAAAATAATGGAAAAACATGCATTAACATGAGTTATTGAGCACATCAAGATAAATACTTATTCACCTGTCATATTCAGTGGGTTGTGGTCTTCTGGGAGCTGTGACAGATTTGCCTTGAAGGCTTGGATTCAGTACCTCTTCTTTCTCCAGCTCGTCCTCTGATTCTAACAAAGGTTGTCTGTCATCAGCCAAATTCTCCTGACTAGCACTCTTGCTGGACTTGACCACAACATCTGCAGTTTTCCCATAGTTCCCTGTGAAGTACACTACCTGAGTCGCCATCGTACTGCAAACTAACATTACTACGATGTACATGTACTGCCTACATATAAAGCAATAAACAGTTCAGTTATACCTATAGAGAGCTCAAAGGTGACAGGTTTGGAGCCAATAGAAGGATCTATCATTGTCACCTCAAAGAAGGAGGCAAACAACACAAACTCCTCTTTGTCTCCTGTGAAATTCTGCAGAAGAAAATAACGGTTGCCGCTTAAATGTAGGAAGCTACAGAAATGCAATACAATACGTCAAAGTGTGTCATACTGTTATGGCTTTTCCCTTCCAGACAGACATGTTCACTCACATCAGGAAGAGGGTGAACTTCTTCCACTTCCACTGTGACAGCAGATGGTACCTCAGCGCCGATATCTTCAGATGCATCAGCCGGTCCGCTCTGACTCTGCACCGCTAAATAAAACCATTTCTTGTTTACAATTAGCATGCAAGACCAACTCTGATACATGTATACACTATATTTTTATTTGTGTTATTATTATAAGTATTTGTAATGGCAAAAATCATTGCAGAAGGATGGTGTCAATATATTTCTTGTAGAAATATGGATGTTTCACCTTCTTTGCCTGCCTTCTTATTCTCTTTAGACTTCCGGCTCTTGCGTTTGAGAGTAAGTTTGCTCATGGCGTTCTTGACGTTAGCAATGCCCTTATTCTCCGTCACTGCCGCTGTGGGGGAAGAATAAACTTCCACAGACAGCGAGAGCAGCATTCTGCCTCTGTAGAAGATGCCCTCGCTCAGCCCTTCATTAAGATCCCTGTGGATGTCCCTCAGCGTGGAGTTTTGAGGAGAGCCGTATAGATTGACCCAAACTGGACCAAAGGTGGGATTGAATCCTGTTGGATGGAGGAGAGATGGGGACTATAGTGAGGTATGATTTAACATGCTGGGAGCTAAACAAAAACTTAAGAAATATGAGAGAAACATGAAAATGAAAGGACATTAATGTCTAAAGTTAGTATGAATTACAATTTTTATCGTTCTGTTATATTTAATAGTTGTTAACCATTTCGGTTGGGGTTGGAGATTTGAAGAAGGTCCAGGAAGTGTGTTGCCACGGCCACTTCTCCAATGTTGGCATCATCAAGGATCTGGATTTTGATTCGTCCGGCAAGAGGAGGAAACTGCTCAATGAAGGATATCTGTTCATTCCACTCGGGAGCGTTAGTGTTGCTTTCTACTGACGTCTCTCCCTATGACACAACATAATTACACTGTAAACAGGATTTATGTCACCAAATGTCCTTCATGAGGTAACATCTAAATATTCTTTTATTTAATAGTTATCATAATATTTAATATCACCAAATGCACCAACATTAGGTTACATTAACAAAAGAGAAACCTGGAAATAAACAAGTGGTTTGGCTTCTAGGTCTTTTTGAACAGTTCTTAGATAAGAGAAGCGCTGACATCATAACAAATTATTCGGAGCTGAAATGTTTGCTAAAAGCATGTGTGGCAAGAGTCAGAGAGCAAATACTGAAAGCACCTCTGCCCATTTAACAAACAGAAGCACGGCCAGGGTGTGTGTGTTTGGCATTTGCAGCTATAAGAATTCCCCTGACAATGGCGTTCCTTCACATTGAATGACGATTTATTTCCATTTAAAAAAAATGAAACTAGTTGAGCCCTACTTTAGTATAGCACTAAGGAACTAAATCTTTTAGTTAAGACCATTTGACTATTTAAACACCACAGGTGCACATTCGAGAATGACTGATCATAAACAAACACACCATGTGCAAGGTTTTAGGAAAGTCAGTTCTTCCTGTTCGAAATCTGTGGTGTTGGACAACCTGCTTGAAACAAAATGAGAAAGCACAAAGGAAAGCACCTGTTGGCCAGCAAATGTGATCTGAACATAAGGATCAAGGAAGACCTTCTTGTCCCCCATCATCTTCGAGAAGTTCCCCATGAAACCAGAGTTCATGCTGGGTAGACCTTCAGCTCTGTAGACCTTTAGGAGAAACTTCGCCCAAGGACGTTCTGATGGCATCCTCTTTGGCAAGAGAAGGTTCCTGCATAAAAGGACATGAATATGTGTCAAAAATATATAGATTGAATAATGATGAACTTTACATTTTAATGTCCTTTTTGTACCTCTACAGGTAAAAAAACATAATTTTGTACCTTTTGGGGTACATCATTGCACCATAAGGACCTATATTGTGTATATGTAAAGCTACAGTTAAATGTTTTGTTCATCTAGGAACAAAATTATACCTTTACAGTACCCTTTTTCTGACATGGTTGGGTAAAATATGGACAAAGCCGGTTTAAAATATGGACAAAGTTGGTTTAAATGAACCTAAAAAATGTATAAATCGGCTATTGTACTAAAAAAGAAGAATAAAGGAAAATGTTCTGGTCATTCTGAAAAAGCTGGGGAAACAGCAGTAAAAAGTTTACAAAATTCTGCCATATGTGAGGCTCTTACTTTTCAATGTCATCATTTTGGCTCCCAGCTGGTGCCAGGCTGACCATGCCCATGGGGTCTCCCTTCATCACCACACTGACAGTACATTTCACATAGCCTTTAATTCCCGAGCGGGTGTCTTTGGGGTCAGTTAGGGGAGCCCATTTCTGATAGAAACGGTGATCTGTAGTGAGATATATCGCTGTGTTAAGTACTTAAAATGATCAATGATGCAGCACTAAGTCTCCAAGCAGAGCTTTTTACATTTAGTCATTTACAGACCTATAATCGTACTTAAAAAGCACCAGTCATGAGCTAATTATCACCATTAAAACGTCCTGGGAAATGTTATTATCATTTTACAAACGCAATAAAGTTCAAGTTTCTACATTCTTCACTTGACTGCATACATCAACGCTTGCAATGAACAAGTGTTTATTATTCATTTAATAGTATATTTATTATTGGAGTCACAGTACCTGGTTGTTGATAGACTGTGCTGATGTCAATCTTAAATGTTCCAATGTGTTTCATCAAAAATGCAAGAACTTTCTTATGAACCACCTAAAATACAAACAACAAAAAACTTTACTTCACAAAAATAAAAAAATGTGTCAATATGACTGTCTAAATCGCATTAAATTAGGCTAGATTAACAAAAAAAAGGGTCAGATCGAAACCGATTCTTCATATGTAATGGTCTTTCAAGATGACAAGCAATAAATACTTACAGAAATCTCAATGACTTTATCAAACAGCACATTCTGTGTCTCTTGGAATTCAAACATGAAATTCTTGAAAATACAAGTAGGAAACACATGAACAATAATGAGAGGTATTCATAAAGTTCCAGATCTGTGCTGTGAGGTCTATTTAGACAGTTACCTCATTGTAAAATGGACAGTTGGTGGATTTCTGAGTAGCTGTGTGCTTTTTCTCATCTCCGATAGTCACATACACAGCTGGGTTGATGTTCACCCCTACAAGTTTCTGAGCCTCAATCACATTTACATTCACCTGAAGAGAAACAGATATAAATTGGAGATATGAGAAGCAAAATAAAGGCAGTAAAGAACCACTTATCATGCAACATTTACAGCCAAGTAATTTTATAAGTAGCCTACCTATGTTTTTCAACATTGTGTTTTTAGATTGTTTACCTGGAAAGACTTCACCTTAGGTGCGATAGCAAGCTCATGCTTTGATAAACACCTGCAACGACTATACAGAAAACATACCATGCGTCAGAAATTGTTGCAGTATCACTTCTAACATTCTCAGTTTACAATAGATGGGAATTAAGTGATTATTGTCAATGGTCATTCTCATTATATACTGTTTAATAAATTGTATTGTATTACACTGTAATGTAATACAGTGGGTTACATTATAGTATAGTAATTGTAATGTAATGTACTGATGGTAATTAAAACACCTCAGAATGGGAGTAAATGTCACATTGGCACACTCCATGTCTGCAAAATCATAATCATCATCATAGTCATCGTCGTCTTCATCTCCGTTCTCATCATCAGTTTTCATAAGGCTGCGACCGATCCGCCTGGTCTCCCGATCCAGCTGCAGTGGACGCAGACCATCTGAAGAGCTGTGAAATACAAAGATCACTTAATATTAAGACCAGAAGATGTTAATCAGCAAAAAAATTGTAAAATTCAGCAGAAAATGAACAAATTCATATTAAAATGTCTATGAATAACTATTGAAGATGATGTCTTATAGTACCTTGGGTCTATAAAACCAGTGTTCCTGAAGACAAGCTCTGAGCTGAAAACATTTAAGAAGAATACAGACTTAAAGATAATTCATTAAATAAAGACATTTTTGTTGAGTTTTAAGTTTTAAAATAATACACAATATATATATATATATATATACACACACAATAAAGAGATATAAGAAAGAGATTCTGGCTCACTCATCACTGTCCTCTGTCCTGAGGAAATCCTCACTGTCCCATCCACCAGCAGCACCCTGAAGTGGATGATACTTCACCTCCAGCTCTATGTAGATCTACACAATAAAACACATCATACGCCATATATTGCACAAATCTTTTTAACACCAGGAATGTTTGAATAATCTGTATTTGCTGTGATGGAGTCACTCACATCAGTGAGGCTGTGTTGACTGTCTGTTATGGGCTCACGCAGGAGCATCTGCCCCAAAGCCACTACATGCTGCAGGCTGATCACCAGCTTTCCCAGCAACCTGCATCATACATCATTTCATACATATCTGATATGTACTATTAATCATAAAGGCTCAATATAAAACATTTCGACCCGACACAGTGATCACAAATAGCCAATATGGAATGTGATAAGTACCTTAAATATATTTAAGTAAATTCAAATATAATGACTGTCATGTGTAAATGACAGGAATGTTTGCTTTAGGCTGATTGAAGTGCTGACCTGTTGCTAAACATCTTACTGCAGTTGTACACGCTGATAGACAACACTTCATCTCTCTCTATTTTCCCATAGTGAGGCCATCTGAAGTTCTGGAGTCACAAATAACAGCCAAAAAATAGAAACTTAGGTAACTTATTTCACACAGACATTTATTTACATTCATCTGTTCACTTCCTCGTGATTATTGATCATGTCAGATGTTATGTCTATTTTTATAGCATGAAAGCAAAGACAAGCAATGTGAATCATAGCGAGTAAATAGAAGGCGCCAAACGTGATGTCTTGTGGGGATATTTGTACAAGATTGGCTTTTATGGCCCTGTTAGGTTGCAATAAACCAACTAAATATGAGATGTACAGTATATTACAAAATAGACAAAACAATAAACTTAAGGTATTTATTACAAAATATTAAGATGTCTATTATGCCAAGTTGGACATAACAAGACTACTACTGGCTTTCTCTGGAAAAAGTTGTTATAATAAATACTTATAATTTTCCTTGATCTAACTCTTGAAAAAGAATAGAGTCAGGTTTATTTTAAATAATATATGTGGCTTAAATAAACTCAGCTCAGATGTTAAAACATGAAGAATTTTTTGGTTAACTGACATAATATTTTTATAGTGTGGCTTTTGTATTTATCACTGTATTGGAAGTATATATAAACATGTGTTTGTAAGCAACAAAGAATATTTTCCGTCATTTGTGTTGGACTGCTTCTTTTCAATCAGTGCATTTTTTATAAACTGGAGAAAAAGTGTTTTCTTTGCTCAGTTTCTTTTCAACCATTCACTTGTTAGCTTAAGTATATAACCTTGTGACAGACCTCTGTCTAAACAACGATTTAATTTTATTAGTGTTTCTGAACCCGTCCTGTACAGGTGGCTGTTTACATGGCTCTGTAATGTTCATGTTACTGTAGTTGGGTGGCAAATCTTCCGGTGATGACTAACTGAAAAAGGTGTGGTCTTCATGGTGATCCTCTCCCAACTTACTCAGCCAAACACTGATTTTAATTTTCTGTGAAGGATGAGAAGCTAGAATTTTGTTCTATGGGAAGGCAGAATTGCTTTTTGTTTAGGGTTCAGCTGGTCATTCCAAGATTATTTCATTGATATTTCTTTGCATTCTGCACTAGAAACATATGTATTGATGATTTAACTTTTTTGATAGGAACCAGCTCAATGAATCTGTTTAGGATCCTGGTTTGACTACATAAACAAACCCAAACCAACATCAGCAGGCAGTTAAGCTAACTGAAGTTTAGTGTCAACAACACATAGGGACAAAGTAGTTACCTCATTAAAGATGGCAATATTTTCACAGTCTAACATCCGGGTTTTATGAGTAAAACCTAGATGGTAAACAAGGTATAAAACAAAAATGACAGCATATGAGGTTGTAGGATAAATGTGCTAAAAAACTATGACAGATTTGTTGATACAATTTTAACAGAATAAAGTCCTTGACTGAATACGGGCAGCTGACAGACTCGTATGCAAATTTGTCCTATGGTGTGACAGCATAAATTTCGAAACAAAAAAACCTAACAATGAAGATAAATCTCTCTTATGCTATTTTATATAATAAATAGCCTATAAATAGTAATAATGTTAAAAGTAATGTAATATTAAGGGTTTGTTTTCTAAATTTTGCTGTCACACCATAGGACACGTATGATTTACCACATGCAAAAAAGCACTGACAAAATATGGCAATTCAAGAAGATTATACATAAAACATAATGTCATTAAGAAAAAATATCACCAGTAATAAGTTAACATATTACAATTAATGTGTATGGCTGAATAACCACTTACCTCTAAAAGACAATTCCACTTTCCGGTCATATTTTCCTGGCAGGTTATATATCCTCTTTAAATGGACAGTGATAGACATGGTAAAGAGCTGTACTGTGTCCTGTAATCCCGAATTAAATTAGGCTCCAATTGGTCATCATGGTTAAAACATGACCACGATATTACCCCAATACTTGAGCCAAATGATCATTAGACATACATCCACAAAATCTTTAAGGTGTCCACTAAACATTTAGCCTTTAATGCACCTGGCAGCCAGTATGATCCTACAGCTCAAGATAACATGAAAGAAAGGAGTGAGCACTCCCCAGGCACCAGAGGAGTTTCATTGTACTGTTTGCATACGATAATAGCAAACAGGTGAACTCTTAGTGAACACAGACATGTAGTGTAGCCAGGTTACACTCAAACTCTACAAACCTTAAATAAAGATAAGTATTGGTCCAAATAATAAAAATTCCACTTTATTATGACTTCACATTGATTACTGTATGACAGACGGCACATGCTTTCATTCCAAACACTTAGAGATAATGTTTTAAAAAGGCAATTTTATTGAGAATGTCTTCATGGTGGTTAAAAAAGCAGTGCAATTGAAATGCGTAACATGTTGCTGTCTAAAGTAAGCGTCAATCAATCATGACTCATATAAGAGGAAAAACAACAGAATGAGAAAGAAAACAGGAATATCGTAACATTCAAGATCTCTTCAAATCAATATAAAATACAGGATTTTTAAAACAAGATAATGATTTTAAAAGGCTTCATATGGCAAGTTCAAGCGTATAGGCATGATTGTATAATATACAATTAGTTAATATCAATAACATCATTTTATAGCACTGTAGAGAAAAAAGTGCAGTTTTATGGTACTGTGCTGTGCAATTAACGTGTAGAAATTTATGTTAGATCAATTCAAACAACTATTATAATTCAAATACATGTTGGCACAGTGGACATTTACTGCCAAAACATTTTAGAAATTATTGCAAGGCAAAAAATTACTTGATTTGGTAGTTCTATAGTCCCAAAATAAACATGCCATTTTTACTGTTGCACAGTATGCATATTCACTATTCTACTTAATTTCTTAGTCCTTGGCACTACAAAATAAAGTTAATACCAAGTAGTAATAGGCATAGCGCGCAGTCTTAATATACACACCAATAAGCAACAACATTAATATTTTCAGTGACATTTTCTCTTTCACCAAAATATCCAGTTTGCTTAAGATGTGCATTGCTGTCTTTGGTTAGTTTCTAGCTAATATTTTAATGCAGCATGTAAATCTATGACAGAATATGGTCTGAGATTGTTAAGTCATATACTCAAATCTCATAACTACTGTACAGCAGAAAGAGCCAAGCATATACCAGCATTTTAGATTTATATCGCATATCATTTCATAAAAAAGCTGTGCAAGTGCCATGATGCATCACAAAAGGCTAAAAGTGATTGCAAATCTACAGTTAAGGGTAATAAAGGCACCTCTATCATAAACAAAAATATAAAAACTATACGTAACCATACAGAAAAAATATATCTATTAAGAAGAACAGTAATATAAACTCATTTTCAGATGGAAGAAAACAGTTCAATTACGCAAAATGATGAATGACATCCATTATGGATGACAAAAGGAATACGATTTACAAAGACTGTAAAGAAATAATGAAGTAATATATAAAAGAGTATATATATATATATATATATATATATAAAGCAAAATGTAAAGAGGAAAACAAGTGGTCTGCAACAGCTCAACATTCCTACTGAAGACTCCCTCTAGTGGTGGTCCATAGTAATTCTAACTAACTCTATACCTATTTGTATATTATTTAGATATCTCCTATTGCCAAACTTGTGTCTATTTGGTTGGCGCGGGTGGGTTAACTGGACCCAGGTTTCTCATTTTAAAGTATGACACAAGCTGACTTGGCACTTCAGCCAGAACACTCTGAGCCAGAGCTTCTTTGGGTGCCTGAAGAGAGAGAAACAAATATTTTTTCATTATTATCATGTATTAAAGTATCTATTTTCATGAGACCAAATCTTATCTGTAAATCAAAGAATTTCAAAACTAAAGTGGCTCTTACATTGGCAAACTGTTTAAAGGGCACAAACTGTACAATATCTCTGGCCACAGGTTCACCAGACAAAGATTTGAGAACTCCATTGTCCCCATCCAAAACCTCCATGGCCTTAAAGTCTGCCTCTCCCACACCCACTATGATTATGGACATAGGCAGTTTGGAGCTGTTCACAATGGCTTGTCTGGTCTGGTCCATATCAGTGATTTCTCCATCAGTGATGATCAACAGCACAAAGTATTGCTAATGGAAAGAAATGGAAAGAGATGTTAAGCATTCATGGGTAGAAAACCCCATAGCAGATAACAGATCAGAATAGCTTTTAAACGCATCAGAATGAGTGAGCTATGGCAGTACACTCACAGCTGCATTTGGTTGCTGGGCTGCTCCGGCTGCAATGTGGGCCACATGATTGATAATTGGGGAGAAGTTTGTGGGACCATAGAGACGGACCTGGGGCAAAGCTGCACGGTACGCTTCCACAATGCCCTGTACTCCTGCACGGTATAAAAGACCAAAGCACATGTAACACAAGTCATGTCATAAAATTCAATTACATGTTTTGAAGCTGCGACTCTCACCTTGACAATAAGGGCTACTGGGATTGAAGTTCAATGCAAACTCATGGGATACCTAGGAAATTAGAAATTGCAGTTCTCAAAACTCATTTAACTTCTGTGATACTTTTCAAAGCAAAATATACTGTATAATTAAACAAAGAGTTTTTAATTTATAATGAGAATGAGTTTGGTAAAACAATGCTTAATGTTTGACTTAAGAAAATAAGAACATCTAACCTTGAAGTCTGGAGGCACTTGGGCACCAAATCCAAAGGCTGGGAAAAGTTTATCACTGCCAAGAAAAAAATGTATACTAGATGAAAAACGACTGCCATCTTCTGATAAAAATGGGTATGACAGTCATATGTAAATTTCAAAGTACCATCATAACTGTACATAGCTGTTGCAGCTAGACAAAATCAAAGACAAAGCCCAAAACAGCAAGGACCTCATGTCATTGGAGACTCCACCCATACAAAAACTTTCTTACCTGTCATAGTCTTGAATTACCTGACCAACAGACCAGATGGCTGACAGATACTGGTTCACTCCATTAGGACTGAGAAAGTGCAGAGAGTCAGGAGAGCGGGGGTCCCCATTAGAGCCAGTGAAGTCAATGCCCACCTGAAACCAACAAACACTCAACTGTTACTCATACTTCCAATGCTTCTGCTTGTATTGGATGAAAGCATCTGTTCAATTGAAATATTTCTGCAAATGTCATTAACGTCCTACAAAATACATGTAAACAATTGCAGGAAAAAACACCTGCTATAAGAAGCAAATATTGCACCACGACTGATCCTACCGTGAAGTTAATTTGGCAACCTCCCATCACATAATCCAAAAATGAATACTGTGCCTCCAGCTGCAAGAGAATATGAGGATTGTGATTATTAAAAAGACTAAATCTATGTGAAACTATTTTATATAACAGTTACTCTATTCTCTAAACACAAATCTGATGCTCATAAAAATTCTTGCATGTGTTAAACCTTTTGATAAGAAAACAGCGTTAGATCATACCTTGCAATTTTTAATCCTGACGACTCCAGAGTTCTTATAATTCTTTTTCTTCTTTTGCTTGTCTGGATGAATGCAGTCAATCTCAACCTGTAACATCAAAACACTATTAGCTTTTCACAACAGGATACAACTCAAAAAGCTGCAGTACAATAAACATTTATGTGAAGAGATTAAGAGAAGAAAAAAGGTTGTTTTCTAAACACAAAGGGGGACACAGTGTAGGTGGGAGTCTCACCGGAGAGCCATGAACTGCTTTCTGCATATCAGACACATTAGTTTGAAACACACCAATGAGATCATGAGAGCCATCGCTATCATAATCAAAACATTGAACCTACAAGAAAAGACCAACGAGAGAAAGAAAAGACAGACTTTTAGGGAAGACTGACAGAGATGCATCCTGCTCACCGCATTGACTTTAGCCTCCATTAGTTTAGCGGTGGTGCAGGTGAACTCTCCTATCATGTCTGAGCTTGTGTCTTCATCCTTATCGTAACAAACAACCTAGCGAATGAGACAAAGTCTTAGTCTAAAGACTAGCACAACTGCGGCAACTGAAAGTACATTGCCCACTACACATACATTCACAGTCTTTTTCTGCCATTAAAGCTAATGCGCTTCTTTGGTAAAAAAGGATACGGTTTCACTTCTAGTTTTGGACTTTAGTACACGAGGCAGTTGAAAATAAACATTATGCTTTACTTCTATTTGTTATTGTGTTTGACAGCTCCACTCCCAAATGCAACCTAGGATATCCTGAACTGCACTGAATGTATCATCGTTTTGTTAAATGATATTTGCCATACCAAAAAGACACTACAGGTGTTACCTTGATTGGTTTGTTTAGGTCGCCGTTGCAGAATGTATGCAAGGAGACTGTGAACTTTTTCCAAGATGGATTCAAATTATTCTTGACGACCTGTAAGAAACAAAACAAGGTCAACATATGGCAAACACATTCAGCAGCAATGAGAACATTTCACTGTTTTGCACACACAAACAGAGCATAACATAACTGGCACAATAAGAGTTAAAAAGTACCTCTGTCCTGTACACTAGCTGCCATTTCCCATCTTCTTCCTGCTTAAAAAACTCCAGGAATGGATCCGATTTCCCAAACATATCCTGATAAAGAGAATACATTACTGAATATGACTAATTCTCGGTTATACACAATGTACAAAAATTGATCGGTATCATAACTGGCTTTTAACCTGAATATGGTAATTGAGTCAGAAGGCGGCAGTGACATTTCAGCCCTCTACCCACTTCGATTTTTACAGCTAGAAATACAAATTATAAATGGGATGAATATTTGCCTTCTTATCCAAGTTTTTGGCTTCCATTTCCAGCACAATAGCCCTGTTGTCCTTCACTTCCTCAGCTGTGATCTGAGACACAAAATGACAAACGTATTAAGACTTCTGATTGGCTAAGCTGTGCGGAAATAAACGCTTGCCACTTTAACCACATCAGTCAGAGAAACAAAAAATCATTGGGTACGTCATAAGCATGGCTTACAGAAATGAATTAACAACACTAACTTTTAAACAGTTTGGATATGCAAATGTTATTATTGGTTAAAAGCATTTATATATAAATTCCATTCAACCGAGAAGTCACCTACAGATAAAGAGGTACAAAATATGCAAATTAATAAAAATTACCACAGCGTGCCCAAACAGTCTTTTGACTTTGAAACATTTGCTTAACCATTATTGTCATGAATAAATATTAGAAGAGTGCCTATCGACACAAACCGTTATTGTGCCTTTGCCGGCTGGTTTTGCTGCTTTGAGCTGAAGGGGTCTGGTGAGCTTCCTACTTGACACAATCTGTGGCAAAAGAACACAAATTAAGTTGAATATTTTGTTAACATTAAAATTGATAGTTTCTTGCTGGTATTATAAATGTCCTTGTGGATTAAGGATAAAAGCCACATTAAGCAATTCACGTCTTTTAACCCTGCTAAAAATGTAACATACCTGGCCAAGGGAACATTCAAAGCCTCCCAGGAAGTCATCATCTTTGAGATCAACAGACTTGTTGTCAATGTCATAGATGCCAAACTTTAGTTTCTGCACCTTCTCAAAGTGGTAGTCAAGATGAAGTTTTTTGGAGAAATCAGGGTCCTGGCAATTCTTCACCCTCTCTGTGCGGTCCACCTGTGACAAACCAACAATTCAGCAATGAGTCATTTCTGAAATAATGATGCACATACTTGCTTTGTATTGTATTGTGTGTGTGTGTGCTCTCGTACCTCTGCCCATTGATCCTCCCCAACACTTTGCAGCAGAACACAGAGTGGATCAGACTTGGATCCAACATCTTTATCCAGCAGATTATTGCAAGAAATGGAGAGCTCGACTTTTGACACACACTGAACGGCCATCTGTAAAGTACAACAGACACAAACTTGTAAAAACGTTCTACCTCAAATTCAAAACACACCAGATAATAATTAATAAAGCGTGTACATTGTAATGACGTGGATTTTCGAGTTCCTGTATTGCGTTAGTAGTAAAAAGTTATGGATTCGAATCCTAGGAATTAACGCACACACAGATAAAAATGTATATTTATTGTATGTCCTTTTGAATAAACCCATCAGCCAAATGCATGAATGTAAATAAATGTAAATAAATGCTTCTGAAAAAAAACGCAAAGAGCACGAGAACGAATGATCAGCAGTAACGTTACACAAGAGTACATTATTAAAGTAACATAACAGTTCACATAGCTTTAGAATCAAGCAGGCTTCAATTGACACAACTACTCGTTGTAAAATATAAAAAGCAAATAATTTCATGCAAATGCCTTGACCGGTGGCCTTCATGTCAGTATTTCAAAAGAGCCATTTCAAAAGACTAAGAGTCACGCCTTAAAAGACTAAAAAGCGTGAAAACACACCTTTTGCATTAGATAACGGCGCGAAACAAATCTAAATGCACATTCCGTTAACACATGAGCTTACAAATCCTACTATGAAAAAAAAGAACAGCATACCCTCAGCAACTTTAACGCTGTAAAAATGTGCTCGGTGAATACGAATCGAAACTCTACAAGCCTCTCCGCGACTCCACCCTGACACGTTCTTGTCAACTAAAATGAGCAGACACTGCTGGGCGGCCATTCACAAAGTCTCCCGACGTACAACGCTATTGGTCGAAGCGCCAGCAGAACTGCGCTTCCATTGGCCGAACGTCTGTCAATCACTGTACAAGCCCCGCAGCGCAGAGC
The DNA here is from genome assembly GCF_024868665.1 of Triplophysa rosa. Classification (NCBI taxonomy): domain Eukaryota; kingdom Metazoa; phylum Chordata; class Actinopteri; order Cypriniformes; family Nemacheilidae; genus Triplophysa; species Triplophysa rosa. Next base: position 13,569,713 of record NC_079909.1, on the reverse strand, counting down.
AGAGTATGTGAAACAAAACCATGCAAGATTCACTTCTTCACTTCCACACATGGCGATAGAAGTACAGACAAGAAACAAAAATTATGATAGCCCACAAATACTCGTGTACTCGGAAACCGACACTCAGTGCGAACCAAGAGAGAATACACAACCAGTCCGAACAAAACAGCGAACTTGAATTTTAACATTACTCTCAAAATCAGAAGGGCAACATTTTGAGGCGTAACGTAGGGGTGAAGAACATTTATTTAATGTTTACAAAACAAGTACATGTTCATCATTGCGCTTTAAGTGGATATATTCGTTACCTTCCAAACAATACATACGTTTATAATAAATAATAGCTTTTTATTAAACATGGGTTCACTTTATATTCATAGGCGATGCAGCGAACAAGATGCTTTATGTTTGAGGCGTGATCTGCGTTGATCTGTAACTGCACAGTAACTAGTCTCGACTGGTAAAAAGCACATGTCGTGTGCAACGGCCATTCATTCGACTAAAAACCACAGCGCGGTTTGCCTCACCCGCTATGTCTCCATGGAAACAGATTCCACAACTAGGCCAAGTCATAGAAAAGAAAGAGTACATTTCTGTCTGTATTGTGCTCGTTTTGCGGGCTAGTCTGTCATAGTAATCAAAATATGCATTCGTCTGTATGTCTTTATAACGTTTAATCAATGCTTTACCAGATCCAACATTTCAACGTCAGCTTCAAAATTCAATCAGACACATTATGGCCCGGTTTCACAGACAAGGCTTAAGGCTAGTCCCAGACTAAAATAAATGTGTGACATTTCTTAACTGAATATAACTTGCCCAGAAATATATCAGTGCCATTGTTTTGTCTCAAGATGCACACCAGTAATGTATTCTTCTAAGGCATTTTTATAAAAGTGACATAAATATCTTAATTAAACTAAGGCATAGTCCTGGCTTAAGCTAAACCGTGTCTGTGAAACCAGGCCTATGACTGTTGTACACAACCTCTAAATATGCATTGTTTCAGTTGCAAACCAGCATATAACGGTCTAACGCTCAAAGTTGTCATGTTTAATACTGAACATTATAATTCGACCAAAACTGAAACAAGCAGTCAGATATGAACAGGAAGGTACTCTAAAATACTGAGTCGATGCTTGGTATGAAAGCACTTCACCCATCTTAATGATGCAAATCAATTCCCCAATAACACAGGTACACGCAACACTTTTTTTTCTTCAAAAGAGCAAACGCTAATACATTTGGTACGTTAAAGCTCAGTTTACAGCAGTTCTTATGTCAATAGTTTGCACTTACCTGAACATCAACATGTTAACCAGGAATTAAGGTTCAGCATCAAAAGGCACAAATGAATAAATGAAAGCTAGTCAACAAAGCTCGAGTACAGCTTGAGAACAGGGAAAGAGCAGAAATGCACTCATTTTGAGTACAAACACTATGAGTACAAAAAATTTAAGCCAATCACAAAGAAAACTCCACAAATGTGTGCTTCAGAGCAGGCTAAGTGCAAGAAAATCCAAAACATGAAAGAACAGCATTTAAAAGAAATCCTCAATTGACCTGATAGAAATACATTGAGAAGTGCAGAAATCTTTGAGAAGCCATGGAGTGAAATCCACATTCCTAAATAAAATGTAGGCATACACTATTCGATTAATCTTATAAAAACGTGTATAGAACAACATTGGACAGCGTAATATGCCAACCAAAACACCCTCACAGTCTGCATGCGAAGTGCTTGTCCTCTTCAATAATAAAACATTATCAGAACAAAGTTCTTACAAAGCCCAATTAAAAAATGCATGCCTTTAATCTGTCATATGGACATGCACTGCATTTTTATACAGCCATGTTGCACAATTGTGTCAGAATTGCATTGGTACCAAATCCATACGCTCTGAAGAGCTGATTCTGGATGTTTTATAAATAAGATCACAATAGATTGGTGCTATTTAGTGTAGCATAAACCCAACTAATAGCATTTCTAGATAATTTTGTTTCCATACTCAACATCTCCACTTCGAAGACAATAACCATTTAACTACAGTGTCATCTTAAAAGAGGGATGTTTATCTGTGGTAACAAAACATTGCATAAGAAGGTGCATCCATCTCATCTCATCTCATCTCATAAACAGACAACACAATCTAAGTAAGTCTAACCACAAATGTCATAGCATTATGAAACAAATCTTAATAATCAATTTTTTGCTAAAGGATAAATTCACATCTCTGTAATAAAACCTGCATGAAACCCTGGGTTATATTTGGAATATGTAGTTCACATGGGAAACAAAAGTCACAGCAAAACACTTTATTGTTCATATGTGAACAAAACAAAAATACCAAGACAGGAGAAAATACAATACCTTGACGTGTCATTATTTCAGGAATGGCATTTTATTGACAAAATAGATCAGTTGGAAAATATTTACAAGGAAAACAAGCGCTGGAAAGTCGAAATAAACTAACAACTGATCCAATTCATGAACACTAAAAAAACCAAACATCCAAAAAAGGAAGAAAGCCATTATCAAACACCACAGCAAACATTGTGAAGAGAGCAAGGCAAAAAAACAACAGTAAAATGCTTTCATATACATAACATTACAATGCCGCATTTGCTTCACAAACCCGCTTAGCATTTACAGTAAAGTATTGGCTTGACATCTCAGGTTTTTAAAGCAATCCGATGTGACGGCAACAGATATTCATAAAGACACTGACATTTGCATTTTATTGACAGAGGAAAACATCTTTCAGCAGAGAGCAAACATTTAAACTGAAGTGTGGACACAATGCTTGGCAGCACTTGGTTCGTACCTCAGAAAGAAATGAGTGGATGCGGCAAGATGAAACATCACATGAGAAAAATGTTCAAACTTGAGCAGAAATACAAAACAAAGAATTCTGGGAGTTCAAATCATACGGGCCAACTAATATGCTCCAGCATAGCTACTTGAACATACCACTAAGATGCGCCTTTTCAGATCTGGACTAACTCATGATTGGCATGCAGTCTTTATTACAAAACTCTTTAGAGGAATTTTAGAAGAAACTTTGTCCTCAATTGTTTCATGCTTCATGTAACTTCTACGATCTTTTATACATACAGAAAAAATATTGAATACTTGTCAGTTTCTTTTTCTGTGCATAAAAACATAAGCGTAGGTAATTATTCAGAAATCTGTGTTATTAGAAAAGACCATTCGCAATGACTAAAATGTTTTTCATCCCAAAGTGATCTTAACTTTCCTCGCCCCAATCGGCCGATCATTCAGGTCCATAACAGCAGCCATTGCTTCATCATGGGAGTCAAAAGCAACCATTGCTTCCCCCGTGGGCAAACCTTTCTCATTGAATTGCAAACAGACAGAACCAGGCAACACTTGATATCCATAAAAGAAATCAATGATCTCATCAACAGTGACAGTAAAGGGCATGTTCTGAATTTTGACAATAGTAGGACGTGGATTACCTGGACCACCGCTGGATGGCCCTCTAAGATTTTCAGAGGCTGGCCTCTGACCTTGGCTCGCTCCACGATTTTGGCCAACTGCTTTATGTGAAGATCCATTATCAAAAGGTGGCATACCCCTTAATGCCTCTGGTGCGCCAATGAAGCCAGAAGGCACACCGTTAACACCAGGTCTGAAACCAGGGTGCTCTAAAATAGGAACAGGTAAAGGCCCTCCGACCATTGGTGGGGGACCAGCAAGCGCGACATCACCCAAGGGTGCACCAAGCGGTGGCAAAGGTGGCGGACCTGCCAGGCAGTTACCTGGGGCTACAAAAGGATTGGCAAACGGGGGACCATTGCCAAGGGCTCCTACAGCATTCCTGAGAAAACTGAACTCATCTCCTGTCATACCTGGAAAAGCATGCGGGGGTTGTGGAATTTGGGGCTGTGCCTGTGAATGTGCATGGGTATAAGAATTCCCTTTCTGTCCTCTTTTAGACTGTGAAGGAGGATTTCTCTCAACCTCTTTCATCTGGTCACAAGTTATCAAATGCACAAAGGCATCTCTGCCGTTTAACTTTTGCCTGTGTAGTCTCTCTGCTTTATGTGCATCCTCCTCAGATTTAAACTGCACAATAGCTTGGCCAAGCCCATTACCATTAGCATCAACCAGCACCTTTAGACTTTCCTCAACCAACTGAATCCCATCAAGAAACAGACGGACATCTTTTTTTGTAACGTTATAGGGGATGTTTGTTATGTGAGCACAATTCTTGGCATTCTTCCCATCTGCGCTATTTTTGTAATCGCCCTGGAAACCCTGCATTCGTTTGCGAATCGCGTCTATCTTTTCATACATGTTTTTTTTTGTGATAGGGTGCACCTGTATGAACCGGCTACCCATGTACTGCATGTGGCATCCAAGGGCAGCTTTGTAGTCCGCTTCATTTCTGAACTCCAAAAATCCCTCACCGGTTGCCCTGCCATTGGGTCCATATGCAATGTAAATGCTGTCTTCAACAATGTCAAGGTTTTTGAAAAACTCAAAGATCTGCTTGTTCTCTGCCTCATATGGGAGTCCCTTCAAATACACACAGAATTCTAATTTATGGGGGGACCGGGATCTAGCTCTGTCGCGCCCAGAGGGTGATGGCGAGCCGACACTTCTGCGATGATGTCTACTAAAATCTAAGTCACCTCTTGCTTCACCAGGGCCTGTGTGTACACTTTCTCTCCACTGTCTCTCTGTAGCAGGATAAATCTCAACAAATCTTTGGCCTATCATTCCTGAATTCCTTTTCAAGGCCTCAAAAGAATCTTGGGGAGAGAAGAACTTTACCAACGCATTGCCATTGTTTCTTCCCAAGTGGTCTTTGAGCAAACGAACCGACTCAATCCCAAATCCCTGAAAAAAATCTCTAACTTCATTTTCATTGGCTGAAAATGGAAGGCCATGCAGATGAATATACAACTCATCTGGGTTTGTTGGTGCCGATTTCAAATGAGGTTGAAGGTTGAGGGGGTTTAGAGGGTTCAAGGGATTCAGGAACATCGGATTTGGATTTCCGAGAGACATTGGACCCGAGGCAGCTAAACCACCTGGGGGCGGGACACCTGGGTTAAATGGAGGAAGTGCGGATAGGTGTGGCATGTGTGCTATGGGAGGGATGGGAGCCACTGATGTTAGGGGATTAACAGCCGGTATTGGAGGCAATGTGGATACTGGCGGTGGAACTGGTATGGGGGGCATTGGAGGCAAAGTTGGCATGGTGGGCAAGGGAGGTATAGGAGGGGGTACAGAGTTCAAAGATGACATGGATGTTGTCATAGTGGATCCCAAGATAAGATTTGGGCTGCTGAAACTATTAAAGTTTGGGGGCATGTTTCCCATGGTAGTGGCTGAAAAGGTAGGGACAGTCTTGTTGCTGGCAGACTCGTGTGCCGAGACTGCTGTAGTGGCTGTAGATGAAGTCGTATTACTAAAACCTTGCGAAGTAGTTGACAAGTTGCCCCTTCCACTTCCACTAGTGCTGACCGGTGGACCTGGCCTACTGCCATTTCCTGTGGTCACATCGGCACTTCCTGATTCAAAACGCCTACGGCTCAGTTCGATCATGTTTTGCATTTCGGTTTTGCTACTCAGTAACAGAGACACCTTTGAACCTTTGATTGCCCCCCCTGTGCGCATCATTCCGAGCCTTGCATCTTCATCTGTGGCGAACACGATAAAAGCCTCACCGTGTTCGCCCCCTACAATATGCACACCACCATCCGGGATGGTCAATCCAGAGAAGAAATGGCGTATGTCCATGGTCCCAGCCACAATGGGAAGACCCTGCAAACGGATGACCACAGCCATGCTGAGGTGCAACAACACACACCTGTAGATGAAAGAAGGCAGCGACTGTCAGGCTAAAAATAGAACATAAGAACACAGAGGACCAGCAAACACATCACAAGACAGCAATGTAAAGCAGGACCAAAAATATTTTTTGATTTGTTTGAGAAATATGACAACAGCAGAACAAATAGTAAGCAAAAAAGCAACATGAAAGTCAGATTCTGCCTTGGTCTAAACTCATCAGGTTGTTTATCAGCCTTGTAGTTGCTAAAACAAACGACAATACACATTACCTTTCGCAGACAGCGATCATTTAATTTCAACTTAAATATGACATTTTTACTGGGTATAGACACTTTGCAAGATGTAAACACTGGTCCAGAAGCACTTCAGATTTCTTTTAACTTTATTTTTATCTCATATATGGGTGAAAGACGTTAAGATGTCCCCATCAAAAGAAATTTACAAAAGTGATTTTATGTCCATAGAAAGCATTAAATGCAAGTAAAATGTCTGCTTTATGGTTTCAACTAAGTTTTTGGAGAATAATGTTACGTTGTCATTCAGTGAAACACAATATTTATGTGTTTATGTCAAATTAAAACAACATGCTTATTCTGTTCTGACTTGTACATATTAAAATATCTAAAAAAATAAGGCACCATCTTACATTTTACTGTGCTTTAAATGAGTAAAAAAATCTTATTGACAAATGGGCAAAACCTAGGATAGTGGCAAATTGAAAAAAATCCAAATTAAAAACTAATTAGCATTTGGGGTGAAAGCAATTAGCCTTTTAATATGTTATAAATTGATTTTTGTTGTAAATATGCCTGACAAGATTGTTACACTGAATGACATTTTAGTGGGCATCTTCTGTAAATCAGGGAAAAATATATTTTTACTTTTGCTCAGAAAAACAAAAACGCAATTAAATTAAACAAAAAACGTTTTCTTTTTTTTGGAACAACAACAATTTAAAGCAGTATTACACTTATTGTTTTTATGCTTGAATCCTTTTTCACCTTTGACCCACATATATATATAAATAATCATAAAATACTAATTTAACATTTTGATAAGGTTATATATGATTTGTTGGTTGTATTATTTCAAACGTTTTGTATTGTTAAAAAAACTGAAACAGGACCTAAGCGTTGTTTACAGCTTCAAAAGCGATCAACAACACGATGCAGCATGAAACCAGCTCTGACAGAAGATTGACGCCACTAATACAAGTTTATTTACAGACCACAGGGTTTGCAATCATAAATCATCATTTTCAGCAGATTAAATATTTTAGAGCATAGCATGTCTAGAAACAATTAAATCTACTACAAAAACATCCATTAGTTTGATAATTAATTTAATTATATAAATCTGGTTCCATCTGCCTTTTTATGATCGGAGGAACCTTGTGACAAATTAAAGTCTGTGACTTTAACAAACTAATCTATTTCACATCGGTTTTATTTTATTTTATTATTGTATGCTATTTTCTCACTGTAACCAGCAACAACCTAAAATAGAAGTTAAAACCATTTAACACACGTGTCATGTAAAAAATGACAAATCAACCATCCAGTCAATGTACTACTGGTCTATAATATTTAGCAAAAAACTTCTGTACGTGTTTCTAGAATCTTAATCCATTTTTCAATAATTAGAGACTTTTCTATCTCCGAAGACCCATCCAAAGCTTACCTGTATTAAAAGTGCTGCTTCTTACAAGTTGCACAGGATACCCAAGCCAATCCTGACGGCAATCATTTAAAATCAATTCTCGACTGTAATAAAAAGAATAAATGGAGGCAAAAATATGTAAACAGAATTAAAATAAGCATGCCCAGTATCTCCAAGAAAACCATTCAGTGCCAGCAAATTTCCAGCTCATTTAGTTTAAAAATTTTTGATACAGCGAAACCATAAATTGAATCGTTTTGTGCCCATCAGACATTTGTCCAACTACTTCGCAAAAGCCATACACAAAATTCTTAAAACGCATGCATCTCATATATTTCATGTTGAACCAAGCAAACAAAAACAGTCATTTTCAATAGCATCATTTCAAAATACAGAAACGTTTTCAAACACAGATTGGAGAAAGAAAATAAGTCAGGGCATTTTAAAATACAGAAAAACAAACTTTCCATAGGGTGAGGATGTAAAATTTGATCATGTGTGAAGTGGTGAGCAACATGTAAGCACAACAACATCCCTGAAGAAAGCATCCACCTAAAGTTTTAGTCTAGCTCAAGTATTTCCAAAAGAGAATATCGGTTACCACTAGACCTGCAGAAAATAGATGGAAAAGCCTCTGTATCCTGTTCCTGGATATGCACAAACACACAATTGCCATAACTACATAAATCTTGTGAAACCTCTCTTCCAAAAAAAGAAAGAATGACCTCCACAAAACCAACCATGTAGCCGAGTTTGTAAGACATCTCATATTGGACCCAAATAAATTGTGTTTCAACCGACTTTTTACATTCAGATGCTTTATACGCTTCATTAAGTCAACATGAGTTAAATGCCATAATAAAAATATGGCAGCCAGATCAGTGGTATTTAACAATGAGATCATATAACATACCAGGGTGACAAGCCAACAACAGTACACCAGTTTAAAACAAGACTAAATGGTCTTATATGCAAAACTACCTTTATTTCCAGATATCCATTCAAGCAACATTGTAACATACGTGTTTTCAAATCGCACAGATCAAACGTTTCGAAAGGTAACAATAAATACACCATAAAATCTTGAGTTTTTAATATTGACGCAAAACTTACAGGGGCCTCAAACTTGTCACTGTATCAGATATGAACACAGCAACTAGAACACATTGGGTCAGTCTTTGCAGCTCGGTTTTGCATAAACAACCATAAAAAGAATGAGCCCGATATAGCAAAATAAACAGATTATCATAAGTACAAAAAAAGCTTCAAACCATAGCACTGAGATTCGTTCCTGAAAGAAAAGTTCAATTTAAGAATAGTTTAACAATAACAACCATGGCATGGCGTCACCAGCCATTCAAACTACAAACCAGCGAGATGACAAAATGGCGTGGAAGCGCCGTCTGTATTTACCAGAGAAAATGGGCAGATCTCGCCCACTGTGAACAAACCTCGCTGCTACCCTCTCAATTTAACACACCAACATTTCTCAAACAATAGAAAATAACACTGTCTTTGTACCGAAAGAAATGGCTGACTAATTGTACATTATCCATTTAAATAAAAAATCTCATTCGCTTGCTTGCAGCTCGCCATCACAATACCCTAACGTTACCTATGTTAAACCTCTTATTACATTTTTGCAAATGCCGACATGTTGTGTTTCACTATATAAAATACAATGTGTGAATTGATGTACCCTGTATATTCTTACCGAAATTATTTGTCTTAATATATCTTTTTTTATATAAAAAGACGTGGCCCTTCTGTTGTCGTCTTCCACCTCCTGTTCTTCAACGCCAGCTGCTCATAAGAGCAGTTTGGTCGATACTGAAATGAGGATGCGTATGCGCAACCGCTGAAAGCACTGTAGTGACGTCTAGTAGGCGGTTTCGGGCCCATGAGTGTACCAATGCACAAGTCCCTATGTAGTGTTCAATGATCCCTAATCCCTTATCACGGGGTATCAGTAGAAGTGCAAAGTTCTGTAGTTCTGGGGTGGTCTGCAGTGCGTGGAAGATTATACTTTTCCTCACGTCATGTGAAGTGATGTTGGTGTAACCTACCGGGTAATTTCTCGTGCAGTTTATAGTATCCTTCGAACGAAGTCCACACATCTGTGTTTGTCCAATGTTCATGTTCACATGGCCGAACACCCTATGAAGTACTACACATACCAAGTTACTATGGGACGATTGGACGCACATACACAGCTAAAACGTGACATCTAGCGGTAAACTGATGAACAGAGAAATTGATTATAATACTAATGGTATGTATTTTAAAACCATGTAAATGTGTATGTCTGTATGTATGTTACTTATGCATTGTCTATGTAAAGTTTATTTTTGCCATTCAGTAAAGCTCCAAACAGAAAGACATCAGAACCGTGAACATCATACTAAAATTATTTCTCCCAACTCAATCCCTCATTTTTATTCTGTGTTTTAAAGACAAAGCTAATTAGAGTTTCAAACAATAAAATGGTTCAAATTATATTGTGATTTCCTTATTTTTGCCAAAAGGGGAATTGTTTTCCGACTTTTATTTTGACAATACGCAAAAGCGGAAGAAATCAACAAACGGTTTACTTCCTGTTCTAAACGCATGGGAAGTCCACGCGGATAGTTGTTGATCTATTTTTATCCAGTACTGTCTCGGTCTATCAGAAAAAATATTTAAAATCTTGGGACATAATGGTCCGAGCACGAAGGTAGATATATGCACCATATCGTGGTTGGCAATGGCACGCAATAGATATATACGATTCAGCGTTCTAATATTTTCTTTCAATGAACACACTATACTAAGAATTAACATCTAAATTATAATAAAAAATAAACTGCGCAATAATAATAATGTATATCAATGCAATTTTATATATATATATATAATGCATAATTTGTAAACTTTGTAACAAAATTGCATATACGCCACTTTTTCTTACTGTTGTGTTTACTGATATACTGTTTCTTTATTTTTAGGGCAGTTAAAAGGCCTAGAGCAAAGAAACAGCAGCATTATGACAGTGATGACCCTGACGCTTATAAGGACGAAGTTATTCCAGATAAGGTGACTTGGGATGTGGGATCAAATTTCTTGTGTGTTTGTGCATTTTGCATTCTTTTTCCTTGGTTGTAAATACCTGCATCGTGTTACTCTTACCAGAAATCTTCAAAATATGTGGAGGATAAAATAGATGAATTCCACAATGAAAAAATCAAAGTAAGTTAAATTTTCCTCTCCGTGTTCTTCTTGTATGAGCTGCTTTGACAATGAAAATAAATATTTGACTTTTGATCTGTAGAAACTTTTGGCTCGAGGGGTTCAAGAAGACAGCGATCAAGAGGATGAATATGAAGAGGTAAGCAATTGTAGAATAGTTTAATTAAACGTTGTATTTGGTATAAAAAGCTTTGTTAATGGTAACTGTGTAAGCTTTTCAGCTTTGTTTGTTGAGCATGGTTATTTGTTTCTTTCAGGAGGAAGTCATGCCCTTGACGCTTCAAGAGTCTTCTGAAGAAGAAGATGAAGAGCAAGGAGAAAATGATGAAGAAGGAACAGATATGGAAAGTGACCTGGAAGGGAAAAAATATGATGGTAATGTAGTACTAACATAACCCAACATAACTGCGTAACTTAACAGGCATTGTTTTTCAAACTAATAAAAATAACACGTGTTAAACATTTTTGAGAATCTTTACACACCTTATTTTGTTACTTTTATCAATGTATAAAAAAAGTAATGTTTCTGACACTCCTGTTTGCATCCTTATAGATCTCCCAAATGAAATGGCTTGGGGAAGCAAAAAGAAGATATTCTATGATTCAGACTATGTCACCAAAAGTAAGCATAGATGTAAAGATGTACATATGTATGATAATATTCTTTACATTTTACATCTGTATAAAATATAAATATAGTTTGCACTTTCTATTAAAGTATGTTTGGTTTGTACATTTTGCAGAGGGCAAATCTCTTCAAGAGATTGAGGCAGAAGATAAAGAAGAGGAAGAGGAGGCCCAAAACATTCAACGGAGATTGGCAGCCAACCTGAGCGAGGAAGACTATGATCTAAATCTGTTTGAGGTTCTACATTACTTTAGTGCTCTAAGGACACCAGCAGAGTTCAGATGTTTGCCATAGATCACTCATAAGTCTTTGCACTATTTCTGTGGTTTGTTAGGAGTTTGCAGCGGAGGTTGAAGCAGAGAAGCCAGTTGAAACGGAGGAAAGGATTGTCAAGGACTTGAAGACGATGTCACAGAAAGAAAAGATCAAACTGTTAAAGAAAGAGTCGCCAGAATTGTTGGAACTTATCCAGGATTTCAAAGCAAAGGTAGAGGCCTAAAGCAATGTTTGCATGACCAGGTTTCATTCAAGACTTTATAAGTGTTTTAATGCAGTGCTGTTATATTGCTAAATGTAAATTGTCATTGCTTGCACAGCTTACTGAGTTAAAGGATGAGGTTCAGCCCCTGGTGGATATGGTCAAAGATGGACGGATTCCACTTGGAAAGGTCTGTTAAATCTATAGGAGTAAGAAATATTTGTATGTAGCGGTGAATTAGATTATTGGTACTTATGTAATTACTTTAATATGGATGCTTATGTATAATGTGAATATGTTGTTTTATTAAAACCTTTTTGTTTCTTAATAATCTTTTCATCCTCTAGGGTGCAGATTATATTATTACCAAACAGCAGCTATATCTTAAGTAAGCATCACTCAATATTTTGCATACTGTTACACTATGATTGCACTATATTTTCACATTACACGATTCTGTATTTTAGTATGAAATGTTCCTTCTTTCCAGCTATTGCACAAACATTAGTTTCTATTTGGTTCTGAAAGCGAAGCGAATTCCAGCACATAATCATCCTGTGATTGAGAGACTGCTGACCTACAGAAATGTAAGTATACATTTTTTTAACTGAATAATTTATCGGCGGATGTGGGTAGCATATGTTTTGCAACATTTTGACGGTGTGTTTTGAAGCAAAACATCTCATTATCACTTTTACAGCTGATAAATGAACTAGGCACGGTAGACGCTAGACTCGCTCCCCAACTGCATCAGCTTCTCTCTGGAGACCAGCAGGACAGAACCGCAAAAAGATCAGTGGGCAGCAAACGTATAAAAACCGATGTAAGTACTTTTAATTTATAGAATTGTGTTAGTTTAGGCATTGACCCATTTTGCTGAGTGTAATGTGTCTTCATGTAAGGTGGCAGAAAATGCTGAGCTGGAGGAGGCCGAGGCATCTACAGACGAGGAAGCAAATCTGCGCTTCTATAATGCCATGGCGGAGAGGCAGAAACTCAAGAGGAAGAAGAAAGAGCCACAGCCTGAGGATGGGTGAGTCAGCTAACGTTCAGCTCTTGCGGTACGTCATGAGCATTAGAAATCTTACTGTCACTCAATGCTTTTTCAGATTGATAGAGGTGGACGGAGATGCTAAACGAGGGATCACTTATCAGGTGATGTATTGTTGTTTTTGGCTGTTTTTTGCTAACTGGATAAAGGTCCATTACCTATTGTCCGATATGCCACCAACATATCTAACAAATATAGGCAATGCTCTCGTATTCATTTTGCATTTTTTGTTTAAAGATGTCCAAGAACAAAGGTCTTACACCCAAGAGGAACAAGCTCAATCGCAATCCCAGAGTCAAGCACAGAGAAAAGTTCAGACGTGCCAAGATTCGTAGAAAGGGTCAGGTGGGTGTCAGGGTTCAAGTCCAAGTCTATAAATAAGGTCAAAGTATTTGAAATAGACACTGAATACAGAATATGTGTTTCAGGTTGTTGAGGTCCGGCGTGAGGAGACGAGATACAGTGGAGAAATGTCTGGTATTCGTGCTGGAGTTAAGAGAAGTGTCAAACTTAAATGATAAATCTTTATACGATCTTCAACCAAGCTTGAATATCATATTGAAATGGATGATAATGCAGACTGTCCCAGAAACCAACAAATATGTATCTTTTATACAGCTGCAGACTTGTTCCATTAAAAATATTATAAACGCAGAAAAAGATTTCGTGACACATGCTGTGCTTTTCAAAACTTGTATACTTTTTAATGAGATGTTAAAAGGATTAACGCGTTTACGATTATTAGCGAGATTGTGTATTGTTCATTTTTATACATATTCAATAGCTCTTAATGCATTTTGTGAGTTGTTGAAGACCTACTCAAAATCTGATTATTATGAACTGTTTAATATTAGTATGATAACTTATAAGCCATTCAAGCATAAATTCACACTATTCTCTTCTGTGCTTAACCTGTTTAAGGCCAAGAAAATAATAAAACAGCAATTATGCAAATGGAAATTCTCTGTGTAGACAAACAGAAATTATATTAATTTCAGAACAGAAAAGCTTCTGAACTACACTGGAGTGTCACAATTGTTACACAATAACAACTAAACTGATCCCAGATCTGTCTTAAAGACCAATTTCAGTTGAAATAATAAGAAATCACAACATTTTTTTATATTTGAGACATAAATTGACTGTGTGCTGCGGTCAGATTGCTGACAATCTTTTCCTCAATTTCCACATCTCTTTGCACTTCCTCATCCGTGAGGACTAGCTCATGTTGTGTGTCCTTAGTAACAACCACCACGTAACCACGCCGTGTGTCGAGAACGTTCGCAACCACTGCCTGGTGCCTGTAAGTGTCTAAGGCACGACGTGCTCTCTCCAAAAGGATGGATGGATCGGTTTCCAACTTGAAAGAGATGACAAAAGCCTGAGGTGCCCAGTCCTTCACCAATGGGGACAGCATCTTGGGAACCATCTTCATACTTATCTATTGAGTATAAACAAACAAAGACCAACATACCCTTAAGCACTTAAAAGTTATTAAAGCATAGGACATAATTATTTTATACAACACCTGCAGTGGTCCATTGGAGGACTGAATTTTGTGCTCAGGCATTTCAGATGCTGGTATGTAAAAATCAGAGACGGCAGCAGCCAAATAAAACATAGCCTTGGACCCTACGAGAAAAAAGGGTATAAATGTGTACAAATGCACGAGTGAAGTAAGCAAACAACCGAAAATTGACACGCTTTCTTTACCTATGGAACTCAATGCCTGAGCTGCAGCCTTGAGAAGATGAAGATACTCAGATAAGGTGTTGAATTCCACTGGCAGAAGTAATCCTGATGCTTTCACTTCATGATAGCGTTTGAGAACCATTCCAATGTTTGGAAGTACCTTCTGATCCACCACGACCTGACCAGCCTCTTCCTTATCACTCTGTATTCTTAAACCATCCAGTACATTGACCCCTGTGTACAAGCGAGAGTACGGATAGAGAGAACGATGCCTGTGTAGAAAGATTACTGCATAACCAGAGTCCAGAAAGTACTCAGCAGAAGACGCCCCTCGCCGGCCACTGCTGAAGTTGTCTAAAAAACGTACAGTTCGGGATTCCAGAGGAACTTTAGTGCCTCCTGAGGTGATAAGAAATACTCTGCGACCGGCTGATCCATGTCGCTCTGCAAACTCTGCCATGAGCCTCCTGACCTCCTCCACATGAGATGGGACCGCAAACTCCTCAGACAGTCCCACATCCACAGTTGAGGGGTAAGAGTGGGCCATTGTAAACCTGAAAGTAAAAGGTTTAGTGTACATTTAATTTTAAATTACTGTTCGGTACAATTAAATTCGGTACAATGCATGAAATGGAAACATTAATGTTATAATTGTACATGGTCCCTTTCAAATAAAACTAAATAATAATAATAATAATAAAAATGTGCTAAACGTCACATGATCCTACATAATAAATGTAGATGAAAGGTCAGGTACTTGACCACCTGCATGAACCAATTCCAAGATCCATTAAGTATATGGAGAAGTTCTGCTCTTACAAAAATGCAATAATTGCACTATAGTAACCATAGTTTTATCATAATATTTGAATTACAACTACTGTGAAACAATTGGTAAATGCGCCAAAACCAGATTTACACTGCTAATGTTTGCTTATCTTATCATGTTGGTGTGAATAAACATACGCAAAACGAGGGTTTTACCTGTTCACACACTCGGTGATTAAACCACCAGAAATAAAACGTGGAAAAATGTAATACACTTGCGAATGACCCTTATAAACTTGGACAGAGAAAGTGATAGCAGAGATGTCACTTCCCACAACTTACAGTGTGAAATGTGCGCATGCCCAGCGGTGGCTGTTTCAGAGAGCTTCCGTGAATGTCAAAATAAAGGTTCAACAAATCTGGAGTGTTTTTTTCAAAGTAATATTTATCTGAAAATATCTTCCATTGAAAATAGCAGGAAGTATTACAAAGGTTATATAGGAGGCATCAACCGTATGTTTGTACAAAATCATAATGCTGACTTTTAGTCATCTTTTTAACAAAGGGCGATATAATATATATGTAATTTACCATGCAAAAAAATGTTTTAATGTAATTATAATAACAATATAATTTATACGATATTTTATTTTATTCCAAAACCCATTATTCAGCACAATGATTGTACTGCAATGGCGAGATGTTATGAGATCATTGTGGGCAGCAACAAGTATTATAAAGTAAGAGATCTCTGAGGAAAAATTAACAGTGGTGGTACACCACATTCCCGAACTATCAATACTTTAAAAAAGAAATAAAATCAAAGAAAAAGTCTCAACAACAGCACCTTCGTTTTAATAACCTATATGTATAATTGTGATAATGGTGACAATATTACATACAAATTTTAGCGACACAATTTTTTTTACGCTGCATCAATAAAGGAACTATTCACCGGCTGCAAACACTGTCGCAGCTTGGTAAAGTGGGGCGTTCTCCGGCTCATGCCCAAAAGTAGTTCCGGATTTTTGATCCGCGCAGCGACCGCTCAGTGCCCGGATGTTAGCTATTCACAGAGAAAGACGAACGAGAGCGAGAGAGGCGGAGAGGCTAGAGACACCACGGACTAACCGGTAAAGGTATTGCGGGTCTCAAACCCACGACAAACGCGGAGCGCTGACTCTCATTTCGAGGAGAGAGGGAGTCGTGATCG
Organism: Triplophysa rosa; assembly: GCF_024868665.1. Lineage (NCBI taxonomy): Eukaryota > Metazoa > Chordata > Actinopteri > Cypriniformes > Nemacheilidae > Triplophysa > Triplophysa rosa. Next base: position 13,553,172 of record NC_079909.1, on the reverse strand, counting down.
AAAAAAGGAAGGGGAGGGGACGGCTAACTTTGACAGACCTGGACTGGCCTCAAGCAGCTGACACGAGCCCTGGTGAGTGAGCGCGAACGAGCGGCTGAACGTTGTGAGCTTACGACATGGAGCTCGCGAAGTTGAAGTCAGGGCCCGCGAAAAATGGACGACTTTACTGTTAGTTGTGTGTCGCTGAAGTTCTGACGAAGGGGTGGGGAGACGCACGCTCAGGCCTTCAGTGGTATGCTGTTGCTGCGGTCTGTCGGGGGCAGGTGGGGACAGCGAAGGCTCCACTGTCACAGGGAGAACAAGTTTAGTTAGCAAGGCAGCTAGCCGCGAATACGATTTTGTCAGACAGGTAGTGAGAGTTAGCGGCTAATTAGCAGCCTGTTTTACTTTAGCTCGTCTGCTGTTTAGTGGGTTATGTGACAGGCAGTGACGTGCAGATCTTGAAATATTTGTCACTGAAACTTAGTCAGTAAAGCGAGATGGTAGCGAACTGTTCGGCTGGGAAATGCCAAACGAGCAACTTTTGATCCTGCCAACTAACAGTAGTTGGAGGTGGAGGCCGTATCTATTAATATTTTGCAAACAGACGCGCGGCAGCTGCATGTCACTGCAAATAAGAATCCCGGCCAATTTGGGGTACCTTTACAATGTCATTAATATGCAACGCGGAGTCACTGTAAGATGCATTGACACTATGTTATACTGTATGTTATATACATACATTGAGTATTACTGAGCTTTTTCAAAATGGCATGATCAAGTAAAGGTTTGGAACACCTGTCAAATATGTTGAATTAATTAAGTTAGCATTGAAAACTGATTTTATCTGGGAAATTGCATCAAAGTTGGTAATTTATCACTGATAATACTAACTTTATTGAGTTATGATCAGAATCGTACTCGCCTGTTATACAAGCGTTATATGCATGGAGCTACATTTACAAGATTTTGTACATGTCATGTCTAGATGTGATTGCAAGCTTGGCTGTGGAATCTTGACCATGTCTTGTTATCTGCTGGAATGTTACCTGCTGTCTGTCAGGTATTTAGATTTCCTTTTAGCTACTGCATAAACAAACCTTAACTGTCTGTTTTGTTGTTTACATAATGAAATCCACCATAATTATGTTGTTAATAACTGCATGCAGCTTGTCTGTTCGTATTTTGCATGCAGGTTATTTTAAATTTGCCCTGTTAAAACTGTCAAACGGAACCAACATTCCAGTGGGATTTTCCCCTCTTCATTCACTTAAAGGATAGTGTAAGAATAGAGAGTGTTGAATTATGCACCAGCATGCTTAAAATATTGAATGATGGACATATGTGAACTACCCGCGACATATTTTCCCCACCCAGTCAGTGTGGCAATACAATAGTGAGAAAGATTCACGTTAGCACCAGACTTGTTTGTCTTTGGGTTGTCAGCTCACAGAACGCAGAAAATGATTGAACCATCAGTTGCCTGTCAGTACATGCCTGATGGATCTTATGGTGAAACTGCTCTCTTTTTCAGTATTTCAAAAGAAAAGATCGACCATTTGGTTGAGATTTTTGGTTTACATATGTGTTTGTAGTATGCTTTTAGCACCTTAATCTAATATCACAATGATAAATGGTTAAAAGAAACCATGAAAGAAGTTTTGTTTACACAAATAATGTTATTCTTTATTTACATAATTAATTGGATGATAGTGTATATATAGTGCATGTATATGATTGATTTGTGCAGCTACTTGTGCTTTCATTTTGTTATTACTGTAGCAGTTAATAGTTGTTGTAGTTATGTAGCAATGTACTATGTGTAATACAGACACTGTAAAATAAAGCATTAGTAAAATTTGTAAATAAGGCTTTGTCTTTAGAAAGGTATTGGCCCTTAACTAGCTTTTTCTTTACTCTTATGCTGTTCATTAGTACTTTGCTAAATGGGGTGGAATGGGAGCTGTTAAAGAACACAAGCATGGCATCTGTTGTAGAGTACCATAACTGTTCCCATGCCAGGATCTGAAGAGGCCTCCGCTGCAGTATTGCATACAGACTCGTCTCTTTCTTGCCTTTAGGCCTCAGTGGGCATCCTGCCGCTAAATCTAAACTCACCTGGAAACTGCTGGCTTTATGCATTCCACCTACTTTATCATCGCTAAACAATGCCATAGGCTACACACCAAATGGGCCATTGTACTTTGGCACTTAAGATCTTTGATGGCTGAATTATTAATTTTTATATGTAGAAAGAGCTATACTGTGTACTGCGTAATGAGCTGTGTTTACCGTTTCACCATTTACAGTGTTTTCTGAGGCATTAGCATTTTTTTTTGTTTTTCCCCTCTGCTGAATTGGCTGATGATATTTTGTCCCACGTTTAGAAAGTTGAGCCTTTCACCAGCTGTGCTACTCAATATATGCACAAACATCTGTTCTCTTGCATGTGTGTTGTGTGAAACCGGTGTATGTTCAACTAGTGTTTTTTTATCTGTTACCTTTTCGCAATCAGACAGATTTTAGTTAATGTTGAAAAGAGGTAGATTGTAGATTGAGCAGACTGACACGGACAAAGAAGAGACAGCCCCTCACCTTTCGCATACCAATTGCTCATTCGGAATTCAGCGGTGGCCCTTTGCCCAGCCCTGTCTCACTGAGAGGCTTTTAATTTTCCCCCCTTGTTGAAGCGATTATTCAAATGGCTGTCCGTGAGATGGAGTTATCAGACCCCTGTTGGTAAATGGGGTGCAGGCTAGCTTAATGCATTGCTTCCCCAACTCAGACACCGCCCAATGTAACTGCTCAAGTCATGGTATTTACAGTACAATTGCGTCGCTCCTCCCTATTTAATGACATTAAATGTATGCATAAAAATTATTGCTTATTGTTGCTGTTCTCTCCCATTTGGCTGGAATGATATATTGTCTTATTTTACGTTCTCCAACCTTTGCCTTAGTAGTTTTCATTACCGGTATGTGTTGGTGCTTGTATGGCATACAAATATAGTCAAAATGTATTCACTGTTTCGTTGCTCGCGTTAAAATAATGAACAGTTATTGGTTAAATGCTGATTCATTTACATTCTGGTGAAAAGTGTTCATTTAAGCAACATGCTTACCATTAATCACATTATTTTTTTTACTGTTTAGTAGAGCTGCTCGATTATGACAAAAATCATAATCACGATTATTTTGGCCAATATTAAGATCCCGATTATTTAACACAATTACTCCTTAACGTTTGAAACAACATAGAAAAATTTAAAAGCTTGGCTTTTAATATGTGAATTCAACTGAAAAATAAATGTAAAGAAAATAGCACAGTTGAACCACTATAAACGAAAACTGTGTGCTGTGGTTTTATACCACAAGAAAAGAGAGGATCCTTGCAAAATGGAATGCGGCACAATAATCGTTTCACCTCGATTATTTTGTTTTTGTAATTGTTGAAGGCCAAAATTGCCGATTACGATTAATTTTCGATTAATTGCACAGCCCTACTGTTTAGTTATCCTTTTGTCTTGTCTATTTGTAACTGTTGCAATCCAATATGAAGCTTTGCTGTGTGGTGCTGAGAGTCAAGTAGCTCAGTCTTCATTAGCGAAGCTGTTCATCACCGGAATGCAGATGAGCAGTGAACCCATTCATCTCTGATTCCAATTTGAATCTTGTTTGCAGTCATATTGTGTAAGACCACTTTTCATGTTAAAGAACTCTCTTTATGTGAAAGATCACAGGGGGATAATTGCACTTAAGTGAACCTCATTTAGCACTGACCAGAGCAATTACAGTAGTTTCAGGCATTTTGGGACGTTCACCAGAGGTAGGCATTGCAGCTTCAAGGCTACGTTCAGATTGAAATATTGAACAGCAGTACAATAGGAAATTCATACCGGTGAATGACAACGTATTATTTTGATAATCGTAAAAACGAGCTATTCAATGCTATAGGGTGAATCTGAGCCAACACTGTTTCTTCAGGCGAAACCCCTGGTGCTTTTGGGAGCTGTTTTATTATTAATGTTATTCAGGAGCCAAATTTTGAGTTTTGCTCAGCTGGGTGCTTTAATCTATTTTTGCTGTAAATTAATGAATTTTTAAAGAGACCCTCACTAGATATGGGTGGATATGGGAATGCTGCACTGGTTCAGAGTTTTTCAGACTACCCCCCACCCTTGGGAAGGGGAGCGCAGATCTACTGAAGCACTACACTTTCATTTTTTATTAATGCTGAAATTCATTGCCAGAGCTCTCCCAGTCTCCCCATGTACAGAGAACTTTGTCAGATGTTGGTCTATACAGTGCTGTGCTGTGCTGGGTGATCCAACAGCAGTTGGAACTCCAGCTATGTGGTGCAGCAGACAGATTATGTGTCATCTGCCTCAATTACCTGGCTGGAGACCCTGTTCATGCTATCTGCCCTCCAGATCAAGTTTTTCATAGGCTCAAACTGAGCTATGGCTGCATGTAGTTCCATATGGAAGGTTGTATCTGTTTATAGAAAAAACTGATTCACAATGAATATCGATTCAATCTGCTAGTGATTCGAATTGATTGACAAATTTAAAAAAATAAAGTATTTTAAACGTTACTAAATATAATAACGTGACGTCTTTGGAACAAATAAGGAGGAAGTCAACTACAAGAGCGGTGCAGCCCCTGGACCTTTTACAGAGTGCACAATTCACGCGCAAACACGGAGCAGTAGAGAAAGAGAGAAAACCAAATACATTCAGCCCTTTAGGACTAAACTGCAAGATAAACGGAATTAATGTTTACGATGGTCTTTCTCTGCACTGTGCGGTGAGTGAGCGGCAGGGAGAAACAGCGTATTCAATTTACTATACCGCAGCTGACTTGTCAGTAAGTGCAAAATAGCGGTTCCCAACACCTGTCACTGTTTAGACTTAAGAACATGAACATACTTCGGTAAATATTAGGGATGCACCGAAATGAAAATTCTTGGCCGAAGCAGAATAAAAATGAAGGCCGAATACTGAACATGTTTTTTTATTTAGCCATTTTTTTCACTATTGCATAAACTGAAAGGTAAAAATGTGCTTTTTATAATTTGTCTTGCATTTCAATAAAATACAATAAAACTTAAAATAAAATTGAGCAAAACAAAGTCAATAAAAAAAGAAATTGAGCCCTCTCCCTTCATGAATAGCCTATATTAGGCCTATAACTGACTGCTAAAAGAATGTAATGTAAGTTACTCTGTACCCCTACAACAAAACACTTCATTAAAAAGTGTCTTTCAACATTAGGCTGTTGGATTATTGTAGTCTACATTGCAGATGATTTAAAGAAAAAAAAAACATCCAATGCAAGCAATTCTGATTGATGCTGACTGACAACCCTATCAGTTCACGTCTCTCCTCCAAACTCCGCCCACAAAAGCTGGCTGTTCTCTCAGAAGGTGCACTCATGGCCGGGATGCACAGAACATACTTGAGACAAGTTATTTATGTTTAGTACAGGGAACTGAGTGCACGTGACCACTGTATGATGTCAAAGGATGTCATGAGCGGCGGGGCTAACGTACTGTCAGACAGCCCGCTTCCGTCTGAAGTAAAGTAACCGACCGGTAAAGAGTAAAGACGCTTTCATTCAGAGTTTTACTCCTGCGCGGCCAGTCCCGTGCTGTGTCTTTCTCTGACACTTTAAAATACTCCACACACACTGCCAAAATGTTTGCGGCATTAATAAAGCGCACACGCGTGTCTCTCTCTCTCTGCGCTGGTTGCCGCTTGATCGTATCACAAAGTCATTTTAAAAATAAACTAAAATTTATTCGGCCATTTCACATATTCGGTTGCCGAACATTCGGTGCATCCCTAGTAAATATGCACAGTTTGTTAGCCAGACGGACGCGCTGGGTGGTGTGCTCTGCACGTGACTAATACACTAATATTGGTAAAACAACCGCTTTTACGTTTACATTTAGTAATTTAGCAGACGCTTTTATCCAAAGCGACTTACAGAGAGTTCAGGGAGCAATAAGCGATATGTCATACTGGAGCAATAATAAGATGTGTGCTAATACAAAGTTACTAGTTTCAGCAAAAGCTAGACAAATTACGCACTACTGCAGACTTCTAGCCCTTTTACCGTTTTAGGGTGTTTAGCAGGTTACATGGAGTCACTCACGCTAACCATGGCATGTTACTTATTTAACTTGCATGCTCAGTTCACAACATGCACGTCTGAGAAATGTGTGGGGATCCACCTTTGTGTGTAATTCCGTCCTTTTAATATGACTGCAGAGAAATTTCTTGCTGCATTGCCTACTTGTCCTTGACAAGATAGGTTTGTCTTCAAGGGTGTGTCACAGTGGAATTGAAGGACTTTGTGTGTCAAGTTTCAGTCTTTTAAAACAGTATAGCAGCATGGCAAAATACAGTATGTCTCATTTTGTAGTCTCTAAAGGCTGTCTTGTTTGGCAGAGATTTGGTAGTTGTGAGCAGGGAAAGGATTTTGCCTAAATTACACTGCCTAAGTAATCATACTGAAGCTCTCCTAATACCCTTTAATAACCAATTTAATTACTTCAGCTTACTGCAAACTTGGCTGTAGTTACAAAACCACTTCTAGCCCTAATAATTCGCTAAAGATGGACAATTTTCCATGCTCTTTGCATGATCAATTTCTGACCAGTTCTCTACTTGTTCTGGGTCATTTCTCCCATATTGAGAGTATGAGTAGGAAAAGCTTTAATTTGAACATTTGTCTGATTAGTAAAACTAATTATTTTAGTGCAGTGAAAATTGTTTAGTTTTGCCTTTCAGTATAAGTTGCCTTTAAAAAGTATAATTTTAACTAGTTTCTTATCTACAGAGTTTTTGAAAGGATTTTTAACCTCTTAATGTTTTGCCTTTAATTTGATGTTGTATTATGCTAATGTAAGAATTTAATAACTCTTTGGGTGAGTTACCTGAAGCAGTGAAGTTGCTTTCTTAGAATTCAGAATATTAAGCAGTAAAAAATATGCAAAGCAATAAATTTACATTACAGTTGAATTATGCACTGCTTGTGGTTTATAACTCCATTTAAAGCAAATCTGAGTAGCACAGTTAGTGTTCTTTCCCAGCTTTCCTTAAAGATTTCCCAAGTTCTGGAAATGATGCATGATAAAAATTTGTGTCAGCTGCAGTTGAATGAATACTTTCTCAATGGGAATAGCATCCAACTGTTCAGAGCCTCACTAAGGAAATGGCACAGTGATGCTTGGTAAAAACAGAGCAAAATGTTTGCTAGGCTAGTAATAAACAATTTAAGCATCTTTTTGTTTAAAGCAGTTGATACATTTGATTTATTTAAGGCATATAAAAAACTTGCACACAGGGTACAATAACATGCATGAAGTCCAGTTTCCATTTGTGCTGGTTTGTTAAGAACGCAGCACACTTAAAAATACAAGCAGTATACTCATGATTGTTTCTACATTATTAATATTATCATGCAATAATAATTTAATTCTAGTTAAATTCCTATTTAGTTAAATTATTTTTCTATGTATTTAAGGACAAACGTGTAAAAGAAGGTCTTAGAAGTTTTCATTCCAAATCATTTAGAAATGTGTGCATACCGGTTTCTTCTGTGTTGTTGCAAAAGAATATTAAGAATATTAGGAATAAAAGAAATGGGAAAATAAAGTCTGTAAGCACTTACGATTGTACTTGGAGAGCCATAAAAATAGAATTTCTCTATTTTCAGTGAGAAGTGTTTGAAGTGCACAGTGATCCGAATTTGACACGCACGTTAATTTTGGTTATCTCAAATTATATATAACATTTACACCATCATTCATTACACGCATGCTGTGTTGCAGTAAAAGTGTTTCTAGCACAGGAATGTTTTAATGGATTTAGTACATCAGCAAGTGTGACAAGTTACCGTGATGGTGTGCCCACCTGAACAGTGCATCCCCTTTTTTTCACAAAAGTTTTTTGATCCTTTTGACTCATTTATAATTTCTCCTGCACTAAATCGTTCATACCATTCTTTTTAAAGGAAATAATTCTGTCATTGCGGTTCAGAAAGTCCTTGAATGTAGCCAAGGAAGTGCCCTGTGGAATTGGGGTTAGTGGAGCTTTAAGATGACATGGCAGACACCAAAAGTGATTGCCCCCCTCCATTTAGAAAGGGCTCTATTTCCTCACACCGCTGTATTCAACTGGCTCCTCTCACTTAACAAACAAGAGTTCTGTGGAGAATGCCTCGTGTTACTCAGATGAGTCATATTTCCTTTGGACACAGAGCTGTTCCCTTTGCACAATTTGAATTAACTCGATGTGGGGGTGGGGGAGGGGGGGGGCACACATCCCGCTCGACTCCAAAGCATTTGGAGACTTTGTTGATTTCATTGGCCCTGTGTTGGTGTGTCAGTAATGGGACAAGATCTGCAGTGATCAATGGATCTTTAGAATGCCAGATCCCTTGGTGGCTGACACCACTGACACCGGGTTGGGTCGGCTGAGTCATAGTCTCTTAAATAGGCCGGCTGGAATCCTAGCCCTTGTAGTGACCCCGCCAGAGGCTGCAGTTGGACCAGGATAATCTGAGAGCGCATGGAGAAGGCTGCACCTGGTCATTTTTTCATTTTTTTTACTGATGATTATAATACAGACTAGTGTTGTCATGATACTGGAATTTCTAACTTCGATTCGATACCTAAAAAAAAATTGATATTCGATACCATTTTTGTTACCATTGGGAAGCCACTGCCATTATTTATTTTTTATTAAAAGTTCAATTGAACAAGACTACACAATGAGGTATATTTTTACATTATTCATTCATTGTTAATCTAACACCGTGTCTACACCGCGACTCGACAAGAGACAATAGAATGCATTAGAACTCATTATAAATGTAAATTTTGTCCACACCGCCGGACGTGGCGAGGTGCGACAATCCCATTAGAACAAGCCGTGTATCGCGCCGCGTCCGGTGTAGACACGGTGTAATGTTAATTTTACTAATACATTTACTTTTTTAAATCAAAGTTGTATGCTTGTCAATATTAATGGACCAGAGCTTACATAAATAGTTGTTTTTTAACTAACTTTTAAAAAAGATTAATAATTACTTGAACAAATGTATTGCTCATTCATTCGTTAATGTTAGTTTATACATTTAAATATTAACAAATTTTAATTGGGCTTTTATTCACATATAATCATTGATCAGAGCACATAGAGACAGAAACGCAAACTTTAAACGCAAGAACTGTTGCAGAGACTCGCACTGGCCATCTTTCTAACATTAACAACGTTTAACCGGAGCGAATGAGACGAGTGGGTGAAATCATTGATCAGCGCACGTACATACAGCGCTATGGTAAACACGGACACGCAAAAGTGCATCACATGCGAGAACTATTGCAGACACTTTACCCGCACCAGCATTATTTCAAACATTAACTTAACCGGAGTGAATGAGATGAGTGGATGAAATCATTGATGAGCGCACATTAGGGATGGGTACCGAGAACCGGTACTTTTTTGGACCGGTACATAATTGGGTCGATACCAGAGTATCGATAAGCTTCATGACAAACGATACTGTTATCGATACTTGCGTTGTTTTATCTCTGTGTATTCATGTGTTAAATGGCGAATTAGAGGCTACTGCCTGTCATTTTCCATCCCTGAATGATGTCCGAATGGCCGAAGTTTGCTCGACGTATGTGTGATATCTAGGGTCATATGATTTACGCGATGTATTTGTAATCTGCTTGTTTTACGTGTTTATGAGTGAAAGAGTGGCATGGTTGCGCTTGTGGAGCTTTCAGCGTCCGCGTTTCACAACTAGGAAGCTTCCAAACACCCCTTTGCGGAAACCCGTCAAAATAAAAGTCCTTTATTTGAGAACAAGTTATAACATTGTTTTTAATAATTCGGCCTTTTTACTTTAGTAAATTGAAGTAAATGTGCTAGTAAAATTATAAAAAATAGTACATATAATTAAAAAAATTACTTTATTATACTAATAGTACTTAAATTTATGTAGACCTAAAACCAGAAAGGAAAAAAGAAATACGGTCTACCAGCCAAATAACCATATTGATGTAAAGTAAATATGTAGAATTACATTATGATGTGCTCCTATGCACATGCTAAGTGCCGTAAGTGGTATGCTAAGGAACACACACACGTTTTGTTATGTGGCATTTTCTGTTTGCTCAGAAGTATTTGTAAACTGCTGTTCTAAAGCTCAGCTGTAATAAAGAAACTTAAAATGTTTAACATCTTGTCACATCATGTGTTTTTGCATCAAATTATAGAGCGTAGTATCGATAAGCAGTATCGGTATCGATAAAATCTTAACGATACGCATCCCTAGCGCACATACAGACAGAAATGCGTGCATTAAACATGAGAACTGTTGCGGAGACTCTGTACTGGCCATACGCACATACATAGAGCACTATGGTAAACATGGGAAGCATAAACACGCGTGCGTCCAGCGCCAGATGTGTTACTGAGACTCTGCACTGGACATCTTTTTTAACATTAACACTATTTAGCTGCCACAAATGAGTCAAGTCTGTAAGAGGAGGCGAGGCACTGTTGTCACTGCGTTCACGTATAGTGTGCTTCAACTCACTGTCGGAAAAGAGAGACAGAGGGCAAGAATGCGCAGCTGGTATCGAAACGTGGGTATTGGAACTGTTTCAGATTTTTCAGTATTGATACGTATTGAAATATCGATACCTATACTGACTACTTAATGGGGAGTCCAACTGCGAAACTAGGCCAGAGTTCCAAAATTCAGTGTGGGAATAAGTTTTTAGTTTTGTGGGCTTTGTTTCATTCAGATGAATGTTTTATTCATATGGATTTGTTTGTAGGGATGTGCACTAAGGGTAGGATGATGGGATAGAAAATACATGATGATGTATGTTCTGAAAATGAAATATGATAGTAAATATTGCTGTTTGTAACTATGTAATTTTGTAATATTGGTGCAGTTAAATTAAAATAGTTAAATGCAGTTTTTCTTGATTGTTAAATGTATAGTTCACACAAAAATGAAATTTATTTTATCATTTATTCATTTCAAACCTGTATGAGTTTCTTTCTTCAGCAGACTACAAAAGAAGGTAGTTTGAAGAACGTTGGTAACCAAACAACATTGTCCCCCATTGACTACAATTCAAGTGGACATTTCTCAATATCTTTTGAGTTCCACAGAAATAAGAGACATTCAAAGCTTTTATTTGTGTCACGTTTGCACTAAATGTCTGTTTTTTTTAACCTCAATGTTGTACTTGCACAGATTTGCACATGTGCACTTTATGTAGTCGGTGTCATTTTGTCTTATGTATAGCACCTTGGTCCTGGGGTAACATTGTTTCGTTTCACTGTGTACTGTACTGTATATTGTTGAAATGACAATAAAAGCCACTTGAACTTGAGTGACAAGAGGATGAATAAATGATGATAGAATTTTTATTTTTAAGATAACTATCCTTTATAATCTACATATTAAATTAGCATTTAAAATACATCAGTAATGAAATATACATTAAAATCACTCATAAGGTTAATTTAAACCCATCCCTAATGTGCACTCTGTCTTCATTCTTAAACACTTAAACATTTTAAAACTGCTAAAGCATGACCCTTTGCCAAAAATGTTATTGCCGTCTCTATACCTGAGCTAGTTGGTTTCTTGCCACAATTGGTGAGTCACTAGAGACTGAATGACCTACTTATAATGTCTTCAAGGAGTGCCAGAAAGAGCTTTCCCTTTTTATTTGATGGAGAATACAGTGGATAATAAAGGGTCTTAAACCCATTTTAATTCACTCAGATGCATATAAACCGTGTCCGAATGAGCATCATCTTAAAGAACTTAATGATAAAGGACACTATAATTGAACATACTGTAGTCTGTTGGTTGATTTGAAGTCTACACTGCACCATTAAAATTGCCTGCTTTCAAACAGTTTTTTTTCCTCTTTTTTTGGATTTTCAAAAGCATGTTTAGTTTGACAACTCAGCTTTTGACTTTCTCTGATGAGCAAGAAGTCACTATAGAGGGAAAGTCATATTAGGGGATTTCCTAAGGCCTTCTACCTTTTTAATGGTCGCGCTTGCATTAGAGCTCAGATGAATTGAGTAACATGACAATAAATCACTTGAAAATAGTTTGCAAATTAAATGCAATAATAACACTTTCCTTTCAAGATTGTATTTTGATAAGCTAATTGCTGTTTCTCACGATTTAACATTTTGTTCTGAATTGGATTTAATGTAGCTTCTTCCCAATTTACAAGCTGCTGTGTCTTTGAGATGTCATTTTGCTGTGAACCCTCCAGCTTCATCTGACATGAGCAGTCGTGCACAGTCCAATCTCCCAGCAACCCCTGGTGTGCCCTCTGCAGGGAGTATGTTTATTCATTAAATCTGATGTCTTTAAATATGGTTTGATACCTCCACTTCTCTGTCTTAATTTACTGTCCAATTAACATGCAAAAGTGGACATTGCTTTTAAAACTGGCTGTGCAGTAGGGGGTAGCAGGCAGTTTTCAAAGGGTGCCTAACGGCCGAAAACAGTGACTACACATACCCAGTTTAAGCGGTGTTGTTCCAATGGCTGCTTTTTTTGGTGATATTTTATGAGAACCCTGACACATTCACACTCAAATTGCTTGTCATTTAGTTATTGCAATTTAAACTTTTATATATGATGCAAGTTTTGGAGCTCTTTAAATAAACGGGTGTCTTTTTAATGAGCTATTTAGTAGCAAGCATGGCATGATTTGAATGTCCAGTTAAGTTAAGATTATTGTATTCGATGTCGATTGTTTTCCCATGCAGTTGGTAAATCACTTGTGAAATTAAATTATTAAAGTTTGCCCACTAGTGATAAAGTTTGATCAGGACATACCTTACTACTCCAACTTGTTTGGTATTGATCATTTGTATAGCCTCAATGTCTCTCAGTGTTTGAAGAGCTACACAACTTTTGAGTGCTGGACACTTTGAGATGTCAATACTAATACTGTATATGACTCCTGGTGGCTGATAATGGCAGGTCAGCAGTTTGGAGTAGAAATCCTCTGTTCTGAATGAGTCATGCTGCCTGCCACATGACGTGCAACTTCTGCCAAGTGAGTCATCTGAAACTAGCAGTTCAGAGAGATAGACAGCATAGGAATCCATTCTTCTATGGATTGGAAATGGACAAGATTTAGTCTATCTTGTAATTTGGGCAGAACAGTGTTAAGGTCTTGCTTACAGAATGATGTGTAATATGTGCTGATGTGGAGTTGATCAAAATGATTGTTAAATTCGTCTTTTACTTTTATTGAGCATTCTTTCTATTTGCTTGAAATAATGTATTTCCAACAGACATGTCTCTAACAAAGTTTATCTGTGAAGGTGAGGTAACACTGTGACCTGTGACTGACCTCCCTGATAGTTTCCTCATTTACATTTCATTTTGCAATATATACTGTTCACATGGTAATTGAGTTTGTCATCTTTAGGATTTAACTTTTTATTCACATTGGTCCAACTTGAATTAAGGCTGCTCACTATGATGTCTTTGGGGTTTTTTCCTGGTTCATAAATGTTTTCTTAGTGATTGCTTATTAGTTTGGGCATCGTTTGGTGTTTTTTGCCAAATCGATACTTTTAAACCAGTACCGGTGCCTAAATCGATACTTTAAAAAAAGAGCCACAAAACACCGGTGGATGAGATTAAAGAATAATATATTCTATTAAAAAACATTTATTAAATAATTAAAAACAATTTCACAGCAAATTCACAATTAAAGGTTTAAGTGAATGTGAAATGAGCATGGACACTAACATTGAAAGATGTTATAGTGTTTACTGTTTAACTTGTTTACCCTCCAGCTACAACTAAATTCTCACCATAGTTGTATTAAACATGGGCTGAAAATGCTTTGAATATATCAACAGATTAAGTCCATTTACAGAGAGCCTTCTAGGCTACATTAAATGTGCATTATTCTTTTAAAAACAGAGTATGTATAATGAATAAGTATAATTATTAGGGCTGTGCAAAAATATTGATACATGCAACTATCGCAATATTTTTTTTTCAATAGTGTAATGATAGTGATACCTCTACTATCGATCTTTTTTTTTTAAATCATGTCATATACATACGGCCAAAGTAAGTGGAAGAGAGCATGGCGAAAAATATAAGAACGCTTGGAGCTCTCAGAGCTGATGTGTGGGTGTGCTTTGGTTTTCAAAATAAGTCATGGAGTAATGAGTTACATAAAGTAATGCTGTTTGTAGGCTTCGCAAGTCATGACACAAGTCACTTGGCTACTGCAGTGCATTAGACAAAAAGTTTATTAAAAAAAGTAACAATGACATTTATTGTGCTTTCACGGATGTGACACCAGCGGATTTATACTGCCCATGTTCATTGTTTTAACTGTAATGCAACACAACAGCCAAGTGACTTGCGTGACCAACTTATTCCCCTGTGCTACCCACTTGAGGGACACTATCCACAGTTTGAGAACCCAAACCTCTGATCTAAAGATCCATGCATCGCACATCATGGCCACTCTGCAGAGGTAAGGGATGTTTTTACACTTATCCTTACAGAAAACCCCCGGTGGTGCACAGCATGTTGTATTATAAGCTCTACTTTTTACATTTTCTATTTAAAGTATTGCAATATATCGCAAATGTGTATCGTATCGAAATACATAGCAATATATTGTGTCGTGACCCATCTATCGTGATATGTATCGTATCGGGAGGCACTTGCCAATACACAGCCCTAATAATTATATGCCTAAACATGCAGTCAGAGTAAAAAGCTTGACAGACTGATGTCTAGAGATCAGACTGACAGGTGCTATGAGGTTTTAGTTGCACTGCTGTGTCTCGCTTGCCTTGTCAAATGCACATTTATCTAGCCGCGTTGGAGCCACATCGAGATGGAAATAGTTCAACTTTCAGAGTGCCGCCCACGCACCGCGGGTCATTTGACTAGAGAAAGCAGCGCGGCTCGCGTTTTCAGCGCAGTTTTAGACACAAAATGTGAATCGCCCCTTATGCAGTGGTTGAAGTTAAAGACTGCGCCAGGTAATGAATGCTGAACTCGCCGAGATGCAGGGAGTGAGAAAGTGCGCGCACTAAAACTGTCTTTCAATATGATCAATCCACTGGTCATGCGTGTTCCGATCCGTGCGGATCACAGATCATTCGCGATCCGTTTAACCATTACATAAGATGTGATAAATTTGTATTATCAGAGCTTTCAGACTCGTTCACGTGTATGAGGGCAAATGTCTCAATCGACGGCTCAGTCAGCATTTAAGTGGCACCCGAAAAGAGGCACCAAAATCTGCGCTTTTATTCGCTCCAGTTACATACCTGATATATAGTTACGGGTTTCGGTACCCAACCCTATAGCTTATGTACACATTCATCCATGTGTACAAAGTTGGTTGTTTTCAGAGAAGCAATTAATTAATAATAAACAATTGCATGTTTGTAATGTGTGTACATAGATGAAATTAGTTGTTATAACAAAATTGCAGTCAGGAGCTATAAAGCCTGAATGAATTATGGACTAGGTTAAAGTGTGTATTGAAATCTGTTTAGTTCTAAAATGCTTACCGATTTTAACGAAATGAAAGTATCGATCTGCACCGGTCAGATGGGGAACAATGGGCATTTTCCAAATGGCATTTATGCGTCCTTGAAGGGTCCTTGAGAAGGGGATGCCATTTGTAGGGGCGTTCCAAACTAAAGTGTACACCTGAATCCCTTCACGTAGGGCCCTTTCAGAAGTCCGTTAACGAAGGTTACATGCCATGGTCACTTCAAGGAAGTGTGAGTTCCGTTTGTGATCACGTGATCTTGGATTACGAGTTATCGCAACGCATTTTGAAGCAAATAAATGTAAGCACATTGTACGGTACGCGCGAGTATGTTCTGTAGGAGAGATGTAATTGTGTGACAATTTCAGATCACGGTTCTAGTGAACAACATTATCACGGTTATCAATATAAACGCAGTTTTATTAACATGTTCTGGAAATGTCAAAAAAGTACTGATGTAAACCAAATTTAATATTGAGTTTACCTGTAAATGTACTTGTGTTTGATTTACATCAAATAAATAACATTAATATTAGTCATGGCACGTTGGGGGCATAAGGTAAAAGTTTCCTAGTTCAGATTAAACAACCTTAAGTGAGTAAATCAGATTTTCATATAAACACAACACAATTCAGCAAAACATCTGTCTGCGTGTGTAGTGAGAAATGGGGTATACTTTAGGACCCAGGAGAAAGCGGCATGACATCTGCGCTCATAGCAGAAGAAACTAAAGCTGTAATCGGGCCTTAAAAGTTAGGCCCGACAGTGCCCGAGCCCGACAGAATTCGGCCCGAGCCCGACAAGTACATTTTGATTGACAGCTTTATAAAAGCCCGAACCCGTTTACAGCCCGACATTAGGCTATTCAAATGTGCGCACGCACACAACTTTTTGTCAAGAATGAGTCATTTATACATGTTTTAACATAATTTATTAATGACTAACGTAGGCTACAGGCCACTTGGATGTTGGAATAAAGAAATAAATAAGTCCTCTGTAACATCGTAACATCTCACATATCCCACTGGCTCATTATTCTCATTATGCACATGGTCAAAACTTTTCCACACCTCAGACTTTGCTTTAGTTGCTGGTGCAACCAAAACGTAATCGCCAGAGGCAAGCCTCCATTTCACCTCCTCAGCCAACCCGTTCTCACTCCCGACTCGTCACATATTTACGCTCGGTCAGCGCCCCACGGCATCACATATGAACGCGCAGAGTACCCCTTTGGCGTTGTTTTTCGACGAACAGGGAACTGCGTTGCTGTTTTCTAAATGCTCCAAACCGAGATGCGTGCAATTCTTAGCATTTCATAATTATTTATGGTTTTAATATTTTGTAGCACCTAACCCCAACCTCACCCTAAACCTAACCCTAACCACTTCTCAGCCATATAAAGCACAACACGTGAATAAAAGTACAGTCACAGGTATTTATTACACAAACTGATCAAAAGCATTACAAAATAAAACAAACAACTCGTTTCGCATACCTTTTTGCACCAAAGCCTTACGATAACATTACAATGGAGATGCCGTGCGTGTCCGTGAATACATGAACTCGGCTGAGGCTCCCATTCAAAAGATAAACCGGAACAGCTAGATGCAGTCGGTTGCGGGAGCCAATACCGTTTTACGTTCAAAGCCAATGAAATGACGCGATCGGACACGAGACACGGGAAAGCCAATGGCATCGAAGCTGACGTAAACTTCCTCTGGCTCCAAAGTTCTTCACTGGATTTGAGATTTACGGCGGACGGTGATCGCTTTCGCATCTGTTCCTCATACAAATCGATCGTTTCCCATTGGTACCCTTGGAATATCTGTATTTTTGAACGACATTGTGACTGCTTGTATTATGTGTTTTATATTACGATAAATAAACTGTTTTAAACATTCAATAAACATTACTTGCTCAAACTGTCTGAATAGTGTCATGTAAATGCAATTATCCTGGCCATTAAACTTAAATTAAACCCCGAAACATCATCATTGCAAATTATATCTAATATACATTTTCATAATGACGTGAAATTCGCGTGCCCTTCACGTCGAAAAACGACGTCAAAGGAGTACCCTGCGCGTTCAAAAGTGACGCCGAAGGGCGCTGACCGAGCATAAATATGTGACGAGTCGCGAGTGAGAATGTGTTGCAACCCTCAGCATCCATTTTTGCATCTTTGTCGCGCTAATCGGAACGCATCACATGACCGCTCATTTACCGCGCAAGCCCGAGCCCGGCCCGAGCCCGTGTAAAATGATAGAAATTAAGCCCGAACCCGACCGAACCCGTCGGGTCATGTCGGGTCCGTCGGGTTCGGGCAAAGATCTTCAGCTCTAGAAGAAACATGCTGAACGGAGTTTCAAACTCATCATATTACATCATTTAATGAAAAATGAATAGAAATAATGAGTCTGTACAAAGAAATATGAAGTAAACGTGTATCAGTATATCTTAATTTCCACAAATGTGCATATTTTTGGATTAAATTCCTAATTAGTGACGCACTGTCATCACAAACTCACAGGAGCAGACGTGAATGAATAGGTATGTCTCGCGTTATTTTGTTCCAAATGTTAATATTGACTCCTGATTTACTCTCCTGACATTAATGAACAAAACCCACTTTTCATGTTGCATCTATGTTATACTCTTGATAACTTTGTTTCAATGCTGGACAGGGTTTTTGTTGGTTCGGTTTAATGGTAATTAAAATATGACGCGGTAATACTAACCGTTGAACGTTATTATCACGGTAAACCATTAAACCGGTAATCGTTGCATCCCTGTTCTGTACTATGGTTCTGTAGTTGTAACTCTGTGTAACAGCAACAGTGTATTCTCCCATATTTCTGAATATGCGCAGAATTGTCTCCACTATACACAATCTACAATAAAACTATAACTCGCATTTAAAATAAAAAGCGCTCATAACACAACAACACATTGATGAGAAGAGCAACAGCCGTAAAGGCATGCGCTGCAAGTAATATAGCCAAAATCACGTCTTACTGTATATCCGCTCTTCAGTGTAAATGTATGGTGATTTTGTCAGACGATGTCACGTTTATAAATCAGGATTTTAGCAGCAGTAAAAGTAACGGCTGGTTGTCAAAATGTATACTTGTTTTATGTCTGACAACAGAACAGATAATATGAAAATAGCATTCAGTTTCGTTAAAATAATGTGATAGATCAGAGAGTAGAAGCGAAAGAGATTTCAAGTGCCAACACTAGACCAAACGCACGTGATGACGTCTTAAATATGCTAATTAGTGTGTGACGTCATCAGCGCCACAGTCTCAAAATCCTGTGAGAAACACTGCTGGTTGTTTTGCTGTAGACAGAGGCTGAATTGGTTTTAGTGAGCGTGGCCTCTTTAAGATCTTACCTTGTTTTGTTGCTCTGTCTGGGCCCTGAGCCGAAGCTCTTGCTGTCAAATGAGTGAAGCCTGGCAGAGGCAGCCACTGGGAGTTTTGATTTATCTCCACTAACGCTACGCTGTAGCAGACATGCAAATGCAGAGAAATGAGCTCCGTATAGCTGCAAAGAACACGTTTGAGAATTTAAATCAGAAAGAAAGGTGAGCTTCAGACAGATTTGTGAAATGGAATGAAGGGGAAAATGTGGAAGGCAACAAAGACATGGTCGGTAACAGGATTTCATTCACGTTCAAATCAAGTATTAATTAATTAACTGGATTTCCAGCTTAGCGTTTCTCTTATGGTGTTACTGTGCTCAAGGGGAAAGCTGTTAATGGTTTGGGTAATTGAGTATTAAACTAGAATAAACAAAGCTGGCAAAGAATGGTTTAAGTAAACTGCTATGAAGTTCCAGTTTGGTTGTTTTAGTGTTAAGCTAGCACAGCTAAATCTGTTCGCTTGATGTAAATGAAATGTCAAATGTAAAGCTTTTTGGAACATTATTTGTATTAGGATTTACACTGTTCGGAAATTTGAACAGCTTGTTTTAAGACCGACGGAATAATCCTTTCAGAAATAATGCTGAACATGGCATGTTTTTGTGATCTTAAAGAGGGTTTAAATTGCGTGCCAGCAGCAGCAATGATGGTTCACCTAAATGATCTTCCAAATCAATGAGAAATACATCAGACTTCATTTGCATGCCTTAATAATCAGAGGATTTAAGGACACAGTTTGATGAGCTTCTTGCATCGATTCACAGTAAATCGGCACACTTAAGTGTCTTTGACTGCTGTATTGCCGTTTTCATGGCTTAGACATGGCAGTAGTTCAGTCTGAGATTTCTAAGCGCTTATTACCTCTTGAGCTAGAAAATGAACTAACAGGCCATCAGCGTTTCCCCCAGAACAGCTGCTTTTGCTGAATTGTGTAAGGCCATTTTGGACTTAATTAACTTTTGTTTAATCCAAGATGTGTTTGGATGCCAGAGGTTTTCTTGAATCGAGTGTGTATTGGTGGTGTTTGTCAAGTTTTGAGACAGCTTGAGGTAGAAAATACTTCAGTGATATATGAACGTTATGTAGGTCACTAGGTCAACCTGACCTATAGAAAGCAGTGAAAATGCAGAACGAAGGAACATTTCCACCGCATTTGAACAGTTTTGTGGGTCATAATGCTTCAAATTTTTTCCTGGTTATTTTCTACAGTATTTCAATATGGCAACTAAACAATCGTCGCTGTCCTTCCAAAACCTTGAATTTCCAAATTTGTTGTTTTTCAGGTAAATGGAAAAACACTAGCCTACTTTTTAAATGATTAAATACTCTGTTGTCAAAGTTGACAAGCAATTTTTAATACTTTGTATTAGGGCTGAACGATTAATCGAAATCGAATCGCAATCGCGATGTGAGACGTTGCGATTTGCTAATCGCAAGAGGCTGCGATGTGAAAAATAGCAAACGCGTCTGTTCCAAGCCCGCTTTGAGTGGCATTCTTGCTAACCAACTGAGTGAGCGAACCTCCGTTATGCCTAATCAGCACTGACCTAGACAACTGCGTAAAAGTCCGTCATTAAAAAAACAAACAAACACAAGGCAGGAGAGAGTGTGTGTTATTATGGCATCTGCAGAGTCAGATCGATCATATTAGGCAAATAAATATTAAAGAACCGTCCAATTCATAAGACCGCACACACAGCCTGTGTCATACTCGCGCGTCTCCCGCATCTCGCGGACGAGCCGTTTAAACTCGACGCGCACACACAGCCTGTGTCATACTCGCGCGTCTCCCGCATCTCGCGGACGAGCCGTTTAAACTCGACGCGCACACACAGCCTGTTTCGTAATGACGTTTATAGTAGGCTACTTGAGTCCGGCTCCACACGGGCATCTGGCAATATGGACGAGGCTTGAAGCACGCGCGCACCCTGTGTCAACTCACGCCTAGCTCCGCGTTTCAAACAAATGTAAATTCTATCTAACAGTTTTGCTAATTTCACTTGGATGAAATTAAACATTCAGCACATTTTCTACTTGTTTTAAAAAATCCCACATACTTAAAAAATAATAAATCAGCCTATGTAACTATGTCTATGTCACTAATAGTGTACACTGGTATTTGGATTCTATTGGTGTGATGTAATCGGGAAGTTGGGAACCAATTGAACAACAGTAAGCCCTATTTGAATAATGCCCTAAACACACTACAAAAATGAATTTTGTAATGGTTTTAATGGAAACATTTTTTTTGTTTTCTTTCAGCAGGGTAACTATACCCATACTGTGCTCCACACAACAATATTGAGCTGAAGCTTGAATTAGAAAAGTTAAAATCGCAAATCAAATCGCAATCGCAATGTCTGTCAAAAATATCGCAATTAGATATTTTCCCCAAATCGCACAGCCCTACTTTGTATTGTATAGATATTTTCAAAACCCAGTGACAAACATAAAGGGTGACTAATAATAATGGTTTTTAGCAAAAATAAAAACCACAAAATATGGAGATACAAGGTTTCAGAAGGGCAGCAGCGATATGAGACACTCTGTTTAGGTTTTGTTTTATTCATTGTGTTTTTATTTATATGCAAGCCCTTATAAAAGTTGCACTTTATTACATGTTCAATTTTAATTGGCAACATAATCTGAAAAATGCTAAAATAGCTATATATATAAAGCTGCTGCTTTTTTGGTGGCAAGCCTGGGCAACCATAATGTGGTTTTGGTCCTATGTCTGCTAACCAGTTTTAGCTGATTACGTTCCTCTCAGCTAGCTTCTATTTTCTTGCGAGAGACAAGTCAATAACAGTCAATAGGCTGACACTGCTCATTCATTCAGTCATTGTGGAGGACAAGGTCAGCTGAAGGGTGTTGATGGAATGTTTTAGTGAACATCTGTTTTAACCCACCAAAGATTGAGATTTAAATTTCATGCCACAAATTAGTGAAAGGAAATGACTCGCTGCTACTGCATCCTGCCCTAACAAGATCCTGTTGATATCTGTGTGTGTGTGTGTGTGTGTGTGTGTGTCTGAGAGAGAGAGAGGTTTGTCCGTCTCTGATTCATTTATCCTCCGCTATCTAATTTAAACTGGTTTCCATTATTTAATTAATATAAAGCTAAGTAAATATCTGATAGAGCTTAACGTTATGTGTTATGTGCAACTTTGGAGGCTTAAGAATTTATGAAGTGTGACACTTAGCAGCTTTTTTGCAGCTGTGACAATTTAACTACCAAACAGTCAGATTAATGACACTTGTGGTCATTTGTCAAGTGACATATTCCTTGTGAACAAATGTCTTCCCCAAAGAAAAATAACTACTGAGCCTTTAGCATGCACCAAAATTTCAGACAGAGCTCTACTATTCAGTGGCCACCACCTTCATTTTTGCTGTTTTATGACTGCGTTCCTCTTGCAGAGTGAAAGTCTGCTGATGTCTCCATAGCAGAGCCAGAAGCAAGAGTGGTGTACTTCAACCTTAGTGTAACATGACCTTATGTGAAGTCCCCCCCAGTCCGCAAGGTGCCGCCTCTGAGCACATACACCCATTGCCCCTGTAGCCCTCGATGGATCGTTTTACATCCTAATTAGGGGATATAGGGTCTTTGAGGTGGTTTCCCTTAGTAATGAATGAATATGTATCAGTCAGCCACATTGAAATATTTGTTTACCACTTTTAAGTTCTGTCGTGAGGTCGGTTTTGATCGTCAGAACTAAATAGCTATTTTGGAAAGCGCTCACGTTGTTTCTGTTTCCCTGCTTTCTATTTTGGTCAGTTAGGAGCTTTTATCAACATAACCTCTCAGAGCAGCTTTCAGCCAACAGCAGTCAAAACATTTTGTTTTTCCTGACAACAATCAAATTGTTTTAGTTTATTTTCCCCTATATTTTTAATCATAGTTAGTATTTAATGTTTACAGTATTGCTTTTACTATTGTCGTCTGTTAATTTTGGTTTGCTTTCCTACATTCTTCAAAACATCTTTTTTTTGTGTTCAACAGAACAAAGAAATTTATAAAGCAATTTTTCCTACTATGGTAGTCAATGGTGGCCAAGAACTGTTTGGTTACAAGCATTCTTCCAAATATCTTTCTCTGTGTACATCACAACAAAGAAATTTATACAGATTTGGAACAACTCGAGGGCGAGTAAATGATGACAGAATATTCAGTTTTGGGTGAACTGTTCCTTTTAGTCACTAAATATTTATAATAATCACTTCCACCAATCCAATGGTGAAGTATATATGCTTTTCTTTTGTCTTGAGGCACCTCCTTTTTAATTGCAATAGAAGCCTTTAGAAACTATATTTAAACACTATAGGCTTGATGAGTAATCAGATGGCTTTATACTCTCACCCATCGAGAATATTGTTGGGTGGATTTCTTAGTCATCATGCACATCAAAGTTGCCCTTGTAAGCTATTAAAATAAATATTTAGAATAGTTGTTTCAGTCGACGGCACTTCATTGAGCATTGCCTGTTAAAACCCAGGTTTCACATGTAAAAGAAATGTATAAGGTGTTATTATATGAGGTATTTATGTTTATCAGTAGACTTGACCAGGAATCAAATTCCTCTTGATAGTAGTTGGTCAAGTTTACAATCTCCCTGTCATCTGCTTTAGTTTCTTCATGTCTCATTATAGGTGGAGTGACTTGCGATGCAAGTCTTTTCTTTTTAATCTTCAACCATGGCATGCTTGAAGGGTCCGTGGGACTGTAGAATATTGACAGCATGCATATCTCCTCGCCTTAGTTGACATGGGCTCTTCTCTGCATAGTCTTTTAAAAGCGATGGTTAAGCTCAAACATCAACAAAAGATGAAACCATTGACCTGTGACATAATCCTCTAATCTCTAGTGCGCTGCTGCATTGTGCAACCACAGATTCCGATGCATTATCATTCTGGGAAAAGGGTTAGTCTTTATTGTGGGTGGTTGCTTTTCAGCTGCAAAGTTGCTCTTTGAATTGGTCGTCGGCGCAACCTTAAGGGTTTTCCCTAGATGCCTTTAGGTGAAACTACTTATTTTGAGTATTATTGAACTTTAAATACATAAATTAGCCCAGTTTTATACTTTGGTTGGAGTTGGACTATAATTTTTGTTTATGTAAACAGAAAAAGCAGGCCAACATTTAACATGGCCAGCAATACCAGTTAACTTCCGGGTCTGTAATTGACCTTTTTTCTATAGTTGTCTCGCAGAAAGTAAACTGCGTCAGAGCGTGCCTCATTGACAGTGTTGCAGCTGTAACACTCAAGCTTGTGGGTTTCAAGTCACCATCTTTATTCCATATTTTCATCAGCCCTCGCTGGTATTCCCCCTCTGAGTCATGTTGTCTCAGTTCTTCATTTCCTAAGGGATTAGCCCCCTTTGACATATTACGCACTATGCTCACAACCTCAAATTCATAAAAGCGTTTTGTCTCTGCATGAGCTCGAGTTGACGTCTGTATTATTACTTGCTTTTAATTTTTAAATACCTGAAGATTTATTGTTACATCAAGGTGAAGCTGCTTGTCCTTTAGCGGAATCGTAATCGCTGTGCATTGTCATAGGGAGAGTGAGAGTAAGAGGTGCATAATCTGTCTCAGTCACTTCTTTCGTAAATCAGACATTGTGTGAGCACTAATGTGAATTTGCCCCTGGTGGAAAGTAAAGCATTTCCTTTTGGGGGTGCTGGAATGACAGCCAAGAGGAGGAGGGGTGACTGCAGTAAAAGCTGCAAAATGAGTATAGGTGTCAAGGAGTCACATTTTAACAGTTAATGATGCAGCAGCAGCCAGCTCTGCCAGGCAATAAACTCTTTAATATGTTGTTAATTACTTCTGAGAGATTGGATATTGATTGAAAAGCAAAACGGTTTTAATTATAACCCAAGTGTTAATGTCATCCCAAGTGTTGACAATTTTAGGCCTACGTGAGATGAACTTGAAGCGGCAGAGCCGAAGCCATTGGTTTATTTACTTTTTGTGACTGAATAGTGCGTCTTATTTTTTCCAAGTAGATCTTACAATATGTTTTTTTCCCTGATCAATATAGATCAGAGTAGATTTAGCAAGCAACATCTGATTTTAGGAAGGTGGATGTACAACACGGTCCTTAACTCTCAGGGATGATTTGCAAAATTAACATTGATTTCCCTCCGCCAGCCATAAAGAATAGATGTTAATACCTTCTTTATCGAAGAGGTTTGGATCCCCCCCAAAAAACACGTTTGAAGCACAACCAGTGAAATAGAATGCTACATGCAAACTTGATTTGTTCCGTATTGCATTTTAATAATGCCAGTGATTTTCAGCTTCTGTCTGCCGCGGCTCTGAGTCTTCATTGTGCCGCCCGCTGCATATAGTAGGAGCTTAGCATTTAATTGGCAAGGAAAGGAAGAGGGAATTCTGATGAGAAATGCAGGGGACAAATGATTATTTTGCTAGAACCTTAAGTGCTTTATTTGAGATTCAGCGGTGGGCTCTGGAGTGACTGCCAGCTTGGCACTGGTCTGTGTTTCTCGGGGGAGAATATGTGTGTTAATACGGGGGCCGCGGGCTCACAAAGCGGTGTAATTGGGTTCGCATGGTTGGTGTCAGGGCAGCATCACGGCTCCGTACACAAAGGGCACCTCCCAGCCAAGCTGCTAGGGACGCAGAGACAATCCCCCTCCTGATCAGGCCTGTAATTCACTGGAAGGGTTTATTGAATTACTGGAATGCTGAGCATCATTTTGTAAGGGCCCGCAGATTGCACAATGAGCCAAAGGCCTTGTGTTTGTCAGCGTGTGCAGCTCTTAGCCGCCCGCCTCTGAAAAGCACTGCGAGTGGTGGCAGACTGCTGAGAAAATCTCTCTAATGTCCCCAAATGGCATAATTACTCTTGCATAAATTCAAATTCCTTCCTCTCTTTTCAGTAATTATTTGAGTGTATCTGCATCAGAGGTTACAACGCCTGTTGTCTCTGCTTTTAACCCCATGTGACATCCTGCAGCTGATTAGCCCGTAAGGAATTTTCTCGGCTCTCTCAGTGGGTATGAGTGCAATGCCTGCAGCTGGTTGCTGACGTGCGGTTCAGTCGGAAAGGAAAAGATCGTTCATTGTCGCCTCTTTTGTCGTTCACATTCTGATTTGTGCTTCAGGGTGAAATACTGAGAACAGGAATTCGATGTCCGTTCGTCTCCGCATTCCTGGCCCTCTGGGCTTTTGAAAATCCTGTGGCTTTTACGTTAACCTACTATTAACACAGTGCCACATTTATGATTATCAGCTTCTTGGATGTGTGCTGCTCTCCGTTTCTCCGCAGATAGAGTGGCACTTTGCGGTGACTGGCAGATTAATTATGGAGTACATGCACGCGTCCCCTGCAGACGGCTGAGCTGGGGAGGTGGGAATCTACCCTCATGTAAAGCAATGAGACTGGCGCTCCGAGGACACACCACCCTGGCCAATGTGTAGCTGCCAAACCTTGTTACTAGAACACGGCTCCTCCAGCACTTGACATAAACCCCGAACGCATCAGATCTCTCCATCTGTGCACGCTGCCTTAAAGGAGTTTCTCGAGCAGGCCTGGGATCAGCGCTGGCATCCGACAGACCAGGCTGAGCAGCAGTCTCACTGTGACAAGCCCTGATCTGCTGCAGGCTGTAATAAGCCGAACAATGTGCTCGGCTGGCAGTGAGCACGCAGCGAAGCGATAATTGACACATCCTAAAAATGCGAGTAACGACTGGGTTATTAATGCTCTCATCCTGGGGGTGGTTTCAATGCAACCATTAAGCCTTTAATGGAGAGGGAAGACTGACATTTGAAAGCTGTTGCTGTTACCTACTTTTCCATTTAATGAAGATGACTCTGCTGGCTGGCCACGACGAACAATTACAGCACTCGGCATTTGGGCGCAATGTTGCGCCGCTGCTATTTTAGTTATTCTTGTTTTCAAAAATAACCTGCCATGGGTGCCCAGAGGGCTTGGAAAAAATGAGGAATCTCCTTTGGACTCCGGGGCAGGTGAGAGCATTTCCCACCCCTCCCTTGCGGTCCCACCCGTGAACGCTAAAACAACACAAGCCTTTCTACACGCTGCAATAATGTTGTTGATACGGGAGACATGGCCGGAGTTTCGGTTAGGAGTAGAAAGCCAAGGGCTTGTTACTAGGTTACATCACTGTTGTTGTTGTGAAGCGGTGTGCCAGGTCTTCAGGCACTGTGGAAGAAGCGCATAGAGAGCGATTCCCCTCTGCCGAAGCCAAGTTACCACCCCCCAATGGGGCCTTCTCCATCGCAAGTCTGCTTAGTAATCCACATGACCGTGCACACACACGAGTACGCTTGCATTTGTTCCGCAAAGTATATATTTGTTCTTCACCGTGTTGAAACTGTGTTATGGTAAACATACGGTGTGCCAAAACAATTAATGTGATGTTTCATCAGCACATTTGTTTCAAATGCTCCATATTGAGTTGTGGAAATTGTTGTTAGGAGTAATTGTCATTATTCGATTACTATAGGATCGTAGTTGTGCCGTTTCACCTTGATTTCTTTAACGCGTTCCATTAGAGGATGAATACAATACAGGACTTATTGGGTTTTTTTTCGGTTCAGCAAAGCGTTTTGATAAAAATCTGCCTTTAGGATAAAGTATATATTACATTCAGGTTTGGTGACTTGCGATAAAATGCCACACATGCATTACATCAAGGAATTTGTCAAACAGCAAGTTTCATGAAGTCTGATCTGCAATAGGTCCTCTAGAAAAGGTGTGAATATTTATTGCTAAAGCTGCAGTTTGTAATTTATACGCTAAATGTGAAAAAAAACCTAGTCATTTTAGACAAGCTCCCCAAACACTCTTATTTTCAGTTCTTCGGGTAGTCATGCCTTATATTATTTGAGCCACTATTGCTATATCAGGATGCTCAACCAACAGAGCAATGTTAAAAGAGCTTCAGGGCCACAGTGTTTTCCATGTTGTTTTTGCAGTACTTTAATGCACCCAACACACATTTCGTCCAACTTTCAACGAACACTCTATCACTTCTCTCAAAACTAATCAAAAACAGGACAACGCCATTGTTTTCAGAAATCTTCCAAATATAGCTGCTAACTCCAGCAGTGCCACGCATTTGTTGAAATGGACTCCCAAGGGTTTACCAGTTAGTAGACTGAACTGGCTGGGGACGTGTGTATGGCTGCCAGCCACATCCCTTTTTTCGCGCCAGTCAACGCATGCTTCTTTTGCCCAGGCTTCTACAGACTGTAACGGAGTCCTCTGTACAGGTGCCAGTGTTAATGAGGGCTGATGCAGGCTGCACTTTACTGCCTGGCACTGCAGAGGTGCAGTAATTAACACAGCAGAGCTCCTCGGAGCTTTGCATTTTCTACATGATTCGGTCAAATTGGCAGCAGCTCTGTAGCAAGTGCCTGAACTCCTCTGAAATGACTACTGAATGACAATAAATTCAAAGATATTTTTGTTGTATGGTGAAGTGAAAATAAGTGCATAGAATGCTTGTGGGCTATTACAGTATGTAGGCTTGTGAATATTAAAATGTTTATTTCAAATGAACTTTTAATCAGGCTTTTTTATAATAAATAATAATCAATAATAATAATGAGGATTATCAGTGTTTTATAAGATTACCTTTCTGTTGGTCATTTTGACTTTCAGAACCATGAAACTTTGTTTTGAAGTCTTGATGTTTGTATCAGTTATTTTATTGCAGTTTTCAATGGCTGCTTGTTTTTTAAAATTCTTTTAGAACTTGTCATTTTGAATGATCAATATTTTTGTTTTTGTAAAGAGTTTCTTAGTAATTCAAGTTCTGCTGGGCTGCCCAGAATATTAACAGCTAAAGTCAAGTTTAGTTTTCCAGATTAAACCTGATACAGTATTTCGTTTGTATTCTTTATGCTTGTAAATGCTATTGTAATCATCTGAATGTCATCATGTAAGATGATGTTTGAACATTTATTTTTAACTTTGTTGTATATATTCAATATATTTTTATGCATAGGGGTGTGACGAGACACTTATCCCACGAGACGAGACACGAGACTGGGTTCACGAGAACAAGACGAGATGAGATTTTTAAAAACATCCTCAATGATGAAATATATAGGGGAAAATAGTATTTTATTCACCTTAAAATCACAAAATGCAAAAATGTATGCATTTTAAAACGAACTTTTATATTTCAATGAATTATATAATATGCAGTAATAAACTATAAACACTGCAAAATGTTTTGTAACAAACTCAATCAAAAGAGGACAGGAAAAGCAATGAATTGTTTTTAACTTTATTAACTTTGTATATAGGAAATGTTAAAAAAAACATCACCAGTTTGATATTCAATATTAATAGTCATTATATGAATTAATAACATTCAGAAAGTTAAGAAAAAAAATTTAATCCTTAGAATCGGTATCAGTATCGGCAGATATCACTCTGAATAATCTGTATCGGTGGAGAAATTTACTATCAGTGCTTCTCTAGTTTTCTATTTTAACTTAAATATTCTGTTTTTATGTGTTAATCCATACTATTTTTAAGGAATCCATCTGGCAGGCACTTTTTTACAAAGAAACTTCCAGAACATTTTTTCAGTTTTCAGGTTTACTCGCCTTACCTTTTACATTTATCTTGCTACTGTGACTGCAGTCTTCCTGGCATTGCTTTTTGGCATTGCAACATGCATGCATGCAACTCTTTCATTTTGTCAGCACTGCCTGCGTCTGCCGTATATGTATATGAATCTCAGATCAGATGCATAAAACAATGTGAGCAGTCCACCCTGCATATATTTCATTTGATTTAATTTAATTAGTAAACGCCCAAAGGCGTTCATTTTCTGCAAGTGAAGGGAGTGTGTGCGAGGATACTAACTTACAATTTTAAGCATGCAGCTGGATTTGTGGGTCCCATTTTTTCACTGGGAAAAAATCTTTTAAATTAAAGGGTCATGACTCACCTGTATGGCAATGACAGAATGATGAGAAAAGAGTTTGTTTCGTAGCAGTGGCCCCACAGACAGATCTCATTTATCAGGTTTCAGAGCCTCGCGCTCACTTTTCACGATCGTAGAGGAATTTCAATGAGGGTGTCTCTTTCGGGTCCCAGGAGAACCGGGGAGGTATTTTTATACTGAGATTGTCTGAATGATATGTGGGATATACCCTCCCGTGGTGCCTTTTTCCAGTCTCGTTGGATTTAGCCGCCTGACTGTGTACCTATGCAATAGGACGGGCCTCATGCTACTGGTACTAATTTAAGCCGGAGAGGGCAGTGTGCCTAAAACGCAAGGTTGTTTGTGGGTGTAGGGTGCAGCCACAGAGAGGGATAAGAGACTCGAAGCGCTGACGTCAGAGCCGAGACGGAAAGGGGGAAGGGTAGACCTAAAGTACTGCCCTCGGGAAAATTGAAATTCCTTGTGAACCGTTCCCCCATTTGGCTGGCAGTTGTGAAAACAATTCCGCAGCATTTACTCAGTTTGCGGCTCAGATTACATGTAGTGTGAGTCAGCTGCAGGGTGCAGGCCGGAGGTAGGAGGTGGGCCAGACTGCTTGGCCAGTCTGTACAGTTTAATGTTTTTTTTGTACTAGTTTGCATTTCTCTTCAGATTATTCTGTAGCTTCTCTCCAAAGAGATACGCTGCCCGTTTGAACGTGCTAATTAAAATGACATCGGTTCCAGCCGAAGTGGTTCTAACTACGAAAGTGCCTACACTCTTCAGAGGCGATCGCTGATATGCTGACAATATCGTGCAATATAATGATACCCTCTCTTGCTCTTCTCTGCAGGTTCCGTTTTGAGTGACAACAACAAAACATTGATCTGAGGGAACTCCTGTGTTCTCACCACAACAGATCGCCACCCCTTCACCGCCCCCCTTGCGCTACTCCACTCCGGAGCCCCACGACCTGCCACCATGACGTCGGAGCTGGAGAGCAGTTTGACCTCCATGGACTGGCTGCCGCAGCTAACCATGCGGGCGGCCATTCAGAAGGCAGACGCCCAGAACACTCACGGGCCGGGCATGGCTAAGAAGAGCGCCTTGCTAGATCCCAACACCACACTGGACCAGGAGGAGGTGCAGCAGCACAAGGATGGCAAACCGCCCTACAGCTACGCCAGCCTAATCACGTTTGCCATCAACAGCTCGCCAAAGAAGAAAATGACACTTAGCGAGATCTACCAATGGATCTGTGACAATTTCCCTTATTACAGAGAAGCTGGCAGTGGGTGGAAGGTAAGGGCATAGAAGGCACCGCGACGTCAGCTAATTTGTCATTATTTGCTTTCTACCCATCAGAGACATTTGCATGCACACAAGTGACGTCCCTCTACTTAAATTCAATCAGTGTACCGAATCAGCCCTGAATTTAGTCAGAGGAGACTGCCAAGGTTAATGTGTGAAATTATTTTCATTTCTTATGCTGTCAAGGTTTTTTTTCCTTGCCGAGGAATATTTTGAAAATATCAAAGCAACAGCCGCAACGCTCGCTCACACGGCGCTATTTTGCGATCTGTTTATGACCATTAATATTTGACACAGTATCTTGTCTTTTGTAGACAGAGGAAAGTAAAGGCTCTTTTTAAGACACAAGTATGAGAAGGGAAGTGTGTTGATATTCACAGAGCCAGATCCAGCCACACAAGCCATAGAAAAAAATCCCCTTTCATGGCTTGTATTATTCATGCCAGATGCCTTGATAGAAGTCCATTATGTAGAAGAGAGCTATTGCTGTGTCACCATCTCAAGGAGCATATGATATACAGAGATGAAGCCGTGCTGATTGCCTTTTAAAGAGCGGAGATGGAAATTGATATTAGAATGAGCTTTCCAATCAGTTGACATTTATTGGCAATAGAATCGGTAGCACGGCTTTGTTGCAGGGAGACAAGATGTATGCGGTTCATATCCGTGCGATACACAGTCCGTGGCGCGTGTGCCTGCATGTCTGTTTGTGAGCATATTTTTACACCCACCAAGCTCTTTTTGCTCAGTTGTGAATGATATTCATGTTAGTGTACATGCAAAGGCAACACATGATTTTGAAAGTTTAAAAATCACTTAAATGCGACTGCTGCTTGTTGATAGATGATAGATTTTACTTGATTTTGTACGATAACTATAATCAAAACAACAAATCATGTTGCACACTGTGTATTATAAAGCTGCGTATTTTAATCATGTTTCTCTAGGTGTTCTTTCTAGAAATAAAATGCTACAAGTAAAAAGATTTGTATTTGCAGACGGCGAGGTGAGTTTTAGTGGTGACGTGGTGCATTTAAACTGAGAAATGCGTTATAAAATAAACTGATCTGGGTCTTTTAGATATCCCTTTTTATTCTCACACCTGGAAGATGCCTGTACGTTAAATTGTTTGGTAGCACCCTAATGCCTGCTGTGACGGCCTTTCTTTTTTCTCCCCCAGTACTCATTTCGCACTGTGGACAGACAAACCTAATGGATTTCTGCGTTTTTTACCAAATTCACTGAAAATGCAGTACAAGGTTGCTGCCCTGACACGTTTACTGGGAGACGGCTTTCCATTTTGCTGGAATGTAGCCCTATTTCAGGAGCCTTGTACAAAGAGGAGACCTGCTGCTGTTCTCACTGATGGCCGTTAATTGTCACATTCCCGCTCTGTAGCATGTATTGTTACAGCTATTATATTGAGGATCCAGCAGCCTGTCAGTTTACAAGAGGCCAAATATGCATTCAGAATATTAGCATTCACTTTGAACAGCTAAATAAGTATAGGAAAAAATTGGCAATTTGTCTGTAATTGGAAGTGTGGGGCAGCTTTTCTTTTTATCTATATTTTAAAGACGTATCTAAAATCAAAGACAGATCCATGCTGTGGTCGGTTTCTGTGAAGGTGATCTTGTTTCGATGCGTGAGACGAACTAAGGCGCTACAGCGGCCACACTATGTGATGTGGAAAATAGCTTGTGTAAGCTCAGGATATAGCAAGAGAAACACATCTCATGGGTGGAAGAGTCGAGAGAGTTTTCAGATAGGAAAACAGATCAGTTGTTTGTATTAAGAACTGTATAACGGCAATACCAGCGTCTCTTTTAATAAGGGGAAGAGCGTGAATCTCACTCCAAGCACCGTAGACTGTTGTTTTAGAGAGATGTTTTTGTGTCAAAAGCGTGTGCTGCTATATTTGTGCTTTTGCACATATAGCGAGCGTGGCAGGGGTGAATGTAGGTCTGTGTGCAGTCATCGCCCTCCATCTCTCCACATCCCCCCTGAGATGTCGGCGGTAGGAATTTACGACCCAGCGCACGCACACGTCTGTTCTCTATGATAATTCTAGCTGTGCCGGAGAGATGAGACCGGGCTAATCCAGGCGGCGGCAACTCATTTAGTCATCTCAATAGAACTCCATTAGCCAACGCTTTTAAGAAATATCAATAAGTGCTGTCAATAAGAATAGATAATTCATCAAGGTCAAAAAAATATTAATGCAGTATTAGGGGAGACGGATATATGTAGCTCTAGATGAATTTTAGCACACTCTGTCTCTGCAATATTATGAAACCCGTAGAGGTTTTTATTTCATTTTTGAATGCTAAAATAAAAAATACAACATAGTCCTCGTTTCAATACATCACCGCTCGAATTCATGTAATGCAGACAAGGTTATTCACAGTCCCAGAGGGGTTTTAATTAAAGATCAAATTCTTAAATGTGATTTGTATCAAAGTATTGCTACTGCGAGTGAACCGCAGAGTGTTTTTCAGTTATTTAGCGACTGCACTGATTATTTAAAATGTTAGTTTTGCCACAAATAATAATCCAGGGGTGTCAAAAGTCCTCTTGGCTACTTGTTTGTGTGATTCGAAATCCATAGGAGATATTTAGAGAAATTTCCAAGCAGTTTTTTGTTCTATAAAGATGAATGTAGAAATTTCACTGGCGTTGACTACTGAAATGTTATTATTGCATTATCCCTAATGCTTATTTCGCTTTGCAAAGCCCTTACTGTATATATTATACCTGTTTTATCCAGTCTCAGGTAATCTGTGTACGAGTGTAACCTCTCAAAAGTGTGAATACGATTCATTTGTTCTGTCTTGAGATGAGAGGCTCACCGTTCCCCATCAGACCCACTTGTCACTGATGAGACATTTAATGCTGTCAAGGTGCTCCGGCAGTCTTTGAGTTTATGGGGTTGACACTAGTTGGCCCCGGTCAGAGCTGCTTCTAATGAATTGAAAGCATCGTGGTCCAACTGACCAAAGTGTTCCCCCCGGCATCCTCTGTGCTGTTTGTAGGCGAGCGTGTGACCCTACAGCACTTACGTTGAGGCTGCAACAAAGTGCAACCAGGCTAAACCTCAGTTTAAAAGCATTAAATGTATGGGTGTTAGAGGATTATTAAGGACCCGGGCCATGTGAAAGTCCTTGTTATCCTCTGAGAATTTTCAATCTCTGTTTACACAACAGGTTTGTAATCCAGCCACAGAGCAGACCGTAATCTGATCAGGCTTTCTGAAAACGTGTGGCAGTGACAGATTTGACAGAGCGGTCTGATTATGATGGCTTTGCCACGGCCAGCGCTCCTCCTCAGAATACACAATGCGGTTCTGGCACATTCTAGCCTAATTGCTCCCTTATGATTTACGAACTATCCTTCCTGGAGATTGCAGGATTACTTTTCACGTCATGGTTCTATCTACTTTCAAGCTCCAAGTTGGGGATTTTATTGCGCAGACAACTCGTCTCAAAAGAGCAAACACCTCCGAAGGAATTCTCCGCATCTTCCCCTGCATGCAGCAGACGCCAAAGAAAATCCAGAGTAGTTCTCGAGTCGTAGCCAGTTAAAATACGCCTGAAATGTTTGTTCTCGAATTTCTGCTGTTGCTACTGGCGTGATATTCTGCACTTCTATACCTGCAGAGGCGAAAAGTGTGCAAATGCTTAATTCCCCACAAATACGGTTGCTCGCTTTTTCCAAAGCTGTTTCGGCTCATGCAAATGGATAAGTGAGTTTGAATGTTGCCCTGCTTAAAAACGCTCTTGGCACTTGTAAGTGTGTCTAGACCTTGCTTCTTTGATCTCATTATGAAATGCAAATGCTCACCAACCTAAACAGATCAAAGGTTGCACCCGCTGCTGGGCAGCCGACCTAATGGAAGCCAGGGGGGATTGGCCGTTTTTCTAATAAGTGATTTGGGCGACTGCTACGCCCTCTGGGCGTTATTTGCTTGCGAGCTGGGGAACACTATCTCTTAAGTAACTAAATGGCCCAAATCCCAGTTTTCCTGGCCTTTATTTAAATGTACATGCACAGGTAAGAATATTGCACTTTTCCATATCTCTCAGCTCAAGCTTGGCGTATAAGGTTTAGAATATTAAGACGTAAAATTGCTTCAGTGCACTCTGATTCTCAGTTTAATCCCCCAGCAAGGATCATTACGCAGTTGAGCATTTCACAAATGGCTGCCTGATATTAAATTATTTAGATGCTTAGATACATATTGATAATATGTGTTTGCTTGCCAGCCACTAAAACATGGTGCCGCCGTACAGCACATTACAATAATTATAATATATATTTTTAGTTCAGCAGTCTCACTCTTTCTCTGTTTTTAATTGTGGCAGCAGCAGAAGTGGCTGTGTTGGTGGTGGGAGTGGTGGTGGTGATTCATGCACAAGCCAGTTTGATCCTGCTGTGTGGCTGGCTCTAGTGTCAGGAAGCTCCTGCCTGGCCACCCGCCCACCAGCCTCACCTTGCCCCATCCCACTCGTACCCCCGCCGCTCACTTAGAGTAGGTGGGCAGAAAGCATAGCGACTCACCAGGTGGAGCTGGCAGGAAGGGCACTCGCTACACCTCGCACAGCTCAGGAGTTGACTTTGGCAGCGCCTGCGGAATAGACTAACTTAGATCATTCTCTTGTTCTTTCTCTTGATTTTAACAGTTGATCTTTCCTTTTTTACTTTTAAAAAAAAATTTAAAGGATGTTTTTAATTGTTTTTTTGGCTAGTTAAGAAACTGCCTGCTTGAGTAGTCTAGTACTAGTTTATAACATTAAATGTTTTTGCATCATCCTCCTTGCTGCTGTATGAAAGCTATTTTATCTATGTTATGTTATAAAGTGCATTTTAAGATTGTTAATATGTTTATCTGCACTCAACATAACCTTTTTGATGCAAGAACCATTATACCATATACAGTTTGCGTCTTAACCAATCAGACTGCGAGACACCAAATCACAGGATGACTTGTCAAGCTAATCAGTCTTGAGGAAGTTCTGCGTAATTAGGCTTGTTTTGAGGTCAGGTAATTCTAAAACCAGTCTAATTATACAGAGCTTCCTTAAAGCGATAGTTCACACAAAAATGAAAATACTGTTAATATTTACTCACCCTCAGGTTGGTCCAAACCTGTATAAAATTCTTTGTTCTAATGAACACAGAGAAAGATATTTGGTAGAATGTCAGTAACCAAACAGATCTCATCCCCCATTTACTACCATAGTAGGGAAAATAAATAGTCAATAGGGGATGAGATCTGTTTGGTTACTGACATTCTTCCAAATATATTCTTTTGTGTTTGGCAGAACAAAGAAATTTGTACAGATTTGTAACAACCTGAGAGCAAGTAAATGATGACAGAATTTTCATTTTTAGTTGAACTATCCCTTTAAGACCAATTAGCCGACTAATTTCAGCTTTCAGCCCTGCATGCGGTATATAATCTTTTTACAATTGAAACACAAAATCAAATGCAGTGTGTTTTAATGAGCATTTTTACCGTCATGTCTAATCATGTTTATGTGACCCTAAACTGCTATGTTTAGTAAGTAGTCTTTTACAGATTCAAACAGCAGTAGGTGCACATAGGCAAAGACTTCACATCTCCAGACTAGGGCTGCACGATATTGAGAAAATATGCGATATGCGATTGTGTTGTTGAATATTGCGATAACGATATTTCTTGCAATATAACATTTCCTAGAGAAATGCTATATATATATTTTATATATATTTAATTATCATACTGAAATAAACAGGTAATATATATTCTTCTGATGTAACTGACAAAAGACATTCATGTTACATACAGATGGATAAATTAGGGCCATATAATTTTTAGATTACCTAAATTTGTTTTAATATTTCTAAGTTCTGTGTTTTTCCTTTTTTACTATACAATAGTGGTATATTTGTCCACATAAATTACTGTAGGATACTATAGTATTTACTATAGTAAACTGCAGTAAAATTCCTACTATATTGTTTTTGAACTTTACTATAGTATACAGTGTTTATCAATTTACTACAAGGGCACTTCAATTTTCAATAGTACACTACAGTATTTTTTGTCTGAGTGTTCAATTTAACGGGACTTTAATTTGACGGGACTTTTATTTTGATGGGTCTTTGGGAAGACGCTTGTTTGCAGATAGCTTCACTCAAACACTAAAATGCTCATAAAATAAACTCTCAGAGCAACTCTGGAGGTGAAGTTCATGTGTTCATATCCTCATACAGTGCAGCGCAGATAAATCCTCGACCATCACTCGTGTTGTATGTTAAACTGTGCACATAATTCACTCAGACACGCAGAACAACCAGATGACATTTAAATAACAGGATTCCGCGTCCGCATGGACTCAGTGTGGTGCGCCATTGATTACTGTCACACACAAACAAGCACAACCACGACAAACATGCAGCTCTGTCTTGTGCACATCTTCTTATTACTCTACATATACATGTATGTCGCACTGTTCTTTTTTTTCAAGTTACTTGTCCGGTCGGGCAAGTAAAATTCTCTCTCACTTGCCCATACAAAACATTTACTTGTCCCGGACAAGCTTTAATGTCAAGCCCTGCAAAATATTGCCATATTTCAGACGTAACGTACCGTTCTTTTTAGGCACAAGTCGCCGCTGTCATTTTCCTCGCTCGTCTCTATTCCTGCCATATTTATTTTCCACTCTCTGCTTTGAGCCGCTAGGTTCACCTTTGGGCCCGCGATCTAGCCAATAGTATAATAGCACCTACTTGGCGGGTATAAAGATAGTAATGCCCCTTCTGATTGGTCCAATTTGGACAATCTAAGTATGCAACACACAAATGATTGACACATGAAACAAATTTAATTTATCGCAACTCTCTGCGATATGGATATCGCATATACTGTTATCGAGATAACAATCATTTTTTCGATATATCGTGCAGCCCTACTCCAGACTTTACATCAATCATTTGTCCTCAATTGATTTATTCAACCCCTAACTAAGGTCATAATGAGGCAGGTTACACAAAGTCGATACCTGACATGGAGCATTTAATAGTTGATGAACCTAGATAAAATGTCAGGCTTTTAAGCCTGACTGCAGGCTTATTAGCAGTCGCCTTTCGATCAGAGGTGTAAAGTAGTGAATTAAAGTTCTTGAGCAGCTTTGAATGCGTTTGAAGACCTAAAAGAGAAAAATAATGAGATGCGTGTCTTTTCCAGATTTGAGATCATTACCTTCAATAAGCTGTGCCCAGCTTTTTGGTAGATCTGACAGATATGATGACAATATAGGGATAGGGGTTCCGTCTAAACATAGATTATTTTCAGTTTATTGTTTTGCAGTCTACACAGTAAGTTAAACTTTAAACTCATAAAACTGGAAATCTCATTAGTTACATCTGAAGTTCACATAGAGAAAATAACATCTGCCTTTGTTGCAGACTTTTATTTTTTAGAGTTGTGAATGATGTTTTGTCCATACATTTTTGTCCTTATTTGTGCCACTGGGTTGTATAGTTTGTTCACATTTCCCATTTTTTGTTTGTGGTTTTATTTATAAATCACGTACTGGATCCTGATTGGTCGCTGTGCAGCATAAATGGAAAAGCACTATTACTATTACTAAGTGATAGTTCACCCAAAAATGAAAATTCTGTCATCATTTAGTTAGTCACCCTCTTGTCATTTCAAACCTTTATGACTTTCTTCTGCCAAGCGCAAAAGATGTGTTTGTAATAGGGCTGTCAACGTTAACGCATGCGATTCATTTTTTTTAATCAGATTTACGCGTTAAAATATTTGACGCAATTAATGCAGCATCCGTTTATTTTGTCATCCTTCGTCTAGCGTTACATTATATAATCACACTTTTATTCGAGGCTCACAAGTTACAGTGTTTGGGGGAGAAGAGTGAAGTTTTCTCGGGCAGTCCTAACAAAACGTAGGCGGGGATTATATGTAGTGACATAAATCCGCGGCGGTTCGCAAATAGGGCACGACTCATTCGCGTGATTTAGAGTCCACTCCCTTTTTTCCAAGCCAAATAACTTTGTTATTCATTCACCTTCTGCTTTACAACTTGGCAGACTGCTTACATTCACACACGGCAACATTACACACTGCATGAAATGTAATTTACATGATCTAGTAATATGTACTCTTTAAAGAAATCTCTTGTTTCTACATTAATTTGGAGATTAAATGTGAAATTATTAGAATGTAAAGTATATTTAAGTGTGATTAAGAGTGATTTTTAATCGATTGACAGCACCAAACAACAATGGGACCCATTCACTTGCATTGGTTTTGTGTCCAAACAAGAGAAGTGAATGGGTACCACTGTTGAGAAACTACCAATTCTTACTGAATTTGAATGATAAAATATTTTTTTATAAACTTTTCTCAGTAATTGTTTGTTTTAACTGTAAAAAGCTAAATGGCACTGTAGGTTTGCAACAATGTGTCATGATTTATATTAATAATATAGCACAGACTCTTATACTTATACTTGCTTAACAATGTACCTTTTCAGCAGTTTTTGACTTTCTCTCTGCATACACACTTTCCCCTCCTCCCCCACCATCAGTTAATTGCCTTCTTGTGTTTAAGAGACTTGTTTTTGCTTTCTCTGTAAGCCCCCTTAAAAAAAAACTTCAGCACGGTTATCATGCCAGCCTTTAAACAAGTCAGCAGCTTCCCTCATTCTGGCGAGGGTGCCCGGCTCTTTATTAATTGAGTCTGGGATGACCTGAACATGGCCTCTCATCACTGCTGTGATTTGGCCCCAAGAGAGAGGCGCTGAGCCATGATGAATTTGCACATGCTATAAATAGAGTTGGGTCTTTGGAATCCGCCTTTAACGCAGAATCTACCATCTGAAATCTGCTTAAGCCGGAGTTGGACTGTCTGTCTCTGCCTCTGGCACTGTATTATGAAGAAATGAAATCGTAATTTTTATAAATGGTTGCACAGTTCACTTTGAAAAGCCCTTTATTTTTTTCGTTTTAGGCTTTCATGAATTATACATTTGGATTCTCCTCTCTTCCAGACCTTCTGGTCATTGTTTTGGGTTAATTAATTGTATTCATAATTGAAGCTGTCTCGAGTCCCTGCAGATCTGTGTTCCTTCTGTGAAAGTCTGTGCTAATTTTTCAAACGTTTTACCTTCTCTCTGTCTATCTGCTTATTTCTTTTTATCAGAGAAAGAAAAATGTGTCGCTATTAGTGGAGACGGTGCAGTATGAAGACCCAGCGGAACATACTGTAAGATAGGATATACCGATCTTGAAGTTTACACGATTGCACAAGGGCGCATGATCTTTTAAAACGCAATCCATACTCGGCCATTATTTTTGGTTTTCTCTGTAGCCCGAATCCTCCTCTTTAACATTTTTCATCAGTCTTTTGGAGTTGATTTTATGGGTTTGCTAAGGCATTCCCATCTTTTTCACATTGACTCCTAACAATAGGAATTGTGCCACGGTAGAAATGTTTCATCTCATTTTATGCCCATCTGACATGGTTTTAACAGGCAGGATCTGCAGACAGAGTGGCACCATGTGTGTGGTGTCACTAAGGATGTGGCACCAAGCCCGGTGACTTCACATAGAGCTCCGACATCGAACATGCCATTGATCTCCATGCTTTTACTATCTGGCTTTTGGGTGACTTTGGTTTGTCTGTGCTGGTAGCTGGGAAGGCCAGGACTTTGAGGTCTAATTAGTTTGGCCAGGCTCCTTTTTGATCCCATGCCTCCCCCCACTAGGATACAGCAGAAAATTATAAAATGGGTTCTTCAAAGCAGTACTTCAGATTATTTATTTATTTTTGCCTGAACCCAATTTCTGTATTCATTTTGAGATTAGAGAATGCACTTCACATATCTGGTATTATCATCATTAGTTTCTGCAGTATTAGGGTATCCACAGGCACCGCGTCATTACCATGTCCAGCCCTTATTTAGGAAAGGAGAATAACACCGTCTCCTAGCAGTGGAGCTCAACCAGTGATGGATGAGATGCCAGGAAGCAACAATGTCTTCTCTTTTCCAATACCTATTGGCAGGCAAATCTCGAGCATCCTTGCATCACTCTGTATAATCGCAGGTCACGAATATGACACATTAATTTCTCACTCATGATTGCCTATTTATCAGTGTCGGCTCTCTCTATCCATTTTCATCTTTTTAATTTACAGTCTAAAAAGCGTTGGAGAGGGTAAATGGCATGTAGTGCATTGTAGTCTTCATAACATGTACAACTAGGCTGCGTAGGCAGAACCTTCTTTCTTTTCAAGGTGACGTGGGCTGTGAAGAGACTGGTCAGACAAGCTTGTCGTGGGTGAAGAGCGAGAGAAAGAGAGAGCTGGTTGCCGTCCCTCCAGCCTCTGTCCTTATCAGGGCCAGCTGGCTGCAAGGCCACAACCTCTCACTGCCAACTAATTGCCTCTGAATTAGACAATTAATGTGGCCTTGTAGAGGGCTGGAGTGTCTGACTAGAGGGATGGCGGAGAGCAGAAGGGTACCCGGCCTCTCCTCACCTCAGCAATGTATTATTTATGGGTCGTCGTGCTTGACAGTTTTACATTAACTTTGCTAATGGAGTCTATAGAAGGGTTGTGACTTTTAGATCCGTGTTAAGTTGAATACAAATGGGAAGGCCCCCCTCCCTCTTTGTCAAAGCACAAAGGATCTGCTTTGTCGTCTGGGCAACTGCAGTTTAAAGGAGAACAGTGCCTGAAGGGGAAGCCGGCGTATGAGTTTCAGATGAATAAAGGTGTAAAAGACGGGTCCCTGTCCACCCTCGGCACCCTCTTCAGTACGTCTGCGTGTGCTTCTGTTGATTGATTGACTGCCTCTGTTGTGTGAGGGAGTCTTCTGTCACCAGTCCTGGATGAATGCGGAGCTTCCTTTCGCTTGGTGAAAACTCTCGCGTTTGAGCCGTTTCTTGAAAGCACGCAGTGCACCACAGTCAAAGCATCTAGTAGATCAATTTTGTTTTCAAAGAGCCTAATTGTTGGCATTGACTGTAACAGTTGCGTTCCATGGATCCTCCCCTGCCCATTATAGGACACTAGTACAATGGAGTGTTCATACACAGCCCAGCCCTGCATATGGAAAGTAGATAGTCACCTCTGGTCCCCTCATTAGCTCCATTGGCTGTAATAGCAGTTATTGACTGGATGGAGCTTTAAGCACCTGTAATATTAATGGCAGCTCTCCCGGTTGCAGCGGTGATGATGAGAGGTGCGTTTCCTAGCGGTGCTGAGGACGCTCTTCTGTCAGTGCTTCATCAGCCACTCGTCTACAGCAGTCGTTCCAAACTCGCTGTTTGTCAGTGACCCTTCCGTATTCAGGCCTGCTCTCATTTTGTTAACTGTTAAATATGAGGATTTGGAGCACCAGTGAATTTATGAGGGGTTTTCTTGCGTTTGAAGCATGCCGGAGTTGAATGTGTGTAGTATTGTCATACGTTTGTGACGGTATTAAATTGACACATTGTCTCCAAATATGAATTCTTTCAATTATTTGTTTAATATAAACAAATAATGAATAAAGGAACCATAAAATAAGATCTTTAGAGGTGCAAAAGGTCAAATAGAAGCAGACGTTTAAATGTTCAATGCGTAATTCTTGGATCTATTGACAGAAATGCAATATAATATACATAACTGTGTCTTCAGAGGCGTGTAAAGACCTTA
This sequence comes from Triplophysa rosa, assembly GCF_024868665.1. Lineage (NCBI taxonomy): Eukaryota > Metazoa > Chordata > Actinopteri > Cypriniformes > Nemacheilidae > Triplophysa > Triplophysa rosa. The sequence continues at coordinate 13,510,197 of NC_079909.1, read as the reverse complement.
CATAATGAGGTGTTCATTATTGTGGTTCACAATATGGACCTGAGCCTAAATGAGTCCTGGTAGTGGAATTTAAAGAACTCATTTACTGGTATCTCTTTCCAAAATTGAGAAACGTGGTCATTTGGTACCCTTGTGAATGGCAGGTTCTTTGTGTAGTTAAATTTTCAATGTCTGTAGTCACTGCTTTTTTAAGTGTTAAAATTCCTAGTTGTATCTAAATTTTATTTCACTTGATTTTAGCGCTCTCCGCAAATGTACAAGTTGCTGGCGGTCCTTTATGAGAGCTTTTAAATTGCAATTCCTGTTCTTTAAATGTAACTAAAATTATCATGTGTCTTATGTTGAGAGGATAGGGTTATTTAATTATTATACATAAAATTGTTTGGTATATGGTAATAGTGTAATAAAAAATAGCAAAAAAGGAATAGTAAACAACGCCTTTAACGCACATTTGCTCCTCTTTGGTCAGTCTAATTTCTGACCCCTTGCAGTTTTTAACACTGTTGGAAGCTAAGCACGAAATCCCTAGCATTAATAATTTCTCCAATCTGCCTAACTGTCTTCTCATTTTCTTCCTCTTAGCCCTGATTATAAAGGGATCTCTCCCACGCAACTCCTATAACCCTGTGTTTTATCTGTTGGCATGGACCTAAATTATAACATTTAAATAATTTTCCTTCCCACCAATCCATGTTTCACAGAATCACAGACGTGGGGGAAAAAGTCCATTTTATCTTTCACGGCTATTATAGAATAGAGGAATGTGTGTTTTTAAACTCATGACATTTTTAAACCAATTCAGGCCACAGGAGTGCTCACTTCACTCTCACCGATGCAGATTTTACCCCCCATGTCTCTGTCTGACAGCAGCTTTGAGGCAGTGCTGAATAAGGCCCTAAAGTGCCATTGTCAGTGACTGCTGCAGGATGCCGCTCCGAGCCGGCTGATAATTAAGAGGAGGGTCTGACAAATGGCTCTCATCAGATCGCTCATCTGGAACTGAGAGCACACGAAGGCTTTCAGGGAGGGTAAACCGGGAGATGTCTCTTTGCTTCCAATCTTTCATAACCTTCTGCGGCTCCTGTGAGGAGAGCGGGGCAGAGAGCTCTCTTTAATGGCGCATGCAGCTATGCCACACATAAGTGGCAAGTTTTTCGTCTCCCTCGGTGAGACGTTCTCGATGTTTACGGGACTAATACACAATGGCTTTTATGTTTTATACTGCCGACGGCTCAGAAGTTACCAGATAACTCGCAGTGAATGGCTTGTGCCTAATGCAGTTTGTTTTGGGCTTGTTTGTGTGGAGAAATTTTTGAATGCTAGACATTTCTCACCTCTCGCATCTTAACCTTTATGTTTTTCTTAGTGCACCAGCTGTAGTTTCTGTTGCTTAAATGTACTCAATCGAAATAAAATAGTATGTGCAGATGTTTATTTGTGTGTATTAAAACGACATTTTTGTGCAGATTGTGTCAAAACTTGATAGATGAAATTAATTGGATCCCAGTGAGCATGTTGAAATAGTATTTGTTGACAGCAGAGAATAGTTTTCAGAATGATGGGAAATCAGAATGCATGTTAAATAAGTTGAATAATTAAACTTGTTCCTATCTGTTTTATCATCTCACATACTAAAAAGGCTTTTAGTTTGCAGTTCTCATGGAAGGGTTTACTTCAATTTTCTCAAAACAAAACAGTTATATTTGATGACTGTGCTTCTGTAAAAATTATAAGCCATTTCATACGGTGTACCTACAACAATGGCTCTAGTAGATCCACAACAGTGGAAGCAGAGCAGGAATATTAGTATTAGTCAAACAGCAGTGGGAGAGATATTAAACTTGACAGCTGGTCAATTGGATATGATGCTTTTGCACGTGGTTCTGATTGGCTTTGATTTTTCTTTTTCCATGGCACGTTTAATAGAGATAGACAGGCCGTTTTTGTGTTAATCTGGCATGCCTGTAGGCCTTAAACTGCTGAAGCTGAATATGATGAAATCATATGTCTCATTTATTTATAATGAAATAATTTTTTATACATGATATGTTGTTTTATATAGTGTCCCAAGTGACACCTTTCAGGCTCAAGCCATAGTTGGTATACCTTTGAAGATTTTCTTTTGTTTTGACTAGCCGAAACTATGAAGGAAAGAGAAATTCAATCCTCTGAATGGCTTCTCTCTTATCCAGAGCTACAACACAGCAAGGCTGTATTCACTGTAAAAAATGAAACGTTGACTTAACTTAAAATTTCAAGGCAACTCGCTGCACAGCTTTTTTGAGTTTACTCAACTCAATTAACTGAGTAATGTCACATGACTGTCAATTGAAATAAATAGTTGAACCAATTTAAAATAAAAATGCAACAATCAAGTTTCTGAGTTCACTCAACTATGGACTTAGTTGACCCAACTCAAAAGATTGTTTTATATAAAATTAATATATATTGTTTTATTATTATTTACACACTTAATACTCAATTCTACTTAATAGATATATTATATACACACTCTACTTATGTAACTGCTTAAGCTGTTTGTGTTTTAAACATTTTAGTAGTGGACTCCCATTTACTTCAGAGCTCAACACTGAGCACATGAGCCTCAATCATGGTTACAATCATCAAACATCATTAAACATCATATAGTTAAAAAGGAACTCTAAATACCAAAGATAACTTACAATGACAACAAAAACAAAAAATATAGCCAGCAAACACTAAAATAGCAATCATTTTAATAATTTTAACCAGCGAATTGAAAATTCTGCAATGCATGCTGGGAACTTTCAAACACTAGAATTGTTTTTTGAGATTACACAGTTTGGCAAGTTGGTCAAACTTCTTGACGCGCTTTGGACAATCACTTAGATATCTAAGTACACTCAACAAAATAATCTTTGTTGGTACCACATTTAGACTAATTTTGTTCAGCATACTCAAAATAATACATTCTTCCTCTTCTACTGAAAAACTTTGTTCAGATTACTTTGTTACCTTTGTTGGGTGAACAATTTGAAGTTGTATTTTTTTACAGTGTTCGGTGGATTTGAACATTCTCCAAGATTGAAAATTCAGAAAAAACCTCTTTGGCTGTTTGTTAAGCTCTTAACACTGACATAAGTAAGTGTGTGCCTTCCTAAAAGTAGAGCTTTACAGGACGTTGATTAAAACCCCTTGCATCTTTTATTAGTATTTTTGACCCGTGGTTCAGAATCAGGGAGTGAATTATTCCCACAAACATTTGGAAACCTTGGTAAATGGCTGCTGTTTTAAATTGGGCTCTCCGGCTCACATCTGAGGTACTAAATACTGCAGCCTTGAAAAGATGCAGGAAATTATACAGAGGGCTTTGAAATCACCAGAAAGGGTCATGTCACATGAAATAGCGCTGTCTTCAATTTAAAAGCACCTTGGGTGACAAAGCCAGCGAAAGTTCTGAATGAATAGTCATCTCTTTTTGAACCCTGACCACACGGTAGGACACTCATGTTTGGGTTTCTATTGAAAACTTTTCACAGTTTGGTTTGCAAAAACTTGGAGAGTTAGTGGGTTAGATTGTGTCACAACTGTGCTCTTGAGTACAAGAGGAAGTCCATTTGAAAGACTGTCATGAAAATATATATATATTTATATATATTTTAGTCTTTGAAAAGAGAATCATGCAGCAAGCCCTTAGGATGCTTGAAGATGTTGTATCAAGCAATTTATTTATTTTAAATAGTTTGTTAAAGAAAGGAACTGCTCTTGATATTTGACAAAGTCATACAGTAGGCCATCTCCTCAACTGTAAACGGATTTCTTTGCTCAAGGTAGCATTTTTCAAGTATCTTAAAGCCCTTAAGAACCAGTGGTGTCTTCATTGTTTAGCCTAGATTCTGTTTGGAGCTCACCTAACACTGTATCCATGTATTATTAGTCTCATAAATTAACATACTTTACATGAAAGATGGGTTTAATTTAAACACAGAATTAGTCAGATCCCCACGGTGTTATATTACTTTGTACGGCATCTGCAAATTTTAATTATTGCAATACCTCACCAAGTAACACCACACACAGCATCACATCACGCTGGTATTGACCACGCTGCTTCTCCTTCTCGTTCTCATCGCGACTTATTCGGATCGCTCTGTGTAATGGGGCTCTTTATGTTTATTGCGGTTGTTCACCTTGGCATGCATTTTCACAAAGGCTACATGTTTTATTAAAACAACATATAAGCGAGTAAAGATCAGAATGAATGAGCTTGAAACCGTTGCATGCCAACACATTGCTACTAGATGCCAAGAGAAAAGAGATCGAATACCTTTGAAGTCCTTGAAAAGAAGTAGAAAAACGTTCAACTAGTCGTTCATGGCTTGTCAGTTGTGGGCAGTTTGTCTGGAAGCTGAAGTTACAAATGCCGTTTTGCTTGGCTTGGTTTGTGCGTTCTTAAAAGGATAACCATTTAAATGAAGAATAATGTGTGTTAAAAAAAGCAGAGATCATTTTATAACAGAACCACCACATTTGGAGAAAGTCAGAAATGCACGTGACCAAAATGCATTTGTAGTGGAAAGTCTAACCTGTGGCTTGATACCTCCTGGGTAAAAGTGCTTCATCATCCATTAAAATGCACAAAAAAAGATTTTAAACTTTTTTTGTTATGTGGCTTTAAAGGAAAATATATCCACCCAGTTGTGTGATGCCAACATATCTGAGGTTCAGTTACCATCTGAGGTTCAAAATATCAATAAACATTCTTTTAGAAACACGGTGTTTTCAGTGCAAATAAAATAAGAAACAATTTTAATATGTATATTTATAATATCATGCTTTTACGTGCGTATTTGTGTGACTATGATCAGATCGCACAAGACAGATGTAAACAGGGCAAAAGTGCAGGTACAGCTACAGTATGATCCACATCCTCATACCACCTTATCAGGTCCAGCCTCTCTCACACATACAGTCATGCTGTCCTCATCACCATGGCCTAAAATGAGGGATTGTCCACGCTGTAAGTAGATTAAAACCTTACTGCATCAATTTACACCCATCAGTCACATGGGCTGCCCGTCAAAAATGAGGGGTATTTTCACATTTTTGGTTTTCGAGCCGGATGGTACAGTATGCTTCACTAAGGTCCATTCGCTCACCACGTACATGAAAAGCCAGTTCCAGCATCTTCCCACGGCCACTACAAATAGAGCCTGCCAATGTGTTACATTCCTTAAAGTGTGTAGAGATACTGCAAGCTTCAGAAATGCCGTACGTCTATGTGTTTGCAGAAGGTTTGTCAGAAACTGCAGTGGGTGAGTGAACCCAACGCGGCTTGCGGAAGAGCCCATTTGTCAGAGATATTCAATGCTTGGGTGAGAGAGGATATAAAATATGATGTACCTGACCCCACTCATACCACACAGCAAAAATGACACAGTCTGTAAGGAGGAATGCTGGGAATTCCAGAATGTGTTTCATGGCAGAGAGGCCTTCATTCTGTTCAGTACCTGAGACTGAGTGTTGTGCTTCTCTCGCCATCAGCCGCCCTCTTATTTTCCACACCTCTTGCATAATAAATAATAGCGGCTTTGTGCTGAAAATGATTTTGTCTGCTGGCTGGGCACATGCCCTCAAATTAGCAGTTCATGCTGAAGTCATACAGTCACATTGCAGTTGGTTGTTCTGTGTCTTAAGACACTGAGGAGATGCTAGATTTAGTCTCCAGTAAAAAGTTGTTGATGAAATGTTAATGCTGTTGTTGATGCGGTTACTTTGGCAGGCATGTTTCAATAGACTCTGAATGTGCTAATTGTTGTTCTTTGCTTTGTGCCTTCGTGTTAATTTAACAAGGATTTTACTGTAAGAAATAAAGGGTCATGGGTATGGTTTACTACAGAATACTAGATGCGTTGCGCTTGAGCGGTATTCTGTCAATCAAAGGACCCTGCAACATTTCACAGTCTAATTTAAGGAGACAGACAATTTAGCCTTATTGGTGCTTTTCAATGCATAACTCTGTTAGCTAAAATTAAAGTTTTTCCTTTTAAATTAGCTTGAGCTTCCACAGTTTGGTTGTTTTAGTAACCCCAAGCAGGAGTATTGATCTGATGAGAGATTACTTTGTAGTTGTGGTTCTTAAAAAAAAGAAAAACTTGCTGGGGCAAGCATCGCTAGTACTATTGCGTGTAGCATTAGCATTCTAACAAAGCTTTCAGCTTAAAAGGGATAGTTTACCAAAAAATGAAAAATCTTTTATAATTTTCACCCTCATGTCAGTCCAAACCTGTATGACTGACTTTCTTCTGCAGAACAGAAAAGGAGATCATTGGACCCCATTGACTTCCATGGACACAAAACCACTGAGACATTTCTCAAAATATCTTCTTTTGTGTTCCAAAGATGAAACAGTCATGTACAGGTTTTGAATGACATGAGGGTGAATAAATGATGACAGATTTTTATTTTTGGGTAATCTCTTTCAAGGTCCAGTGGTTTAAATTTAGCGGCATCTAGCGGTGAGATTGCGAATTGCAACCAAAGGCTCACTCCACCGCTCACCCTTCCCTTTCGAAGCACTACGGTGGCTGACACAGAACTAAGATGTAGTCACGTTTTTAATGCTTTGTCGAAGGAGATAACGTATTTACGAAACGTGCTCTGTAGAGCAGTTTGTCCGTTTAGGGCTACTGTAGAAACATCATGTCAATCTCCATGCAAAGGGACCGGTGGTGTACGTAGACAGAAATAACTCATTCTATGGTAATAAAAACATAACGCCTCATTATGTAAGGTCTACACCTCTGAAGACATAGTTATGGTTGTTATATTGCATTTCTGTCAATAGATCCTCCAAAAAAAATAAAGTGTAACATTTTGACACATAACTCAACCAATAGCATTTCTATATTCTGGTGTCTGGACCAGGACTATCATTAGCTATTATGACTAATATTACAAATATTGGACTTGGAGTTGGGCTGTTGTGCTCGCAACTAGTCAGCACACTCTTACTAACCACATAGAAAAGCGCTAACAACCACCCACAACACCCCTCAAGTGGATGTGACTTGAACAGCTCACATTTTCTTCTCCTTCCTCCAACTTTTTTATGAAACACTCCATTTGGAGAAAAAAAACAGCTCATGTTATTTAGTACTTCTTTTAGGAACTCAATTACAAGGGAACTGTGCAGTCTACAGGAACCGCACAAATGTTACAATGTTGAATTTTTCTACTGTATTTATTTAAAGCTGTTAATAATAGTCAGGCGCCAATGAGATGTTCTTTTTGTTTTGTCAGATTGAGACTGTTTACATTAAGACATTCAAATGTTAGAATGCGGCTCAGGCTTTAATCAAATCATCATCAGTTGAAGTCAACCCCCCAGTGAAGATGTCAGGATGGATTTGTTGGCAGTGATGGGATGGTTGTGCCGTAACCTGGGCTCCCTGTGTTGAGCAGGCGGGGTACCGCGGAACATTCTTGATGAAGAACTCCGCTGCGACACGGCCTGTCCCTTTGACTCACGCTGAGCACTTGATACTCGGGACGAGGAGGTCAGCCTGACCCAATTTTGCCCGCCTGTTGTATGCATAGAGGTGGGCGAGAGAGCGGGCTGAGTGGGCGGATGGGTGCTCCGACTGTCAGAGAGCGTGTTTCTACAGGGGGTTATGAAAGAAGTGCTCCTGCTGTGGATTCGAGGTACATTGTGGTACCTCTACAAAGCGGTAATGGACGAGCGCTCCCACAGAGCTCTGTGTCTGACCCTCTTAACGTTCTCACCCCTATTGCTTTCCTCCTCTTCATCACTCCTCATCACTTGTGTTTTGAACTATGCCGTTAAGCATAATATTCAGATTGTGTGTGTGTGTATCGCTACTAACAGGCATCACTTAAATAGCTGATTTGAGGATGTTATCTACCAGAAGTGATTGGGTTGTGAAAAGTAGCCATACCAGAACAGAGCTAGACCTGATTGTGAGTTTGTTGGGATTGTGGAGGATTGTAGAAAGACTGCTGCCTCCCTCTCGAGAGCATCCCATTGGTTATGTTTCTTTTTCATAGCCATCATAATTCCATATTCCAATACCATTACTTTGGTTAACATTAACCAATAACGCATACGGGCTATGAGATATCAGCAGAACAAGAAATTCATTTCAGAGGCAGTGCAAGTTATTACACTTTAATGAAAATCTCTAAAGGCAAACTTTTCCCCTCTTTGGAAAAACGTGCAGGATAAGACATGGAATATGTATTTAAACTCGGTCAGATTCGATTTCATATTACTTTTCATGTTGCAATTATATGTCTTGCCAATGTTTATAATGCGATTTGGGTTTGGTAGGCTCGACTCGACTACACAGGATTCGTTTGATCCATCCAGTGTCTGTTTATACACACACAAGCTGTCACATCCTTACTTTCTCTCGGTCATTCTCTTTTCTCGCTCACAGACACACTCGGACTCAGTGTGTCAGAATGGCAGCTGGCCCTGCGGCTCTCCTGGTTAGTTCCCCTGATAGAGAGCTGGAGACAGACTGGACTGGTGCGGTAGTGCTTATTAGCTGTGTCTGTCTGCAGGAACCCTGCTGAGCCAGCCCTGAACCCTGCGGCCCCCAGCAGAGGGGGGGGGGTTGTGATAGGACAGTGACAGACAAAAGGGAGAGACTGACAGCTAGAGAACGAGAGTTTCTCTTTCACGTGCATGTTCGATTACATCGTCACCTAGCTTGATTTAAAGTGTTCATGGTCAAGTGATGTCATAAACATCTTTCCTATTACAGCCCTGGTCATTTTTTAATTGGCTTAAGTTATTAAGTTATTTGCATTTTGTTTATTAATATTACTGAAATGAACAGATACTCAGTACCCAGATTTATAAAGCAGTCAAGCATACACATTTTTTAAGTGGTTTTCATTGTGATTGTACTTTTCCAGGGCGAGACCAAACCATCGGCTCCCTGTGTGTTGCATTGTACAGAGCCGCTGTGACTGCTAAAGTTTTAATGCCCTTCAAGATTAGAGTCTGTGGATAGATGTGGAGGCCGTAGGGTTCATCTCTGGGTCAAGTTAACTGTTCTGTCCCACCTTTCTGTTCGTGAATTATCAGCTGTGCTCTGTAAACCTCTATAAAAGCATAAAGCTGCGTGCACTGACAGGGTTTTCCCTGCAATATGGGTTAAGCTGTCCGCCAGATCTCACCTTTATTGGCGCTAATGGCTCCAGTTACTGCTAACGTAGTTGGAGACTCCCTTACCTTGACCTCCTGTTCCCCAGGGTCTGCTGTTTAACATCCAACACGCACCTGCAATCAACCTCGTACCGCCCACAGGAAATGACCCATCACCGGCCTCATTGGATGTTGTGCGCTAGATCTTTTACACACAAATTCATCACATATTAACATAGATTGTGACATTCCCGTGACGTACGTTTGACGCGGTCACCTCCCACCGTCAGCTCTGTCTCATGCCGCATCGCAGCAGCTCACACAAGGATCCCAGAGCTATTGTATCGTGGCCATCTGTCAATTCCATTTTTTTCAAATGATTTAAAAACCGGTGCGTTTATTGCACCTTAAGCCAAGAGGCTGGCTGAACTCCAGCTGGAACACAGCGAGTATAAAGGCACGATCTCCGTTTAAGCCAGCTTTTTGTGCTTCATGCCTCACATGTTGAAAAATTACCTTAGCTCATTAAAGAATTGTGTACGTTAAAAAATCATTTGCATAATTAATTTCCCCCTGAGGATCAGTTACTGTTGTTAAACTAGATTTTTTTCATCAGGACATCGTTGGCGTTTGAGCTCTGTCTTTTGGCTGATGTGTTTGTATTTGAAAACAAAATCACTGCAAATTTGCATTCAGACATTTCTAGGAATCACCCAAGTTATGAAAAAGCGCTCCATAGTTAACAATTGTCGAGTCAGGGATTTTTATTATTGAGTTTAGGAATCTCAATATTTTGGTGGTCCTCATCTTCCTGCTTTTTGTGGCTGTCGTCTTCAGCAAGATGAATCTCTTTAATATATTTCTCCGGCCTGGTTGCTTTGCATAGCGACGGAAAGATGACGCAGGATCTGTGCTATAACACCCCGGTGTTTTATTCATATTCTGTTATTTGCAGGGACTCCACACGCTCACTATTGCTACGCCACTGTCTGACAGCACAGTATAGGCTCCATGTAAATGAGGTTTTTAGGTGCTCCTGTGCTGTGTTGTTGTGTAATATAAGATAGTTGTGATTCCTGGAGTCTCATTAACTTCTAAGCAACCTAAACGTATCTCTGTCTCTCTTTCCTCCTGCAGAACTCAATACGGCACAATCTCTCGTTGAACAAGTGTTTTCTCAAAGTGCCTCGCTCCAAAGATGACCCAGGAAAGGTAAGTTTTCCCATCTCTGTTTCCTCCTCATGTAGTGCTGTTTTATTCAGAAATGCTCGTTTTGTACATCGGCTAAATACAAAAAGCTGCTAGCAGACCGAGTTGGCAGATTCGGCCGTTAAAAAATGCATGCGCATCCTTGTGAAAATAGATGAGAGCGAGCACTTGCGCTAACGTATTAAAAGTGCTCTCCGGAGCTCTCTCGGGTGGAGGAGAAGGCTCTTCAGCCCGGCACTTACCACGCAAGAGGGGAAGACCACCACCTGCTTCCCCTCAGTCGGCATGCAGCTCGCAGGCATCCACCAACGGTTCTTCACAACAAAACGGACGGGCCTGCACCTTCTGCAAAGAAAAAACATCCCAGTCTGGCCAAGTTTAAACCAGAAGGCTGGAGAACAAAGACCGTATACATTTTTTATTCTGAAATATACACAATACAAATGATAAATCAATGCACCATCAGCTTTCTGTACCATCAGGCCCTCGGTTAACTTTCTTTTCCATATAGCACCACCACCACAGAACACTTCCTTCTTTCTTTGTATCCTCAGCCATCTTGTGCGAGTGCGTTCACACATGCAAACACACACACACACTCACGCAGTGTGACATAAAGAGCAGAGGCATGCAGGGGAATGGGACTGAATGCTAATTTCATGTTTTGCTGTAATCCTCTGATATTGACACTCCTGGGATCTGCTCCACTAAATACAAAATAATCTATCGCAGGATGGATTCTGTTGCGAATGCACGGCCAACATGCTCGCATCTCTAATGTTCAATTTGGAATTTGCCTTTTTCCACGCAGCCCTCCCCCTGGAAGAGGAACTTCAAAGCTGCGCGGGGCTCTCTTGATATGTTCCATCAATATTGTAATGTGGCGGGAATATGGACTCTGCTGTTTGCGGGAGATAGGAACTGAGGCATGTTTCTCAGAGAGATTGTTCACCTTACGTTTGTGCCCCAACAGCTCCGAGCAAGATGCAATCACGCTCACCTTTGAGTGGACTCATGGAGGTTCTGGTCAGGGAGGTCTGACTGGGGCAGTGTGTCTTATATCCAGTTTAGAGACCACACTGTAAGCCCGGTCATAAATGTTTCTTTTAGAATGATGGTTGTCGTGTTCGCAACATTGCTCTCATGTTCGAGCAGCGCATACAGTTTATTTTGTGTTATATAATGATATTTGGTGTTTTTACTTTAACGCTGTAACTAAATAATTGATTGAAAATATAATTTAAAAAATATATATTAAAAGATGGTACATTTTTGAATATACATGCCCTGCACCACACAGTGGCCTTGAATGATGCATTGAATTCTGCAGTTTGAGATGTGCGCATTGTGCTTTTCTTGGCAATCAGTCAGATGATTTTCATCTGCCGTGTGATTAAAAATCCATTAGATTTATATTGAAGGAGTGACCTGAGCTATATCAAGGGAAATGAAGATTGTACACGTATGTAGGCTCTTTCGGCTTGGGTCAAGCATTGCCTTAACAGCTTTTCACAGGCAAGCACCACTTATTTCTCTCATTTTTTTGGAAACATGTTATGCGAAGGAGTATTTTCATTTTCTGCCTGTTACGTTTACAGCTTTAAAACGTTGGGTTCAGCAGAGTTCATAATCTAAACAAGATATCAGCCCTGACATTATTGTAACCTTATTACATTGTCATATATTTTCAATTAATCTACTCTCCTTACATACATTTCTTGAAATGTTGCTACCTCTCAAGGGATTGTGTTGCAGCCTACAGATACTCCCTTCCCAAGGGCTTTCACGTTTTCAAGATTTTTGAGCTAATTAAAAGGAACGCTACCAGTTTTTTCCAGTGACAGTTTTGAAGTAGTTTGCAGGTAAATTTCATTTAAATGACGTCTGCCAGTCTCTCAGTCACCTTAAGCTGTCTTTCATTGTTACTGCGTCAATTACGGCAGCGTCATTTTTCAAATTAGAATACAGAACACCACGGTGTACAGTGTGATTTTTCCGCTGTAAATTAGTCTTTTGTGATGCTAAAATGCATTGTTTTTGTGTCTGTGAAATGATTTGTTGGAGATCTTCATTTATTTTCTGAAAGCACCTGTAACATACAGCTGCGGAAAAAAATAAGAGACCATTTCAAAATTATTTTCAGTTTTTCTGAATTTACTCTTTATAAGTACAGTATGTGTTGAAGTAAAATTATCGTTTTTATTTCATTCTGTGAGGTGCCAACATTTTTTTTCCCAGATTTCAAATAAAAAAGTTATTTGCATATGGGCAATTCCAGCGTTATGGACGTGACATAAAAACAATCAGAGAATGTGTTTGTTACCCATGTACTGAACCATTAGTTTATGTTTTGCTAAACCCTTGTTGATAGAGTTTAAACATCAGAAAAAAATCAGTTTATTTATAAATTTTCAGTTTTAAAAAGGGAAATAAGCATACGTTATGGATGTGATGGGACACTGTTTTGGGCAGACGACAAACTTTGTAGGATTTCTGTGAATTAATATGTGCAAACCTGAAGTAATTATACCCAACAAATGGAGAAGAGATGACTCTTTATAGAACGTAAAATTGGTACTCTTACTACATAATATAGATGACTCTTTATAGAACATAATATAGTTAATTTTCATGTGCCCATTTCTGAGGAATATGTACCGTTATGGATGTGACAACCCCGAAAATGGCACTTAGCTGATTATGCAAAATCATGCACTAAAAATAAAACAAAAAACTTGGAGACATCACGTGGGTATTTAAACCACCAAATGTTAATATATGTGCCGTTAGTATAGTAAAAACATTGTAAGGTTGACATTTTCACGGAATTGCCCATTTATTTGCAGAAAATGAAAACTGGAGAAACAGGACAAATAACAGAAAAGATGCTCTGTTCAGACCTCAAATACTGCGAAGGAAAACAAGTTCATATTCACTTTTAAACAACACAACCGTAATATTTGTACATGTATTTAGGAAAAGTTAAAAAATATTTTTTTTGTATCATGATCTCTATTTTTATCACTGTTTTTGTGTGTCTTGTCATTCTGTCAGTGTTTCATACATTGCTGTTGGATGACTTTGCCACTCCAGAGGTTTGATTTTGCTTAAATTCAACAGACACTGGACTGGAATGGCCACAATACATCTAGAATTTCTGATTATATAAAAATTTGGAGCGGTCTCTTAATTTTTTCCGCGGCTGTATATAATTATACTCATGATACAATAGAATTTATAAAGAGATGGTTGTCTTACAGCCAACATGAATGACTTGCATCAAGGTGTCCTTGCACCTCCCAGTGTCATGGAAAAAAATTGTAATATTTATAAAGTAAGCCTATGTGAAAATGTACTTGATGTATATACAAGTAGTATGATCATTTTTCTCCAATTTTTATGATATGCCTTGGACACAGGTTATAGATACGCTCTATTCCATGTAATGTTTAATCATTGTTTGGTCATCACTGGCTGCACATTAGAAGATCAGCTCAACAGGGTCAAAAATTGAAATTGTTTGAACTTTGATGCGTCATGTTGCTGCGGTTAACCTGCGTGCAATGTTATAGCTTGATTCCTCTCATAGAGTTCAGAGTATTGAGGAGCGTTGATGCAAGTCGTGTGAGATGGCTTTAATTCATTCACGTCATCTGGTTTGATTGTTGCCTGGTGTGTTGATCCGGTTCCAATCAGATATAGCTAAAACGGGAAATTATTGTAGGTTTGACAGACGTAGGATTAATAGCTTTCACAATTGTCCTGTGCCCTTTAAGATGAGCCTGCAGACCCCTGTTAAAAGTTGTAGGGATTAATTAATGGCGCTAATGACGAGTGCGGTTGACTGCTCCAAAGTGATCAACATTCATAAATCATATAACCTGAATGGCTAATTGATTAGTTTAGCAATTGATTAATGTTAATGATTCCCCATCTTTTCATCAGGACAGGTTTAGTGTGCTACTCCCAAAGTTAAAAAGTGGCATTTTAAAGCAAGAAATGTTAATGAAATAAACTCTGTGATTGGTTGGATTATTTTTACACTTTAAAAACGAATTGCTGTAACAACCGTGTGTTAAAAATGAGAGAATGAGAACTTTTCTTAAGGTTGGGAAGCTGAGAAAAACCTAGTTTAGGTGTGAAAGACATTGGATGTTTGGTTATTGCAGTGGCTTATAACCTTTGCTGTATTGCTGTTTAAATGCAGAGATTTACATCATTTCATCAATGTATTTGGAGGCTGAACGTGCTGCGTGCGGTCTAGACGATTCCTTTGGTGATTTCAAGTATTCCTCTTGCTTAGGTGCGTTCGCGAGATGTGCGCAAGTAATTTTAAAGGTCCTGATCGCATCCTCTCAGGACAATCGAGATCTTATCCGTTAGAAAAAATATATTTTAAAATCAAGCCCAAGCCTGGGGGTTAATTTCTTTTTTTTTTTGGCTAACTTGGGAGCCAGAGTTGCCTTCAGCTTCTGGGAAGAGCAGCACTATTGAAAAATAAATTAAACAGGAAGAATGCAAAGATAAATAATTCAGCCAGGGTCTTGGGTGCCTGGATACCGTCAGCCCCAAACCAAGGTGTGCTATTTTCTGCCTGATTATCAGAGAGCAGACCTGACCAGAAATCCAACACCTCTGTGTCCAGCCCTGAACAGGAGCAATCGATAAACCAGCGGCTGAGGAAGAGGGGCTTCAGGAGGGGGTTAACATTTTACCTGCCTCTGCCAAGGCTCGGGAGAATTGCAAAGCGAGAGAGAGCAAGAGAAAGAAATGGGGGTAGCGAAAGACCCAACTTCTTCGCATCTCAACATATAGTTCAGGAAAGCTCCGAATGACGTGACGAGCATACAGACGCGATCTGTGTGAAACTTTGATGAACTAAAAGTGCTGCGTGTTTGATGGCGAATGCACTAATAGCGGCGCAGTGTCTGATTACAAAAGGTTTTTTTAGAGAATGTTATCTAAAATCTTATGAAATTGCCAGTTATGTGGCTTTCTGAGCTGTGTTTTGTACATTTTTGGAGTTTATAACAACAGTTGTGTCTTTTTATATACATGCATATATAATGTTTTATTGTATGGACTTTAATAAATGCACTATTTTGCTTTTTCTCCCCTTTCTAGGGTTCGTATTGGGCAATTGACACAAATCCAAAGGAGGACACGCTGCCCACACGGCCCAAGAAGAGGCCACGGTCTGGAGAGCGGGTGAGTGTGTTTTGTGTGTGCGCTCGCAGACCCCCTGGTGGTCAGTTTTCAGGCGTTCACACTTTCTTTGGCCGAAGCGAGCTCATTACTCAGAGTCCGGGAGTGATCAAAGAACTCAACACAGTATGTGTTTCACTCGTTCAGTTCAACTCAATGTCACTCATACCCTCCATCACTTCACTTGACGCTGGGGTTGGTTAAAGCATATAGGTTGCCGTTAACTTGTGTTTTCTCATTGCTCAATCTGTGTATATTTTTACTTGTTTTCCGGTTTATTCGAAATATCAGAAAGCATTAAATAGACTACACGTTTCTGTTGTGTTGCATTCAGTGGTTGCACACAAAAACAAAAAGTGTGGCCAGTTCGATTTGCAAACAAATGGCTCTTAAGTGCTGGTTTTCATTGAGAATTGTGCAAGCAGATGCACAGTCTGTTGAGTAAATGGTTTGAATCAGTCAAGTTTAGTGGTCAGTCTCTCTTTTAGCGGAGCGATTATCATACCGATTGGAATATTATGTGACAATATGTAATTAAAAATAAACATTTAAAGGGAAAATTTTGTTGCAATGCGATTGAATTAAAAACATAATTTACCAAAGATAGTATTGTTTTGTCTAGTATTTAGTCTGGATCAGTTATGGATCCCCACTGTAAAGCAGAAATTTGTGAGAAGCACTAGATTATGGGAGAGAAAGATGCTCTCGTTGTTGCTTCACGAGGCCGGAAATATGTGAAAACACAGACTTATTGTGGTGATCGAAAAGGAATGATACTGGATGTTATATTTCCTGAGCCGAGATCACCGGCTTTGTTCCGCGTCTGAGTCGGCGCTTTACCGCCTCACACGTGCAGGTTTAATGATTGCACGCTCATATCTTTATATATTACCGTCTCTCACGGTGTTCCTGGGTTTATATTGTAGGGGGGTCCAGCTTATTAATAAACTGTGCCCCAGGCAGCCTTTACGTACATTGTGTACTGCAGTCATTTTTTTTAGCAGCAAGCATCAATTAATGCCGAACCTCTGCACTGGTTATTTTCAGCCAGAGCTTTTGCCTTCCATTATTTATGAGCAGCGCTCACCGGAATATACAACACGGCTGCGCTCGACGCCAGCCTCTGAGGTTGACCTGGCTCAGAGGCAGCTTGCATCATTTTGTCCATCCGTGTGTTGTGGGTCGGAGGCAGACCAACCGATAAGATTCACCTATAGTCATACCAGGGGGAAGAGATTGCAGATGTGCAACCATATATAAAGACGTGAAGATATGACAGGAGGCCATATGAACAAAGAAAGGGTTTGTGAGGAACACAAGTAGCTCAATTTGTAGAGCATTGCGTAAAGGTTGTGGGTTTGATTTCCAGGGAACATATATATTTATTAGGGTTGCACAATGTACCGGTGCTACGGTAGCATCGCGATGCTAAATTAAAAATACCTGCGATATGGGAAATGGGATCTGTCCCCACCATGATGCTTGTGATTTGTGTTGATGTTGTGCGTTTTGTGTATGGTCAGGCAGTTAGACCGGTGTTATTTATAATTGCAACACTCCAGCGAGAGGCTCATTGTCTCGGCACACAGCTCTCGCCCTCGGGCTACACACAAACGTTTTTCACACTGACACTTACTTCACTCATATCAAAAACCTCCAATTAGACCCATTCACTCCCAACCTGATCCTGCTGCATGAGAAATAAGAGCGAACTGTCTTTGCGACGTGCGTAAGCTCGCTATTAGAGCACATTGCATTAGACACTAGCTCGCTCTCTCTCTCTTCCTCTCATCTTCTCTCATCCTGCTGTCTCTTTAGAAATTCTTTGACATTAAAAATTGTGACTTAGCAAAATCTCATTTATGTTTATCACAAATTAAAATCGCATTGTTGCCAGGCAATCCTCTTACAATAAGCAGTTTTGGGAGGCAGGCGTGCGAAGTTATCTTCACCCAGGCAAGTGCAGAGAGAGTACAGGGGAGCCGTTCCTCGCTCCCGCTCATCTCTTCCCAGGCTGCCTCTAATTTTGACCTAAATAAAAGGTGTTGCTCCTTTGTTGTTGATAAACGCTCGCCGCCGTTGCTCTTAAACATGCGCTCGCTTTGAATTTCATGCGGCAAAGTAACATCAAATCCATTTGAATATGTCGAAATCAAAGTCACTTCAGATTGTTTATCATCTCGATTCTGCGTGGTGGCTGAACGTGCCTTCTTGTTTTTCTGCAGGCATCCACGCCGTACAGCCTGGAGTCGGATAACTTGGGAATGGACTGCATCATCTCTGGAAGTGCCTCTCCAACCCTGGCAATCAACACTGTGACTAACAAGGTAGCATCAATCTCCAACTCCACAAGGGTCTCATATAGCAGCTGACACCACAGGCCTACATGCCAATTTTATGTTATAGTTATCCTGGCATGACTACATACATGCACGACATAATAGGACTGACATTTGATGCCTTTGTTTACATGGAGGCTACATTAGAGCAACCCCATGCGAGGGTTTTGTTCTGTTCGGTTGGCATTATGTGAATATGGAGTTAATTGTCAATCTCTTAATACCTTATTCCAAATGTTTGGAAAGCACACACACAAAAAATAAATGGGAGGTTTGCTCCTACAAACAGAGAAAGATACAGTATTTATCTTCTTGTAATGTGGTTAGGGTCTGTGGTTAGTTTTTATGTCTTAAGCGTCTTGTTTTGCGGCGGTAAACACTTACAACACCTTTCTGCACAAGAGCACCAAGTTTGTTCAGCGGTTTCATTACCTGCTTTATGTTTTCAGGCAGAGCGCTCGGAATAACCCGCTCCCGTAACTCGCCCTCCGTGGCATGACTTCACGGAGTAGTGTGTAAAAAGGAATGAAGCAAAACACTCTGAAATTTAAATAGGCTTTTTAACCTTAAGCGTTCTGCTCTTGGCCTGGTGCTAGCCGCTCTGTCTCTGGAGTGCTTTTATAAAACCCCAACAGCATCAGTTATTAATTTACTTCAGGCATTAAACCAATACGATTTTATATTATGCATTTTGTGGATTGAGGGGGGATGTAGGAGGGTTTGGGGAATGAATTTTGTTCGTAGTTTTGTCAGTTGGGTTGAATTATACTTAACTTTTGCGATCCCCTCATTTGGCTCGAATACAGTACGAGCAGATTTGAAAATCAGATTTGTTGAAATTGAACGGCCTCGTAACGGCTCTGTTCCAAAATCTAGTGCGTGCCTGCATATGTAGCTGCAGTCTATGGAAACATCCGACCTGAAATTGATTTAAAACACTGTGCCTAAGAACACTAAATAATCTGTACATTTATTATTGACTTTTACATTATAATATCAACACAATAAACTGTAAATCCAGGGCACTTTTGAATGATTTTGTGTTATCGTTACACTTTAAAAACACCTCAAAGCGCTGCTCCACATTCAAAGCATCTCACGCAGCAAAACAATGTCATCTCTTCAAGTGTAAGGTATGACTGATTCATATGGGAAGAATGTAAAGATCCACCCATCGTGTGTTTTCAAAGTTATCCCGTGAGCGCTTGTTTTCTTTGCCCTCCTCTTTGAAACGCTGATGAACTAGAAACCAGACATGTAGAAGACGAAAACAAGAAGGCTGAGTTAGGTGGCTCCTTGGAGATGCTGTTTCTCAGTGTGGGCCCTGTAAACAGCACAGGTCACGCCCCTCGAGCGGACCATGCCAAGCCACAAGAATTCCCTTTTTCTTAGACTTTCCCGCCTGCCAGAGCAGGCCAATGGGAAAGCGGCAGTGCTGTCTATCATGCAGCAGGAAAGCCTGGTCATTGAGCACACTCTTACTGTATGATCATGCTCATGCAACACTGTCATTTTGAAGCTAGACTTGATTCACACAAGATTTTTCAAGGCTTGCATGTTTTTTATGGAAAGGGGAAAGTTGCATGTCATTTCTTCAGAATAATACTGACTATTAAGAATATTTTAGTGGATTTAGCTTCTTTTATTCTTTCTATCTTTTCTTTTTAAATAGCCTTTAGTGTAAATCATTGTTAGACATCTTTTATTTTGATCATGTTTATTCATAATTTTGTCTTTCTTTCTTTCTTTTGGTGTAAATCATTGTAAGGCACCTTTTGTTTTTAATCATTTGTATTAATCATTTTGTTTGTTTGTTTAAATTGCTTTCGTTGTAAATCATTGTAGACACCTTTTATTTTGATCATTTTTATTAATCATTTTATTTGTTTGTTAGTTTCTTTTTAATCATCGTTTTATTCACCCTTTATTTATTTATTTAAAATAATTTTTATTTTAATTAACTATTAATAATAATAATTTTACAAATTTCTTTCTTTCTTTAAATTGCTTTGGGTGTAAGTCATTGTAAGACCTTTTATTTTGATTATTTGTATTAATCTTTTTCTTTCTTTCTTTCTTTCTTTCTTTCTTTCTTTCTTTCTTTCTTTCTTTCTTTCTTTCTTTCTTTCTTTCTTTCTTTCTTTTTCTTTCTTTCTTTCTTTCTTTCTTTCTTTCTTTCTTTCTTTCTTTCTTTCTTTCTTTCTTTCTTTCTTTCTTTCTTTCTTTCTTTCTTTCTTTAAAATACTTTTGGTGTAAATCATTTTTAGACACCTTTTATTTTGATCATTTTCATTATCATTTGAATTTCTTTCTTTCCCGTGCGAATCATTGTTAAAGACACCTGGGTGGATTTCTCTTTGATTTCATAATCCTTGTCTCATGTTGCAGATTAGTCTCCCGTATGAAAGACTCCACTGGCTTTTGACTTTAATTCACGGCTAAATATAGCACTCCTTTTCCACCCGCAGCAAACACACAGGAGTATTTGCAATGGATTTGTTCACCCCTTACCTTCTCTCTGCGTGTCAGTTTCACACAGCATGTGTGTGCGTTCAGACATGTACGCTGTGTTAGTATGTAGGCGTCTGCGTTTCGGGCATTGAGCGAACCGCAGTTTGATGAGGTCTTTAAATCGCACTTTATGGATCGAGGGAATAAAAATAGATTGTGGTGAAAGGCTCGTGACTAAAAGCCTCTTTTATGACTTAATTACACATAACATTTAGACTTGCTCTTCGCACCGGGTTTTGATTGTTTACGATCGAATTTTCAACATGTCTGAGCCCACATAGTCGTCCAGTGTCATAGTCGCACATGTTGACGTATTGTTTCCCAGCCCCAACGAACGCTGTAAAGAAGAAAAGCGGTAATATGCAAATCATTCCATGACATTAACCCCCCATCTCGCTTCAATCCAGTGCAGCTCTGGCAACTGCTATACTCGACTCTTTTGATGAACAGGGAATAATAGGATTGGGAAACATTTATTCTGCTTGAATGATAATTCTCTGTAAGAAACCGTGAGCTGCAATGTGTCTTTCTCTCTGCTGTCGTCTTGAGTCAAGGGGGCTGACAAGCATTCGCCGCCACAACAAAAAACCCTGTATGACCTAATATACCCACAGCCCAGTTTGTCTCGCTCAAGCAGGTGAACGTTGTGACTTGTTGCACGGTTTTAGCACTACATCGCGCCTGCCAAGACGCGCGGCATGCGATGCTCTCTCAGCCAGCATTGTTGCGATTCCATTCATCCTTTCCTACCACGCCGAACTCAATGTAGGACTATTCTCCCAGGAGCTCATTATATTTATTCCCATACCGTCCCTCCGATGCCTTATTTATTCTCGTTTTGCAACCAGCACATATTTGCAGTTCAGCTTTTCAAATGATAATTGGGATTATCGTTTTGAAGTGGAGGTTATCCGCCGCGGAAAACTGCGCATTCATCGGCGTGCATAGAAAGGTCAGGGTCTCTGTGGCATTGGGAACCTTTGTGAGCAGTCCCAAACCAATTTAAGCTGTGCAAGTTGATGGCCTGACGCTGCCAGTAGCGTGACCTTTACTGAAGGAGAGCGCTCGGCCTCTCGGCCATCCAAGACTGCAGATCATCTTGCTGGCCAACAGCCATGTTCCCTCCATATGAGACACGGCATGGGGCACGGCGCATTAATGCTGACCTTACTTTCCTACAGATGGCGTACACATGTCACACATACGTGATGCCACAAATGTGACGCAACCGTTGGTTATGACAGTAGTGGAATTATTAAAAGAGATGAGAATTAAGAGGCTCAGAGAATGACGTTTTTTTGTATACAAACCTGGAAGCAAGTTGGTATTTTAGGACTTCTGGTTCCATCGCTCCAAAGTCTATGGGTTTTTAAAATGGGTTTTTGGTAAATCGCCTGAAATAAAGTCTGTGGTAAACAAAACCTCTAAATATTTTCACGTTTTATTCTATGACATAAAACACACCAATTGTAACCCGCTTGTGATTTTTTTAAAACCTTATTCTTTCTTCAAAGTAGCGGTTGCTAACAAGTTGCTAAAAGCGACTACTTCCTTTGACGGGGACGTTAGACGTCATCGCGCATATAAAGCTCACAAATAATGCAACATGGGCAAAAATCTCTTAAAACGTAGATGCTGATTCATTCGCAGAGTAATTACTTTCCAGGGAACACATTTTTAATAAAGTTTGAAAGAGTTATCGGAGGCTTGGTGGTGGTGACGTTGATATCGAGCGACCTTAAGTGTAGTCTGTTTATAGCATCGTCATCGACTTCCGGGTTAGCCTACAAACATACGTCATCTCTGAGCCTCTCCATTTCCATCAGACCTCTGAAACCAGACAGCTTGTATTTGTTTGCACCCCAACTCTGTTAAGATTGTCATATCTCCAAATCTTTGGAATACTTTTTTTTATTTCCAGGTGGCATTGTACAACCCTGACCAGGATGGGAGTGACAGCCCTCGAAGCAGCCTTAACAATAGTCTATCTGACCAGAGTCTGGCCTCTGTTAATCTCAACAGTGTGGGCAGCGTGCACAGCTACACACCGGTAAGATCACGTTCTCTGCCACTCAAACTCTCCATCACCTGCTGCCATACCACCATTTCCTCCTTGAAAGGATTAGTTCACCCCAGAAAAGAAATTCTGTCATATACTAGACCTCATGTTGGTTCAAACCTGTAAGACTTCTATTGATCATGCTAGAAATATTTTTATAGGAATGTATCACTCTTTTCAATGCTGTTTTAATGAATGGTGACTAAAGCCTTCCAAAAACACACCAAAAAAAGTTAAGAAAATCACTATAAAGATATTCGTACTCTATATCCTTTTTTAAATCACATGATAGTAGGACTGTTAATTGTGATTAATCGCATCCAGGATAAAAGTTTGTGTTAACATAATATATGTCTGCATATTTATTTTGTATTTATGTATATAGATACATATATTTAAGAAAAATATAAAATACATTCATTTTTATATGCAATTTAAATATATATATATATATATATATATATATATACACACAGTATATACTGTATGTGTATGTATAGCCACAGAAAAAAAATTAAGAGACCACTTCAGAAAATATTTTACTATAATGAATTTTTTATCTGAAAAATGCAGAGCATCAATTCTGTTATTTTGACCTGTTTCTATCTGTTTTTAATTTTCTACAAATAAATGCAAATAGAAACAATATTTTCAATTGAAATTAGGTAAAAAAAATATTGTTAGTAGTTCACAGAATGAAACAAAAATTATCATTTTACCTTAACGCATACCTACAGTATAAATTGTAAAATTTAAAATCAGAAAAACAGTCTCTGAAATGGTCTTTTAATTTTTTCCGTGGCTATATATAAATGCAGATATTTCCTAAATATATACATGAATGTGTGTGTGCTTATAAATACAAAATAAATATGTACAGACATATATTATGTAAACACAAACCTTTATACTATATGTGATTAATCGCGATTAATCGTTTAACAGCCCCATTTGATAGCTTTGTATTGTATTGGAAATAATCTGAGCACACAAATCATATGTACAACAGTCACATAATGCTTTTGCGCCCCTTTGGAAAGGCATAAGTCGCCCATTCATTAAATAGGATGGAAATGGGCCATCAGTACATTTCCCTGCTACCGAATAAGTCACATGTGCTCGGAATGACATGAGGGAAAGTAAATAATGACAGAATGTTTGCATTTCGGGAGAACTATTCCTTTTAACCTCTCCAGAAACTGGGGAGGACTCTTTATTTACCCAGTCTTTTTGTGAAGCTCAGCTTTATGAGAATCCAGAATGCGATTGTCAGAATGCTGGTGTGCGGAGGTCTGTGCATGGGAGCGTGCTGACACAGGGGTTAAGGAAATGAAAGGCAGAGCTCATAATGCTGGAGCGCTGCTAAAGAGAGACGCCGCTTCTGATGTCCTCCCACCAGAGATGCTGCCTCTTTGTTGTGGTCCCCCAGAAGCCCCGCATGCACCTCGCTCCAGGCTCTCAGCATTGATCCAGCACAGACACTGATATATTCACTCCAGCAGGCCAGACAGTGCTCTCTCTCTCTTTCTCCGTCTGCCTATTCTACTCTGTCTCTCTCTAGTCCAGCTGATACAAACACTGAGATCCGTTTGAACTTAACCAGATTACGTGCAGCCGTCTTTACAGTGATGCATAGCGTGTCATCTCACTTCAGCTGCTCATATTTCTTGGGTGCAATTAGTTGTCTCCGCTGATAATGTCACATGCGAGCAGGTGACCTCATGTCTTTGCTTTTGCAGCCATTTTTAACAGCGCTAACCAGCGTGTCATGCATCGCTGTGAAGTGGCAACACTGCTATTTGTTAATGGTTTTTTATAAAAAAAAAAAAAATGTTGTAGGGTAGAATAATACTCAATAAATAGACAATAAAAATTATTTGTTGTCTTCCGCAAAAAATAAGCATGCCATAATTAGTTGAAGTCAATATCATGAACATATGACTTTTGAATTAGAAGTTATTGGCTTGAAGCAGACTTAAATAACTATACTATATATAGACCATTTTGCAAGATGTAAACAACACTGGTCCAGAAGCACTTCCTGTTTTATTCCCGCATCCAGAGTAAAAGTTTGTGTTTACATAGTATTAGGGCTGCAACTAACGATTATTTTGATAATCGATTAGTTAGACGATTATTTTTTCCGATTAATCGGATAAACGTCTAATTAGATCTTTTGCTTATAACTAAATCAGAAATGGGAAAATTATACACAACTGAACTCATTAACTTTCTCCCAAAATGTTGTGGATGACTCCCTAATAAACACACCAAGGCTGATGAGTTGATTCAGGTATGCCATATTAGAAGCAGCTGACAATAGTCTCTCCCAAACGTGGGAGGGAGGGGACGGTTGGCCAAGGAAATCATTATTTTTTTGTGGCATGAAAAGTGAGATATTTGTCATTCAAATGTAGTGAAGTACAGTAAAAAGTAGGCCTACTTAGAAAAATATATACTTAAGTATAGTACAGATACTCAAAAAGTGTACTTAAGTACAGTACAAATAAATGTACTTCGTTACTTACCACCTCTGAACCATATAAACCCCCAAATCAGAGTATTTAGCCACAAATTGGGTTTTACTAATATAATCTTTAATTTTGTCATTTAAAAGACCTCTCCCCTTTAAACTTTAAAACTGCGCGGCTTGAAGAGATTCATGCAAAACACGTCTGAATTAAAAACTGCGCACCTTGTGCCGCACGGAGAGACACATCTGACTTAAAAACTGCAATGCTCATGCTGCACAGAGAGATACGTCTAAAATTGTAATTTTAAAAGGGAAGAAGACGCGCCTGATTTATAATTGCGCAGCTCACAAGTGACGTCACAGACCAAATAATCGATAATTTAATTTGTTGACAACTATTTTCATTATCGATTATTATCGATTTTATTGACTAGTTGCAGCCCTACATAGTATTAGGGCTGTCAAATGATTAATTGCTTTTGTTTACATAAAATATGTTTGTATACTGGATATAATAATTATGAATATATAAATACATACACATACATATATATATTTAAGAAATATTTACACATGTATATACATTTTTATAGTTATACATAATTTATATTGTATATAAATATAGATCTAATATATATATTTCTCAAAATCATACATGGATGTGTGTGTATTATCATATACATAATTATTGTGCACAGTACACACACATATTTTATGTAAACAAACATTTATTTTGCAAACGATTAGTTGCGATTAATCGTTTGACAGCCCTATATAGTACTCATCTGTGCACTGTGCATATTAATTTTGTATTTATAAACACATACATGTATATATATATATATATATAATTAATATTTTTATATATTTAAGAAAAAATATAAAAATTATGATTTTTATATCATTTAAATTATTGGTAAATATAAATAGATGTAAATATTTCCTAAATCTGTATACATGTATGTGTATGTGATTATAAATACAAAATGAATGTGCACAGTACACAGACATATATAATGTAAACCCAAACAATTAATTGCGATTAATCGCTTGACAGTCCTAGTACTGAACAAAAATCAAATAAAGTTATAATCAGTTATTGAGTTGGACACTGTAGGAACAAGTGGCGAGTGGCTAAGAATTCTCACACCTCAGTACTTGTTTGCATTAGCTTTGCAACGTTTTCAGATCCATAAATTTGCCCTCACCAGTTTTCACCGACAGCTATATTCGACTTCGCAGGAGTGGCAGATGACTCTGTTTTGCCTGCCTCTCCAGTGTGTATAACACTGTTGTCTCGAGCTCAAGATGGCACAGCCTCTGCCCTTGTGTAAGCCACAAATATGCTTGGCATCATGGAGGCCCTGGGAGCCGTTCAATGAATCAGTCATTCTGGGCATGAAAGTCATTTCTGCAGATTCAAAACATTACGCTGCCTCCCTTCCGAGTCCCACATTTAGAATTTAATAGATGGGAACGTTTAGGCCACAGTAAACCTGGAAACCTATAGTGTTGGATAAGAAAAGATATTTATTCTTGGAAAGATAGAAATCATTTGATTTATTTTGTTGTATGAATCAATGCCCGTTTGTACATATTGTTATTGCAGGCGATCTTTTATGATCTCGCTGTCGATTTCAGCCGTATCACTAGCCGTTAGTTTTGCCAAGCCGTTAATTACAAAATAAATAGCCGTAAAAAACAACTTCAGAGAGTCTCTCGGGAGACACGTCTGTTTTGATCATGGCTGTGTGGTTATGTACAGCTTCAGCTGGGCTCATAAATAAGCGGTCAAGAATACGGAAGGCTTGCGCTGCCCGCTCCTGTATTGTGCCAGGCACTTCATTTCCTGTGTTGTGATGCTGAGTGCTGTAGTCAGTGCTGTCATGTTCTATCTGAGCTCTAATCTGCCGGTCACTCGACCTGGCTGGGCTGAGCAGTGCCGCCTGTTAAAGAGTGGCAATGCCCGTTTCTGTCTTTCGTAATCTTTCCATCGTCATCGTCCTTCTGTCCTGTCTTTCAGGTGACAAGTCATCCAGAGCCGGTATCCCAGGCCATGAGCTTGCAGCAGGCCCCGCAGGCCCAGTACAGCATACCGGACCGCGACAAGCAGCTGCTCTTCTCGGACTTCGAAGATCTTAGTGCCTCCTTCCGCAGCCTTTACAAGAGTGTGTTCGAGCAGTCCTACAACACACAGGGTGAGTTTTTGATTCTGAATGTTAAAGTTGCGATCGGTTGTTTCGACATCTTTGTTTGAAATAAAAATAGCAAATAATTGTATGTACTTTGTGGTTTGAAGTCAAATGACGTTGGAATATTCGTCATCATCGGGGTTTCCAAGCATATTCGGCTTCGTTCTTTAGGTCAAGTTGATCGGTTCGTCTACTAAGAAAGGTGACTGGAAAGCGTTAACCATCTGAAATCCGTCACGGTACGGGAACATCCGCATTGCTGGACTTAGTTCACGGCAGGCTTTCCCGTCTTCAAAATGAATGCCTGTTGTTTGTAGTCTGGTCGACTGATGTAGAAAAAGCATTTGACAGGCGCAACGTCACACCTCCGCGTCTACCCAGTCGTGCGAATCAAACGCTTTTGATGTAAAGGTTTCCAAAGTGAACTTCTTTAATCTATCATCTATGTTTCATTAGCTGAACGTTGTTGGCTTTTTATGTGCATAAAAGTGAAATCTCTTAGTCAGACAAGCTCGAGCAATTAAAATGAGCAAATAAAGCCGGCGAGAGGATTTCACACCCCACTGCTGGAGACACTGAGCTAATTCACTGGCTTTGATAATAGGTAATGAACTCGCATTATTATTCAGGGGGCTGCTGGCTAATTGCTTTTTCTCTGCTCTCCCATGGTTGGACAATAGGCTTTCTCTGCTGATAAGAGATGCACCCCTGTCACCCCGTCGATGAGTGTTCTCTGGCGATTGCGGCGATGCGAGGCCCGCCGTCTGCTTTAAAAGCTCTCCACCGGAATAGGTTTACAGTGCCAGCGCCATGATGGACAGGGCCTCTTAAGACCGCCAGACACGCGCTTCAATGATTGCTATTGAGTGTGCAGATGTTGGAGGCTTGTCAGGCGTTTTTAGAAACTAGTTGGAAACAATCGCTAGACAAATGGGAAGTTACGAAAGGAATCGGGGCGGGTTTAAAGGACAGGCGACAACTTTGTGCTGACCTTTATGTTTTAATTAAGAGTATTGCATTAAACGTGTTCATCCGTCACTTTATGAGATAACCGGTGAAAGCCTTTGGTAAAAACTTGATTTTGAATTTTTTTCATCTTACTGTTGACGCATGGAATTGCCCGGCTATAATACTTTATTTACCACGTTGTATCCTTTTTATAGATTCCTTTTAAACCTTAAGGACTTTGTCAGAATTTGTCATTCTAAACCTCCATAATCAGTCTCTTCTTGTCCATGTTTGATGTTTAATATACACAAGAAGTGAGATTTAGGTATGGTGAGTTTTTGGTCTGGGTGGGGCTACTTGGTACAACGTCAACTACAAAAATAAAAAAATCAGGCAACCAATAAAATTTGATGTGGAGTTCATTTCAATTTCAATTTAAAAGTACTTTATTGGCATGATTTGGGGTATTTACAATATTGCCAAAGCATTACACAGAAAACAAGAAACATAACATAACACAACACAACACAACACAATAACAACAAACAATGAGGTGGAATTACAATAAGGTGCTAGGTACAAACTGTAATAAAATAATAATACAATTTGAATGAAATAGATCCAGACACACAGTTTTAGGCTTTTAAGTTGTAGTTAAATGGGTTGCATATTACAGATTTCAACAAGCTGTATGACGCATACTATCTGTTTGATCCTCACAGGTCTGATGGGCATGCCGTCGGAGTCCTCTCAGCAGACCCACACCTCCTGCCCTTACCAACACTCCCCCAGCAGCACCATCAGCAGCCACCCTCACAACAACCAGAACAGCATCACTAACTCTCACCCCAACAGCATCCCCAACAGCGGTAGCCAGGTGCCTCTTTCCCACCCCCCTCATTCCTCCCACAACTCCCCCCACGGACAGCACCTCTCCCAGCATGGCTCCCACACCCAGCACAGCCAGCACCCGCAGCACAGCCAACATCCCCAACACGGCCAGCACCAGGCCCACGGTCAGCAGCAGCAACACCAACACCAGAATCTGTCCCATCAGCCCCATCCTGCCCAGCAACAGATGCAGTGCAACACCGGTAAGAATCTGCATCTGCCATGACTTGGTTTCGTTCTTTTTCTTCTCGCTTCCTGTCTCGAACCCTCTGTCTCCGCATACTTCCCTCAACACTGACAGGCCGATTTATTCAGGCCTCTTCTTACAGTCATTTATTTTAGATTAAAAAATGTATGGCAACTTTGGAGCAGTCTGCAGTAAATCACAGGTTGATTTATACCGCTGCCTCTAATGAGAACAAAGCAAATGCACCACAATTCAGAGCTGCAGCCCTACAGGCATGAAGCAGAGGGCCATGGCTCCCCCTGCTGGCTCCAGTAGGAAGTGTACCGTAGATGTGCTGTCTGATGTGGCCTAATGTATCATTGTTTTGACTGTAATGTATCCCTCTTTTCACCTGGTCTACCAGGTGACTGGTACCCCAACCTGGATGCGCTAAAAGAAAGCTGCCGCATCGCCAGCAGCTACAACTGGGCCGATGTGGATCTGTCACCTTTTCAAGGTATTATCTACAGTTTTATGTTGGTATACTGTGTGTTGAACAGTTATTTACAGTTTGGTACTACACTGTAAAAAAATTTTTTGCTTTACGAGTCATTTATAACGTTTTAAACCAACTCATAATAAGTGTAGCAATTTTAGCTTATTTTCGTAAGTAACAGCAACTCACGACCGGTCAAAATTGAAAATGTAAAAAGAATTTTCGTTTATTTTAAAGTAAACTGTACGACGTTTCACAGTCTAGCCTCGCTTTTTTATACTTACATTTTGTTTTATATAATACATTTAACGTGATGATTTTTATCATGGGTATTATTCATTTACTATGGATATTCATTTATTAAAAGACTAAATATTTATTGGTTTTACCTTCAAATGATAAATTGTGAAATTAAAAAAGAAATATAATTAAACGAATACATAAAGACCTGTCTTTAATCTAGCTTCCTAAATAAAGGCCATTGTTTAAAGTTTAATTGCCTAATTTCTCACGCTTGCTGAGTCGCCGTGTAGCGAACCGTGCTACCAAATGGCATGCTTTTTAATTAAATACCAAAACAAAATGTTACTTATGAAATCCGACGACTAGCAATTTCCTGCCATTTCGTGTAGGTCACTCCGGTGCTTTTCGTTTAAATCAACAGCCATGCTTTTTTCTTTCAGTTTCGTGAAATCGGCTCCACCAACCGAATAAATAATCTCGTGTCTCATTTTTCTGAAGGTTTGAAAGAGAGCATGAGGCAGGCGGAGCTGAATAACTGGTCCCTGGAGCCCACTCAGATGGCAGACCTCTGCTCCTCCATCAATCAGTTCTTTGCTCGCACTGGAATCCAGCCACAGGGGGCAGTGCAGCCTCCGGTGTGCCACGGCTCCATGCATCCAAACAAGCCCAGTACACACATCAACACAGGTGAGTGGATTCAACCGTCCCGTTAACCCACAGCTGCTATTCGATCTGTCGTAACACAGCCTGTTTGTTTTTCAGGAAACATGTACATGGATACGAGACAGAGCATGAGTTCTATGATGGGTCCACCGGGCTATCCACACATGCCCCCCATGAGCAGCCCTGGACCTACTATGACAGGTCCGTCCCTCTTTTTCATGATCTACTGTTAGAGACAGATTCATTGCACCTCGCTGACATCAGTTCTGTTAAATACATGGCGATTCATTAGGCGTTTGTATTTAACACCCGCCCAGGATGCGAGCACGCGCTCTTCGAGACGTTTCCGCGTCGTGACAGTTTCCCTCTGCTCTGCCCCTCAGGCCATCACGCTCCGATGAACCAGCAGCACATGATGCCTGCCGGAAACTTCCAGATGCGTCGCATGCCCGCCGACGACATCCAGGATGACTTCGACTGGGACTCGATCGTCTAACCCAGTCCCCGAACGCCAAGAGTGTTGCAGACAAACGAGTGAAGAGCGGATGGAAGCAGAGTGTTTGTGTTACAGTGCGAGAGGGCTGGACCTGGCGCGTCTGCACGCCCGTGACAGAAGGCAGATTGGAACGGGACACTTGAACAGTGCAGGTTTTGTTCTGTATGACGTGAAAGAGACTCCTGTGTTCCTGGTGTTTTTATGAAACAAAACGAAAAAAAAAAATCTATTACTTTGAAGACAATCACATTTACTAGGACGGTTAAGTGATCGCTTTTATACTTGTCCGAGAGGCAAGTGTTTCATGTTTATGTCGAAACGTCTCCCCACCCACAGCCTTTCTGCAAGCCCACTCAATTGCCAAGCTCTCCCCTGCTCTTCAACTGTTGTTCTGTGATTTTTCGAGTGATATGTCCGGCTTGTTCTCCCCTCTCGCGGTGACTAACTCAGGCCTCGACTGCCTATCAGACAAGATCGGCTCTCTCATTTGTGTTGTGAAAGTTCCTTCGAGATGCAGGGCACCTTTTTGGAAGAGTGGCGACCGTGCAGGTGACGTAGTCTGCCTTCGAGTGAGGACGTTAGACGGTCGCTCTGATGGGTGAGACGGCACCGGTTCTCCGTAAAATTTTGCTCCTCTGACCCTACACACTGTAATATGTAGAAATGTCGCCAGGCATCTGATTCTTGCAGATTTGAATTTTGTGCGGCTCATAACAAGATGTGTAAACCACATTACCTGCAGTATTTGTACTCGTGGATCTTTGCTGTCTGAAGTGCATCATGTTTTTGTCACTTACTAGTTTTAGGTGAGTCTGGAAGCGTACAGGAAGTGATATCGATCCAAACCTCACTATTAGCAGTTTTTTTATGATCATCCGTTTACGTTTGCATGTACAATCCTCATTCGAGTTTTTTGTCTCTCACCTTGACCGTCACCTATCAGTATGTTTTCTTTTTGATGAATCGACTCCGATAGTCTCCCGATTGGACTGCACTTCATTTAATGCCCTCAGGACACGTGTCGCTGAATTTTATGTGTTGTTCAATGAATTGTGGGATACTGGGAAGCCCTGTTTGTACGGTCAAATCTGTGTGGATCTGAGATTAGGTTTAGCATGAACTCGAGCGCCTGCTCTTTGCTGCACAGACACAAAGTTTTAAGAAGAGCGGTTTAGCGGTTTCGGACTGTGAGTTCAGGGTGCAGCGTAATGCTAATAGAAAGTAAGTGATGTTTAGATTGATACACTAATAACCTCATTTTGAACTACAACCCAACATTTGCTTAGTCCACTAGTTCTGGTAATAAAAAAACGGTATGCTAAATCAATCCAGAATAGTGATGTCGTAGGAACCAGAGAAGACCTATAGTACAATGCTGTTAAACAAGAGAGTCGACACTTTGCTCCAGGGGACTGTACTGTATCTGCAGTCTTTAGTTTGAACAAAATCTGCTCTATTACAAGAAACTTATTCAAGCATACTCGAATGCCCTTTATAATGGTTTATAGAGGATCCTTAGGTGTATTGTGCAATGTAGTTTATTTAGGGCTATCCGTGATCACAATCATCTCTTTAAAAGAGCACAAAACTAATGCACAGTTGTTGAAGATCGAGACTAGAGCGTCCCAGAATAGGTCCAGGCGTTTACCTTTGTCAGGGTATTTATCGCTGAGATGAGCACTTTGAGTAGGTCAGATTTGGGAAATAATCAAGATGATTTGAAAATGTCAACGTAAAGCCATAGAGTGCAGTCGAATGGGGAAATAGTGGATCTGTTTTCGAATGTTTACGCTTTTCATTCATCTTTCTTGCGCTTTTGTTGAATTATTTATGCACGTGTATGTGCTGACAGATTTGACTTGGTAAAGTACAGTAAAAGGTTCTAACGACAATCATTTTTTGTTTTCTTCAGTATTATAAGAAAAAGTATTTCTAGAGGTTTTTGACATGTATTGGTTTCTTAGGCATGAATAGATCGCAAAACCTAAATGTCATCGATGTCCTTCTAACAGTCGTTTTAAAGGCGAGTGTCACAAAAAAACACAATCAAACCTCAAAGGCTTATGATTACATACATAAGACCAAATATGATTTGATGCTTTGTGACCAGTTGAAGATTTTCCCAGTTAAGGAACCCAGTCAGTTTTTTCTGTTGATCTTTTTTTGGTTTACTTTTCATCTCTTTATGTACTGTGTTACATAGCTATAAAATTCATCCATTCATAACCAAGAAACAAAGAAGCTGATGGGATTTAAATTTGCAAAGTCAAATCCTCACCTAACCCTTAAAATCATGCATTTCTGTTCATTCAGTATGCAGTGATGCTGAATCTGCGAGTCCGCTCACATCGCCTACAACAGAGAAAAAGATTACAGAACTGTTTCCCACTTCACCCCGCACCAATAGTTCATTGTCTGTATTTGCATCTGTTTTTTGGTTGTCTTGCTGTACACATTGTGTTTTGAGCTCCCTACGTTTTCCTTTTTTTCTCGAAAGCTTGTATGTCCTGTGTTTTGTTTTGAATGCTGTTCAAGTGTTCGCAAGCCTTGTTAAACTAGCCTCAGTGTTTGTCATACAAATAGCTTTCAGACCGGTCATACGTGCACTTTGAAAAGAATTAAGAAGCACAAGCGCTCATGTTGTTCATTAACCGAAGCAGGATCTCAAAGCGTCCGCTCGCTCGCCGCCGAGCGCATGTTGAGCCCATCCTCCGTGTGAACTTTGATAGCATACTGTGGTGTACAGTACACCCTGTATCACGGTTTGTCTCGAGGTTGACCTCAGAAGGACTGTCCGTTTTAAGTTGGAAATATTTCGTATGTATTGCCAATCTATTTGTGGTAGTGATGTGTTTGGATCTCTTGTTTGCCAAAGAGAGAAAGCTCGATTTTGTAATATATAAGGTCGCAGGTAATGGGCGTCCTTCCCAGTTGAAGGGGAAAGTAAGTCTGGTGGATCGGACTGAACGGAAAGCTTACGGGAGAGAATGTGAGTGTGGACAGGTGATGATTAGATGTTCTCTCTCGCTCTCTCTTTTTCTCAAAAAGGAAACATTGCTCCTTTGATTTTGTGTTTGTGTTGTGTGAAAGTTTTAACTGTTCGACTCGGTTTTCGTAAAACAAAAGAAAAAAAGAAAAATGCAAATAAAGTGGAGATGCATCTGCCAGAGAGATTACTGTAATGAGAGGAAGGTTTGAGAAGCCTTGTTACATTTGCGGGAGAAAACTGCCAACAAGTTCTGGTATTTGGAGCCTATTTTATTCATTGTTGGTGTGTTGTTGTGCTTATTGTAAATATGTGTCTTTTCAATTGTCCTTTTTCCTCTGGGGTGGTGAGGGGTCAAGGCAAGGGCTCGGGTTCACCTGCGAAAGAAAAGAGGGAGATGAATACAGAGTATTTTGTTATTGTCTAATCCAAGGGTGACACAGTATGTATATATCTATATTGTATATATGTGATGAAAATGCGTTGGCTTTTTGTGTGACACTACCTTTTACCTGTACTATGGTTCAACATTCAGTGTTTCAATGTTTATATTCTATTTTAATCTTTGTTTTCCGTTTGATTTTGTCCTGGTCATTACTTGTATTTGTTGTTTCCTTTATTTTCCCCGTTTTGTCCTTTTTTGTTATTGCACGGTTTATTACTTTTGCTGTCCGATAAGATGACACGGCTTCTCTTTGTATTGGTTTTAGTGCTGTAAAATAACTCTGAAGTGTCATTAGGATTGTCAATACCCCCTTTCCCCGATATGCATGAATGGCACTTAAAGAAATAAAATATGTTAACTTCACTGTGGAATCTTTAGTGCTTTGTGAGATTTATTTTGCAGACAACTGTTTTTTGTCCACTAAAAAAATCAGAAAATGTTTTTTCTGAACGATTCATTGAATACTTCTGTACTTCACAGCCTTGTTTCATCCTATCAAAAATTAAATAAAAAAATCTAATAAATATTAATATGATCTACTGTATATAAAGTGACACAAAACTGATATCAGATGCTGTAGGGAAACTTTAGTCCACTTTAAAACTGCTTTAATTTATCTCATTATTTTTAATAAAATATATATATATATATATATATATATATACTTTTTTAATAAAAATCTTCTTTTTAATTTTTCAACATTGTTTTATACTTTTCCTTATTATTTAATTATAACATTAAAGGTCCAGTGTATGAAATTTAGCTGCATCTAGTGGTGAGTTTGCAAATTGCAACCAACAGCTCACTCCACCCGACACCCCCCCCCCCCCCCCCCCCCCCCCCCCCCCCCCCCCCCCCCCCCCCCCCCCTTTCAAAGCACGGTGGCTGACACAGAGTTCTTTGCCGAAGGAGATAACGTATTTGCAAAAAGTGCTCTGAGCAGTTTGTCCGTTTAGGGCTACTGTAGAAACAACACAGCAAATTCCATGTAAGGGGACCCGCGGTGTATGTAGATAGAAATAGCTCGTTCTAAGGTAATAAAAACATAACGCTTCATTATGTAAGCTCTTTATACACCTCTGAAGACGTAGTTATGTATTTTATATTGCATTTCTCTCAATAGATCCTCCTTAATATCACACATTGCACCTTTAAGTTATAACAATAAGCATGTTAACCAGTCTGCTTTTGCACGCTGCATCTAGGTTAGCTGTCTTCCTTGTTAGTAAAAACCTACTTCTGATGACAAGACAGCTATCGATGTTCCTCGGGTTGTGAACTTTTTGCAGTACTCGAGCCGCTGCTGTGTTTGAAGCCCCCTAAAAGTTTGCATTTCCCTACACTTGTGTGTTTGCACCTACCGTCACCACGCTGCTTTGAAATCGGAAGTCTTTGTAATCTTTCTTCCTGAAGTGCACACACAGTCCCTTGGTACTCTACCGACCTATTTCAGATTTTACAAACTGGTGCTGTCGCTAACTTGGCAATCTATTTCTAGTAACTAAAGCTCATTGAAGCTATATCCATCCTTTAAATCCTTTTATTAAAAGCTCCAAAATAAAAACCGTTCCAGATTCTGGCAGAAATAATTTTTGCAAATGTTGGCCAACCTGCTGTTGACTATTAATAAGCACATTTTAAAAGAAGCCATCATGGACATTTTTACTTTCGTCAACAATGCTTACCCATGAAATCATAAACTTAAGAATCATAAACCACAGTTTTTACAGGTATAAGGTCTATTTTGCACTGACATGCATCTTTATGCAAGAAACGGTTATTTAGGGGATGTATTTGATTTTACAGTGCTGGGTCTGATACAGTCATGCATACACATAACGTTCAGCTTTTCTGGAAAAATAATGTGCTTATAAATAACCTGTAACCTTTGCACATGCTGTATAATGCTGCTTTTCAGAGGGTTTCTCCAGCGGGAGCCCAGGGTTCCATTTCTTTATGCTCTATTTTTTAAAAATCCATGATCTTAAATGTTGCCCATACTTAGCATTTAGTTATGTAATATTTGGTCTAATATATTTGAGCTTTATGGTGTTTTCTGGAGACTATTTCAAAAGGAACTGATGCAGAATTGTATAATATATATAGGATAATGCAAACAATATAACACTGTTAAAAGTGGAAACCTTTGCTGAGCACTTTATTTATATTTTACAAACTGATAACCAGTTTTTATGTTTAATGCAATTCATTGGTGCCACATGCTTTATGCATAGAATGGTATCTTATGTCTTTAGTGTGCTTTGGGTTTTAGAAAAAGTTAACAAAGATCTCCTGGGCGCTGTATTATTTTCCATTATAATAAAAATGTGCTGGATATGGTGAGTATGCATGATTAAGGCATAATAATCCCATCCCCAACAATTGAGGGATAGTGCAATGTATCATGTTGTAAAGATGGTATTAAAAGGAAAGTTAAGCACTTTAATAATGTCAGATGAGAGCATAGGTTGTCACTTAAACTTCATTAAATGACACTCATTAAATCAAAAGGTTTCAATCCTTAGGAAAACATGTGATTTCAACTTTATTGCTAGTATACCATGGAACCATACTGAGATGCACCGACTAAACCAAACAGAGGAAGGTTTTTTCCTTTTTTTATTTCAACTGACCAAACAGAGGGACTTCTTTTACTGATCCAACATGTTACTGATGCAACCTGTCAATAAACAAAATGCAACCTCTCCATATTTCTCCTTGATTGCAAATATGTGTCTTTGTTAAAAGTCCAATGACAGCAACGACTGTATTTATGACATCTGTAAACAATATTTATGCACAGACGTCTGTATTTTAGTTTATAATGTTTTAACAGTTGCTTTTAACATGCATATGAATGGACGTGTATTATTCATCAACAAGGTCATTGTAGAGGAGCTCTGTCATATTATGTAATTCTGATTGGAAGCTATTTAAAACGAATTAAAAATGTTTGAGATCATTATTTGAATAAAAGATCTGGGACTTGTAAAAGCATTGTTAGTCAGTGCTGAATGTGGTAATGTTCATTTTTCGTGTATTGTTGATAGAAGATGAAAAGCTTGTGAGCGTGTTTAGTTACACACATGTCTGTAAAGAGAACAGGATGTTCACAGAGGATGGTTGTGTGGTCAGCAGGGAAACGATGTCCATGTGTGGTACATATCCTGAGAGACAAATGTTTCCACACACATGAGGTGGATCGAACTGTTAATGTGACCATCTCCACCACAAAAAAGATCTATATGCGCTGGAGAAAAAAAAACATTTTTATCACTCAAGCAGTGTGCAGGTAATTTATCAAATAAGTTTATAAAACAGTCAAGTTAGATGAGTTGTTATGATGAAGTATTGGTTAATTAAAAATATTCGTCTGTAGCTAAAATGAAAGGAATTACAGGCCTATAGTAAAACCCAGCTCAAGTACTGAAACCAGGAGTGCCCCCTAGTGGCCATTAACTGAAATTACAGCAAGCATTCAGGCCACTTGGGAAAATAATGTTTTTACTCATTTGAGCAACCGAAATTATTGACTCTAGAAAAAGTGAATGCTGTTATCACGTAATAATAACACAAATAAAAATGCAGTTTAGGAAAACCAATGAATTGACGTTACATTTCATATGATCAATGACATTAGTTCTTTAGGCTATAATGTTTTCCAAAGAGAAACTTCATACTACACCGGTATACTATATAAAACATTTAAACTACCTTTTAAATGCTGCGCCAATATTTTTTTAAAATACAAATTAAGCTACTAATCCTAGTTAAATAGCTTGATGCTTATGTCCAGTACAAGTTTGTATCAGAATTTAATATATTCTTTATTTAGCCAAACTGCAAGAATGTGAACTTTGATAAAAGGTCGGGTCTATAATAACAATGAAACAGCAATTGCCATCATCAATCTTGTTTTGTGCATTAATAAAATTGCTAAAATTGCTCAAAAAACTTTGATTGTTGAATAAGTAATATTACTTTTAATGCTTCATATTTCAAATGAATATATTCCTATATTTAAAAAAGTGCCCACATTGCACAGTGCCGAACGCCCCATTGAAGATGGTCGCAGCCTATCAATAATGCATCAGTTACAGTTACAGTCTATGCAAAGTACCAAAAACGAACATATTAGTTTAATTATGTTCACATTTGTGGCCCAACATGGCCTATTCAACAATCTGATTTACGACGGTCCAAGCTTCGCCAGCCCACTTGCACCAATGGCCCATCGTGATGGTTTTTCGTGCCTCTCGCAAATCTGCGACCTGACCGTCCAGTTACATTGTGAAGCGCTGTAAGCTCCAGTGTTCATCCGCCATTTTCAGCACACTGGAAAGCAGGTAGACCCAAAACTGCACAGTGCCGGTGTTCTGCCAATTTATGCTACCCATAAATTTGTGCTACCCTCGTGTTGTGATTGGGTTGGGGGAGGGGTTATTTAGGTGTAAGGGTTGGGTTGGGGGAGGGGTTAGTCCTGTTTTGTATGGAGGTAGCAAAATTTGATAGGGATGCATAAATTGGCAGAACACCGGTGAAAACAACAGGTAAGTGTCTAAAGAAAACCTGCTCACGTTTTTATTTCCTTCGACCCTTTGCATCGCAGCACTGAATGGCTCGGAAGCACCTTGCTCGGACGAAAGAGTTGCATCGCATGGCACTTATGAGTGGCCGGATTGATGATAACAATAAAATGTGTTTGTCCTGCCAGCTCTCATCTCAACTCGACGGCTCGGAAACATTCGTGTAACTTTTTGATGTCTTATAGGACAAAGCATGCGCGTGTGTTTTTGAGCGCGACGTGTGTTTGTTTGCCTCAAAGTCGAGGTACACAACCTGAACATCCCTGCATGAATAAACCACTTACGTTACCCGGGTTATTTCACGAAGTAACATCATGTGGTTTCCATGACAATCATTTAAGTCACAATTTAAATGTATTTGAGAGCTACTTATTTGCATACAAAGCACACTTGCTTTACGTTTTATTGTATTTAAGTTGTTTAAAATGATCACGTGCGTATATACGCGTCAGAACGCGTGCGTAAATATCGTGTAAGTTTTTGCGAGTGTTTCTTTCAAGAACTGTGAAAACTTGAAACGGATTGCTAAACCATCTAATGCTTTGGGTGCTGAAACGCCTTCTTTGTCCCGTAGCCACCGTCTGTTAATAACAATGATACCGCAATGACAATTTCTCATTCATCTTTTGTTTTGATGTATCGTATTATTGCATATTTAACGTACAGTTCAAATGAGATGTATTGAAAATGAAGAAGCGCAATTCAATACAGCAAAGGAAAAGTGAGGGTGTGGAGATGAAACCGTTGCTCTGTTTGGGTGAACTTGAAGAACACGCTGTCTGATGCTAAGTCATATTTTAAAATAAAGTTTTCCATGTTAAAGTTAATCCACACAGCTAAGAACAACGCCTTTTCCAGAGGAGAACACTGCTGCCCACAAGTCATTTTGTTACTGCCAGGTAGAAATATGAATGGTTAATCACTATAGTAACTGAATGGAAAGACTATTACTGATGGAGAGATGAAGCCTTTTTTCGCTCTGTGTAAGCTTTTGTAAACGAAACCTATTTTTAACC
The DNA here is from genome assembly GCF_024868665.1 of Triplophysa rosa. Classification (NCBI taxonomy): domain Eukaryota; kingdom Metazoa; phylum Chordata; class Actinopteri; order Cypriniformes; family Nemacheilidae; genus Triplophysa; species Triplophysa rosa. The sequence continues at coordinate 13,470,116 of NC_079909.1, read as the reverse complement.
TATTTATTTAATTTAATTCACTACTGGATCCATGTGTAATGATGCCATGATTTACTTTTATCAGCAAACAATGCCAAAACCCTAAAGACGAGCAGTCAGAATTTTGATGTTTTCATTTAATTTCAGGAGCTTCTTTTCACTGACTTTCTGTTTTATGTACGTGCACCCATGTGTAAGGCAGCGGAAGCTGAGAATCTGTCTCCGACCTCCAGACTTACGTAATGTGTGTCACATCAGAGATCCCCGTGTGTCAATTTCCCCTTATTTTCTGTACCTGTCATCCAAACCTGATGAGTGTTCTACTTCCCGTCCTGCCAGCTTCTGTTATTGCACCATTCTTACACCCAAAAAATCTCTGAAGACCCATAATAATGATATGGATTGTATTTGTTGAGAACTGTGTGCTTGGCTGAATAATTTAGCGTTGTTCGAGAGGTTTCTCACAGGTGGTTTGTTTAACCTTGGGGTTTGGCGTAAGGCTGGGTTCATGACACAAAGCTTGTAATGATAGCGAGGCCCCTGGTAATAAGACACTGTCACTACCATTAAACTCAAGTAATGAGAAGTGGCTGTTATCTGTCTTGCCTGTGACTAGCATTATGTATTGGCTGAGAAAAGCTTGTACGGTCTACACACACCTCACAAGCTCATTGCGTTTTGCCATTTAACACCTGTTGTCACTTTATTAAAGCATTTATGAATTGCATTAGGGATGAGTCGCATAATAAAAGATAAACTCTAGTTTCAAAGATATCAGTGACTAGTTTATTTAAAGGCTATTTGCTGGTTCAAGCACACCGCTGAACCACAGTCAATCCATTCTCACTGTCTTTGAGATTAAACAAGTCCCTTCTGGGTTTTAAACATGGACGATTTCTTATCTGGTCCTGGTCCTATATTAAAAATACAGCTCCTATTTTCTTTATATAAAAAGTACAGCTCCTATTTTCCCGTTTTATAGATTACATGAAATAAGTAAGGTCTTAGGCGACCCAAAATTCAGTCAAGTGTGAAATCCTCAATCCAGGTATGACGGGATAAAAATCTTGTTTAAGGGATTTGCTTAAAAAAATGAATATCTCTACTGGAAAAGCAGGTACCATGAGCACTGGCTACATAAAAAGACTTTGTAAAGTAAAAATAAGTGTTTGTTTATTTATTAAGGTCGTAATGGCTTTGCCTGGAGGAGCGTATGAAACGCTGAATGACATCCCAGGTCATGTGTGGGGAGGTCTGCCGAACAGCATGAAGCTGGGACCATCAGCTGTCGACCCAAATCGTATCGGTGAGTACGATGACATTGTGAAATAATCAAATTATATACAAAATATTTGTATATGAATTTATTGACTTAGGTATGAACTGGCTTTTAAAATGTGCATTCAAAAGAATTGTTAACATTTAAAAAAAAATGAAATATTTTTGTAACTTAATATAAAGTTGGTTTCATTGGATGAAAAGGTGCGATTTGTTATAAATTTGCACAAATGGTGTACCGTACTATTTTTATTTTCTAAAATGATTTAAAAATGAAAGTGAAATGTTTACTTTCTAATAATATTCACTGTTGTCTGGTGGTTTAACTGGTCAGGTTTATGGTCCTAAAGAACTTGTGTATTAAGAGTTGCCATTAGTGGAACTGCAGGCTTGTTTTGTTCTATGAAATGGAGAATGCAGCAGTTAAATACACTTTGGTGGTGCCCTAAAAACAGATAAATGTTTAATACTGGACACTCCAAAAATTGGTAGTCTGTGGATATCACAAAGTGTTTCATTTTAAAAGAAGAGCGTTTCATTTACAGAGATGCAAACTACTCGGCTTTCAGCCAATTTCACCTTTTGTAATCACTTGAAAGGGGCATTTTTAGAAATAAAAATTTGGAAACTTAAACATCTTTATTATTATATATAATGCATTTATTATATAGATAATGCATTTTTCCCCATACCACAAGAAAATCTGATGGTCTCCACTTTGTCACCACCATGTTTCAAATCCATGTGCTATACATGAAATTTCTGTTGACATGCTGTTGCTGTCTTTTTACAGGTGTCTGGGCATCAAGACTAATACCTAAAGGTAAAAGGTTTGGACCATTTGTAGGGGAACGAAAGAAGAGATCTCAAGTAACCAGCAATGTTTACATGTGGGAGGTATGTCAAAAAATAAAGCATAAAGCATTTAGGTTCAGGCCTAAATTTACTGATGAGCATAACATTTATTTTGTCTATAATTAAATCACATTATTTTACTATCACCAGGTGTATTTTCCAGCCTGGGGGTGGATGTGTGTGGATGCCACCGATCCAATGAAAGGAAACTGGCTGCGGTATGTGAACTGGGCGCGCTCCTCTCAAGAACAAAACCTTTTTCCTCTGGAAATCAACAGAGCAATTTACTACAAAGTGTTAAGGGTAGGATAACTTTTATGAACACAAATAAAATTCATTGGATTAAAATTGGATTGACTGCATAACTCAACATGGAAAATAGAGAACGCTTAACACATCTATTGAATAAAAATGGGTTGGGGCACATTGAGACAAATTAATTAATACATCTGAAAAAAATCAAGTTCTTAAACATTACCTAAAATATGATTGTTGTGACCCTGAATGTATTTGGGAAATTAACACTTAAAATGTGTTTTTTTCCCGAAAGGAGTGCTTTTGTTATTTTACGAGTAAAAAAAAGTATTTGATCTAATTTAATGAAATCACTTTAATACATTTTAAGTGTGGATTTTGATTTTGTCCAAATAATTTCTCATACAACTATTACTTCTGTTAACATACATTTTATTTAATATGAGTAAGCTGACGGCTAAAAACATTTTAAATTTATTTTATAAGCTGTCTCCTATTTGTTATGAGGGTCTTTCCCTAAATGCCTGCCAGAGCGTCAAGGCCTAGATAATATTTCCTCTTATGGCATACCAAAAAGATGGACTCTTATTGGTCCGTGTCCTTTCTGTCAGCCAATCGGACCGGACGAAGAACTTCTCGTGTGGTACAATGGGGAAGACAATCCTGAGATAGCAGCTGCATTAGAGGAAGAAAGGACTAGCAGTCTGAACAAGAAGAGTTCGCCCAAAGCGAAGCGAGGTAGTATTAAAACGGTGTTTTATTTTGCTCGCAGCAGTGAGCATTCTGTCTGTATAAGTATCTACTTTATATCCGAAAATATGTGTTTAAGCTATTTGGACGTGTTCGCAGTCGTCGTTAGCTCGAAGCCGCTAGTTAGCCACCTGGCTAATCGCATATTTCAAACGCAGATGATTAATAAAGACAAATCATGGTGCACGACGGGGTTGTGAGTTGTATGTTGTGTTGTAAATAAATTTGTTGAATAGTAAAACAGTGCAAAAAATATAACGCAGTTTTGTTTATGTTGATGGACAGGTCACTTAGTCGCCTCATAGTGAGGCTGTGTCTTAAAAAACAGTAAGATGCACAACTAGACTGCATTTTTAAGCATCTTAGGGGCGTCTGACAGTTCGATTCGCAACAATCGATTCGATCGAGCCCGTGATGCACCCATAACGCTGCCTAGGTCGGCAGCTCACTAGGTTTTTAAGCCACAGCCCATGTCTGACAGAAATGACCTTCCAGACCCTCCTCGTAAAGGAGTTTGAATGAGACTTGAGACATGTAACTTAATAAACTTATAATCACTTATAAAGGCTCAAATATGAAAGTCCAATTTTTGCATCGAATGCATTGCCCATTTTATTAAAATAATCAGTTGACTTATGAAATAGTGAATTTGTAATCCATTTTAAGTGGGTGTATTTGATTTGAAAAGTTTTCTTAACAAATGTAATAACTGAACAGGACAGATGAACGTTTATAAAAACATTTGCTCATTACATTTCGTTTAATGAGAATACAACAAAGTTATGTGCATTTTTTTGTAATTTAATGTAAATGGCTTATACATAAGAGCAATACATATTTACATGTTAAATGCATAGTTTGCTGTCATAAATTCTTATAACTGAAGAATATGACATATTAAGCATAATTTGTTTAGAATCTTAAGCCTTGATCAAAGGTTGTTGGGGGAAAAAGGGGTTTGATTTTGTGACTATCGCTATGCTTTTCACTTTAAATGGATGTTAGTATATACAAGTTTAAGCTAAATACAGACTGTGCTTGTTTAAACAGTGACAAGGGTTTGTTTTGACAAAGGTCGGATCTTTTTTGAGTGTCTAAACCGTTTGTCTGTTTTCACCTTGTGAGAGGCAAGGTCTTGGCAGGGTGATCTCTTGTACTACTAAACTCCTATAAATTTATATTTTGTCTAAGTTGCTTCATGTTTTTTGTAAGCAAAATCTAAATAGTCAGCGTGAAAATAATTTTTAGCAAATGTCTTTGCATGCATTAAAGGTATGATGCTTTGTGGGTATAAATACAAAGTCAATGCACATTCAAAAATATTGACAAGTAAAAATGAACTCATAACAGTACATAAATGGATGGATTACTAGAGGAGAAAAGGATGTCAATGTGTAACGTTGAGTATTTTTAGAGTGTGCTTAGGTGACCTAGTTAGTAGCATTTGTCTGTTTATGAATCAGGTTTTATAAGATGCTTCTAGATGACCTTGTCACAAGGACAGCATCTGATAGCTATTTTATTGCCGTTTTAAGACACGTAAAGATGTAATCCCTGTAATCTGCGCAAAGAGATGAATTTGCATCAAATTTATTGTAAGGTTAATGTTATGCTGTTGTTTTGCACACATTACTTAAATTCACGGAAATCATTACATTTTTAGCATCTAACAAGTATAAATATTATGGCCATGGATATGGAGCGATTTAGCTCTGAAGTAAGCACGGTATTTTCTTGATTCTTATTTCATGCACAATGTTGCTCTCTCCATAGCAGTCATTCTGGTTTTGTGGTGAAAAGCAAGTTTGAAAAAGAAGGTCATGACATACTACTTTTGTTTTGGATCGTGCAGGTGGAGCTCTTTATTCTAGTAAATGTAAAGGTGTTTTAGCATGTTCTGTTGGTAGCAGTTACGACTACTTTAAAATAAAAGAGGGATTGCATATTGTACGTTTTGAAAGGTCTGACAGGAAATGTTTACTTTAGATCTCCACAATGATTTTGGTTGACTGTATGGTTAAAAGTGGTCTTTTAACTAAGAATCTTCTGATGCATTTTTCTAGCAAGGAGGAAGCTGTCGGAAAAAAACAGACTGGCTGATTTGGGTGGATTCTGTGATCCAAGTGCTACAGAATCCTCAATCACAGAGATGCGGGACTCAGAAGAAGGTAAAAACCCTCTGGTGGGAGTTTATTTTGTTCATAAGTATCTCTTCATCCCCCATTGAATATTTGTTATAGATCACAGTCGTAGTGGAACATAAGACGGTTACTGTTTTCAGATAAAAATCATCAGCTTCACTCCTCGGCTTGTCATTTAAAGGGATAGTTCACCCCAAAATAAAAATGATGTAATTTCCTCTTGTCATTTCAAACCTGTATGACTTCTGCAGAACACAAAGATTTTTTGTAGACTGTTGGTAACTGAACAATGGCAGTACCTTGTATGGACATAAAGCCAATGCAAGTCGGTGGGTACTGCTGTTGTTTGGTTACCAACATTCTTTAAAATATTTTCTTTTTTGGGTTCTGCAGAAGAAAGAAAGTCATACTTTCATAGTCATTATAAGTATGAAATGACCAGAGGGTGAGTAAGGGCGTTTTCAGATTGGGCTCGTTTGCTGCGGTCCAAACTTGAGTGCGATTGTTCCCGGCGCTCCCCGCAGTGTTGGTTTGGTTTCAGACTCAACTTGATTCTGTCGAACCCTGGTGCGTTTGCATTCGTCTTACGTCATCAAAAATGTGTATGGCGCATGACAGAAAACAACACGGATCAATATATTGTGTTTTTATTAATTTGGTGCTATTATGGGCAGCAGAGTAAATGACATTTGGGTTTACTGTATGTGCGTTGCATGCAGAGGGCTTTCTGCTGCTTGCAAACAGACTATTTTGAGGAAACAGTGGATTACTGTTGACGTGCCGCTCTGATTCCACTGGCAACGCTGAAATACAATGCCGCCTGCACTCTCACTCGAATCCAAGGTAAATCATCAAAACTATCATCTCTTACATGTGTTTTATTGAAGGAAATACATCGTCATTGGCTTAAACGCATGCACAGGTCACTTCACTTCCTCATCAAGTGCGCACCCGGGTCAGTGTTGCTTTCATATTCATGCTAACCGCACCACAGTTCGAGAGCAAACGAACTCAGACCACCTCCTTCAGGTAGTCTCGGGTTCGGTAGCCAGGTGCACACCCGAGTTCGCTTGATAGCTTTCACATTAACGATTTTTCATGCGAACCGCGCCCCATTCCGAACTAAACTTCAAGTGTGAAAGCCACCTAAATGATTACAGAATTTTCATTTTTGGGCGAACTATCCCTTTAAGCAGCATTTACAACCAGAATATAGCAAACAGTATTTTAAATAAGTATGTATTTCTTATTGTCCAGGGCTCAATGGAGAGGAAAGAACAGTTTCACCCTCAGAGTTACAACAGGAGAATCCGCCTTCCCAGTCATCCTCCACAGAAGAGCAAAATCAAGCCCTGTCTGATGCTCCAACAACAGAAATGGATCAGACAGAGGAACTGGATGAGGAACATACAGCGGCCGAAGGACATGAAGGACAACTGCAGCAGTCAAACCAGAGCCCTAATCGCCCCTCTGAAGCAGAGTCAGTTGATGGCAATGAAAAGTCTGACCTGCAAGTGCAGACTGGCAGCCTTGCAGAAGAAGACTCTGAGAGTCCACTTTGTGACACAGAGTGCGGCTCTTATTTAGCGAATCCTGAGTTAGAAGTGGAAGGGGAATTCGAAGATGATGCCCAGGGAGGAACGTTCCCCTGTCAGCACTGCGAACGTCATTTCTCCACCAAACAGGGCCTAGAGCGCCACGCTCACATTCACACTACTTCTAACCATCAAACACATACTTTTAAGTGTAGGTACTGTACCAAGCCCTTTGGCTCTCAGGTAGGCAGGCGTAGACATGAACGAAGGCATGAGAATGGAAGTAAAACTTTAAATAGGCCAGGATCACTTGCCGGAACAGCGTTTCTCCACAGTCCCTCCGCACCCAATGATTCTGCTACCTCCAGCAGCGTCTCCTCTCCAAGCCAAGCGACCGTTATGAGCCCACAGAACGGTCCACCTCACCAAAGCTCTGACAGTCTGAAAAAAGAGCCTGGTACTGATTCGTACCGGCCTGTTGTAGTGGATGAAAACGGTGAGTCAAAAGAGCTTCACCCTTGCAAGTACTGTAACAAAGCATTCGGCACACACACCAACATGCGCAGGCACCAGCGCAGAATCCATGAGCGGCACCTTATGCCGAAAGGTGTTCGGAAAAAAGGCATGCTTATGCCGGATGGCTCTTCCCAACAGCAGCACCAGCATCAACAAAGTCAATCTGTTGCGGTTCAGGAAGAGTCACCAAGTGCCAGTCCACCACCTGTTTATGTGCCCAGTGTGGATACAGAAGATGAAGGGGAGAAGGAGGATTGTATGGTTGACATCTCAAACAATATTTCTGAAAATCTCAGCCATTATATAGACGGAAAGATCCAGTCAACGAGCACAGTAAGCAACTGTGAGGTCATAGAGGTCGATTCAAGAACCGCAGCATTGTTTGGCCTTGATGCTCTCATTATAAATCCTAAACCAATTAGTCACGCCCTTAAAGTTGAAATGCGGACTTGTCCAGTGAAAGACGTTTTGTGTGTGGCTCAATCAGTTTCTAGAAGACGAACGGCTACGCCGCCATTGCTGCCGGCTGTGAAAGTAGAGCCAGAAGCTGCGTCGTCGTCTTCCTCCCTCTCTTCACCTTCCTCTCAATCCCCTTTGCTAGTTGGAAACATTTTCCCCCAGTCAACAGACACGCTAGCTTTTCAAAAAGAAAAAACGGTTTATCTTTCTCCAAAACTTAAACAACTACTGCAAGCTCCGGATGGTCAAAAACCAGCCATAGGTCTCGTTGCAGATAGCCATAGATTGACCACCCCACTTACTGTAACGTCACTGCCTGCTGTTCAAGGGCGATTTAAAAGAAGAACCGCCTCACCTCCCACGACCGTACAGAATATCCCTTCGCAAAGAAATGACAGTATAAGCAACACAACCGGGGTTTCGTGTTCATTGAAGGTGCCAAAGATTGAAAGCCATTGCGTGTCCATTGCCTGGAGTCCATCCAGCCAAGGTCATGGTGATGCCATGAACCTAACTGGAAATGACTGTTCTCCTTCAAGAAGTGGTGGGAATTCATGTAATCAGCAACCGCTTGACCTTTCCAATTCCTTTAGTAAAAAAGACAATACTGCAAGCAAAAGTACCGGAGAGGCTGTGCTGGACTTAAGTATGAGTCGTAGAAGTGTTGTTGATGAGGTGAAAACAAGCTCAGCCATCCTGCCACATGTAAAGAGGAAGAAACCCAACACCAGCATTTTAGAGAAAGTGTTGATGAATGAATATGCAGGTTTAAGCTCCCCTGGGGAGCAGGAAGAGGGCTCCAACGCTCTCGAAAGCCCTGATGATCTTTCGCCTTCAGAGAGTGCCACATACATGGAGCCGTCTAGTCCCGGTTCAGAGCGCCTCCCTTGTGAATCCACCTCTCCTCCATCGTTGACCCCTATGACTATTAATCCATCTTCTCCTTCATCTTCTAGTGTAGCATCATCGACTCCACCTCCACCTGTCCTACCCTCTGTCCCTTCTCCTCCACCATTTGCCTCACATCATGTACAGATGTCAGACACCGCATCACTTTCCCCGTTCCCTGTGTTGTCCCCCGAAATGTCCCCCAAGGCTGTTGATCTCAGTTCAGAGGAAGTTTCGGATACAGCCAACTTAACAGACACACACCACTATGCATTAAATCCCAATGAATTGGACCAAACTGCTGAGCAGTTAGACACTGCCGTTTGTGCATCACCTCAGGATACGAAAAGACATTGTAAAGCAGAATTCTCTTCAAAGTCTCAAACACTACTCGAGGGCTCAACCCATGATACTAAGCCTCAGTTGTTAAAAAATGCAGATGAAGCATGTTGTTCTCACTCAGAGCGGGATACTGCCTGTGAAACCAGCCAAAGTCGTTCCTGTGAAGGAACTTTGCCTCAAGACCTCGATATTAAAACTGAAGGGCGACCCAAATCAAAGTCTTCTCATTCTACCGTACAATCAACTCCTAGAAAGAAACCCCTCTCACCCACTGAAATGCAATCCACTCAGAAAACAATAATAGATTATAATTTAGTCGAAGAGGTTGCAGGGAAAAAAGAGGAGCCGGATGATATTGCAGAGAATAGCGACAGAGTTTCTGCGTCACCTGGAACCCCAGCTAGAAATTCAAGTTATGAAGAACTTGAAACCCCTGAGAAAGAGACATTTGCCAAGAGTTTTGTGTGTAACGTCTGCAAAGAGCCATTCCGCTCCATTAAAGACCTCAGCGGCCACATAATAGAACATGCATCCGAGTGGCCTTTTAAGTGCGAGTTTTGCGTTCAGTTATTCGGGAACGCTACCGCTCTTCTCGAGCATCGTTCCTCTCTTCACGGGGTTGGGAGAATTTACATTTGCTCCGTTTGCTCAAAGGAGTTCGCTTTCCTCTGCAATCTCCATCAACATCAAAGCGACCTACATCCGAGTCAGGCTTGCACTCACACTGCCGTTGAAAATGGCAAGCTCAGACCTCAGAACTACACCGATCCTGCTCAGGCAAACGTGGAGAAAATGTCCAGCGACACTATTGCTGACTCAACCGATGGAGCCCTCTCTCCGGATTCTTCTGAGGAGCAAAGCAATAGTGACACTAGGATGACGGGAGACAAAGAAAATGGTCTCGAGGACCCGACAGAGGAACTATACACTACAATAAAGATTATGGCATCTGAGGCCGGTAAACCGAAAGGTCCAGATGTACGGCTAGGAATCAATCAGCACTACCCCAGCTTTAAGCCTCCGCCGTTCCCTTATCACAACCATTCACCTGATGGTTCGGTTGCTTCTGCAACTCATTTCACTACACACAACATCCCACAAACATTTAGCACTGCAATTAGGTGCACAAAATGTGGAAACAGCTTTGACAACATGCCCGAGCTCCACAAACATATATTAGTCTGCGCTAATGCTAGCGATAAAAAGCGTTACACCCCGAAAAAAAATCCTATACCTCTCAAACAGATTGTAAAGCAGTCTCCCAATGGCGTGCCTTCTACCACAGTAGCTGCTGCTGGACAGAATGCCTTCCGTAGGATGGGTCAGCCAAAAAGGCTTAACTTCAACCAAGACATTTCCTCCAAATCAAAGTTAACAGCCTTGAGCAAGAAGAAAAACCAGCTGGTTCAGAAAGCTATATTTCAGAAGAACAAGTCTGCTGCTTCTGCAATGAAATCGACAACCCAGGTCAAGCAAGAGGAGACCCACAAAGTTCATATGTGCCCGTACTGTAGCCGAGAGTTTACGTACCCAGCCAGCCTCAATAAGCACATCGCATGCAGCTGTCCACAGAGACCCATTCCCAAGAAGTTGAAAAAAGGAGCGCTGACGCCTCAAGATAAAAACATGAATCTTCGGAGCAGAGCCACTGACTCTGAAATCAAACAAGAGACAGGATCTGGTCCGGGCACTAAGACCTTAGGGAAGACGAGAGCACAGAGCTCCGAGCCTGTAGAAAGTGAAGCTAAACCTGCGAATAAAGGAAAATCACCTCAGGTACGCTCCAAGAGGCAAGCATTGAACCCAGACGCCACTGCCCCCCAAAGTAAAAAAGGCAAAAAGAGCAACGACCCACAAACATCCATAACTCCTGTACTTACTGATGACCCCTTGACACGACCACAGTCAAAAATGCAACGGGGACCCAAAGATGTTGCTGTGAAGAAAGAGGCTGTAGTGAAAACATCTCAGTCTAAGAAGGAGGATCGTTTTTCCGTGAGGACACGGGAGAGGATGGGTGGGCCGGTCACACGTAGCGCTCAGATGGCTAGTGCTTCAACTCCTGTGGAAGTGAAGACTGAAGAGCCCTTAAACCATGTGCCAGAACTGTCTGAGGTAATACAGGGTTTTGTGCATATTTGGTGCGACTAAATTTGTAACATAATTTCATTGACATGTTTAAAAAAAATTGTTAAAAAGTTTAGAAGTAAAGACAAAAATAAAAAGTGTAATAAATAAATAAAAATGTTAAGTTGATGCATAGCTAATGCATTTACTAATGCTAAAAAAACAACTTTATTGTAGTGTGTTACCTTTTTTTAGCTTACCTATTTTTTGCTTAAAGGGATAAATCATCCAAACATTTTTTTTGTTTATTACAGGAGTCTTTGAAGTTGGCCAGGTAGAAACCAACGTTCTCTAAAGGACTGCGTTAGTCATTGTCTGGACGGGGGAGTGTATTAAAAAAAATTTGAATAACTTGATCAGGGCCTGAATGTTCGGGGGGACTGGGAGTTCTTTCCTTTCACATACACTTCACTTTGGCCCCTTGGAAGTATCTTCTCGGTGCACTTTTGTAAACAAGCCTTTGGATGTCGAACCCCAAAATGGATGAAAAAATATGATTGGTAATAAATCTATATCAAACATAATATTTCATGATTTCTAAATGTTGACCTTCTGGTTTTGTAAGGTGTTGAAAGAGGCAATCATTTACCAGTTGCTGTTTTTTTAGATGGGCCCTGTGTTTAATCTGTAAGGTTATCCAGCGGCCTCCTAATGCATGTGCTCCGTATACAGTATGATCGGACTTATCTTCTTTCTCCAAGTCTAGACTCCGTTTTGACCTGCTCTTTTACTGAGAAAAATTATTTGAAGAAGAGTATATATATATGTATATTTAAGTAAATGTAATCCTCCACAGGGAATGTTTATCTTGAGGCTCTCATCATTTGAGAGGCTTTTCTGTTTTACTTCGTTGTTTTGTTTTGTTTTTGTTATAGTCAATGAATTGAGCTGTTTGATACAGTCAGAGTGAGCAGGAGAATTGTTTGCTGTAAGGTGTTTTAATTTCACCCGAACCAGCCAAAACCTTAAGCCATCTTTTGATTTCTTTCCTCTACGTTTTTAATCTTCAGCATTTACAGCAGGGCTGCTTGCCATTAAAATGACACTAAACCTACAACTGCGAATGAAGAATTTTTCTTCTGCACTTGCATGAAAATGAATTGAAACAGTTCTAAGTGCCGTGAATAATACCCAAATTATGTAATTGTTAGCATATTAGTAATCTGAATGATCAGGTTGCTCGCAATTAAGTAAAAGCACTTTATTTAGGCTCATTTGCCTTTTATGAATATCCAGAAGTGATGTGAAGCAATCTTTACAAGACATGATTATACCTGCTTGAAATCTATGTAAAACTAGCATTAATTTTCACTGATATGTTAAAGATACTTAAGTGACAACCACCTCCGAAGTTTGCTTCCAGTCTTTTAAGACCTATTTAATGTGTCATTTTTGAATATAATTTGTCCGTTTTTGCCTTGTCGCTGTTAAAAGCACCCAGCTTGTGTCTCTTCACCCAACAAGCATTACACAAACATCCTGTTTTTATTGTTTCTCATTTTTATAAAATGGATAAGGCTTACGCTTTAATAGAACATCTAACTGGACTTCTTGAAATCTTTAGTGGTCTACCTCCTGGCAAGCTTTGAACTGCGTTTTCTGCTTTTGGACAGTGTGATCTCCTGCAGTCCTAAGCCCGTCTCTGTCTGTCATTTCCACTTCACAACCTGGACATAGAGATCAGAGGTCTGAACAAGATCTTAACGCTTGAAATGGTTTTTAAGCAAGGAACTCGAAAAGGAACTTTTTCCAGATTTTCATTTTGCAATATGTCTTTGCTGTTCTACATTGATATATTTTTGAGAATGGAATGTTGACGGTGTTTTGTGATTACGAATAATAATCCTCACAAATGTAAAATGCATTGTTCTCAATGATATATTAAATAGTTTTTTTTCTTCACGTATATACAGTATAATTTTAGTTTGACCTTATTTACTTCAGAATATATCTAGAAAGTATGCACCAATTATATTCAAAATTTTAGCAATATTTAGGTTTTGATTCCATATATAAATGTAAAATATCCACAGGCTGCTATTTCCTATCGCTTACCTTGCACATTAAAAAAATGACTTCCAATGTTATTTAAAACTTAAATCACCTGACTTGTTATATTGCACTGGTTCTATTGAAAGCTTGATTCCTCCAGCAGGACCAGATGGCTGTGTTGTATTGTATTGTTGCTTTCAGAATGTCATATTTAACAAACCAACAAAAAAAAACAGTGATGGTTGTCTCTTTGGTGGCAAAATCTGTCTAAATACTTCTGAAGCTGTAAGTAACCTTCCAATGTGTCTGGCGTGACAATTTTCTAATGAAAAAAATGAATACTGTGTGGAATTATGTGCCAATACACAGGATAGATCTTTGTGTAGCAGAGAAAGTACATCTTGTTTACGCTTTCTCTATGCCACAGTGCAATTGTTTATGGTTCCTCCGTGGGCCAGTGGTGTGGTTTATAGTTCCTCCATGCTGTGCATGGGAGAAAAGAGATGTATAATGCTACGCTCACCTTGACAGCAAGAAATATCACCACACTTAATCCTGATTGCTGTGCAAGGTGGCATACCCCTAGTAATAGGAATGCAGCCCCATCCAGCTTCCAAGCTGCTCTCTGTACGACATGAAACAAGATGCTAAAAGTAGCCAAGATATGCACATAAAGCACAAGGAGCGTGATCTATTTCAACTTTTAAACTGATTAAACCTTAAAGAATTCATCACATCACTTGATCATCAAACATTTGGTGTATGCCATCACATATTTTAAAAAAGGATAAAAGTTATTTATATAGCAGAAGCCAGTGCCATTTTGTTGTTGTGACGTATTGTATGTGCCCTCCTGACTGTCAAGGTCATTGAAACTTTGACATGATTATGCGCATTTTGTTCAGGTTGAGAATCTCTTACTATTCATGACTAAGAAATATTTATCTAAAATATTTTTTACATTGAAAATGAAAACTACATTCGTGAATAGCTTATACACTCATACAAGGTGCAGGGAAATTGATACTCGATACCAAATCAAACATTTTGTTGATCATTTTTCATTTTCTGTTAACTATCCCTTCAAATATATTATAAAACGATTTCAAGCGGCCTTTGACTTATATTTTAATGCTTTATTTATTGCCGCAAAATTATACACTGTGTGAGAAGACAACACTAACGAAAATGGTTTTACTACAGTTAAAAAAAAACATGGTTACTGTAGTAAAACAATGGTTATTATAAAATAACCATGGTTTTGAAAACCACGTTTTTTGTAAAAACCATAGTAAACGATGGTTACTGTAGTAAAACCATGGTTTTGCCCTAAGTAATCAATGCACCAAAAAAACCATGGTTACTACTTATACCACAAAAAAACATGGTTAATTTTCGTAAGGGTATGAATTGTCACTTTTTATTCTGGGTAAATTGAGCTGTACGTGACGTGTTGGGAAACATAAGAACATTAAAGAGGAAAGCAAACTCAGTCCTCTGAGGAGACAGGTCTGTTTTGACAGAGGAGCAGCTCTATTCTTCCCAGTTGACATCTGCATGTCTCTCTAGTTCACATTCAGAAAGCTTCAGTTAGACTGGAGAGAATTAATGCTCCAGCCACTTGGAGTCTGTCACTGTAAAGCTGTGAAACTTGCAGCGCCTCATGTCACAATTCCGAATTTCACTGTCTTGCTCAATACAAAAGGATAGAAAAAAAGTTATCTCATACTTTCTTTTACAATGTAGTTGATGGCGTGAAACCTTCACCTTCTGGTAGAGTTTAATGGCGGTTAACAGCGCTCACCACAACACTCAATTACGCCATCAGCTGACATGCGGTTAGTAAAATTATTTTCTTTTTAAAACAGAGGGCTCTAACGTTTATTGTGATTTGTGCTTGGTTTTAAAATAATAATAAATATAAGTGCGAGTGTTTTTGAGTTATTAAGTCTAGGGGGTTCCCCATTTGAGGAGCTGCACCTGCTCAAGATGGCTGCCGTGTCAGCTGATTTACCTCCATAGGTCGATGGGTATTTGTGTTCGTCAACATGTAAAAGAATCCATCGGTATATCGTCAGATGTACCCGTACAGAAGTGACACGATTCGGGTGGGTTTGTGGAGCTTCCGAAGTGGTCCGAGCTTTCAAAACAGGTATGATCTCCGTTTTATTATGGCTTGTTTTGATTTGTACTGCTGGTCCAAATAAATGTACTTTTATGTAAGCTGAACTGTTTCACGACAGAACAGAGCAAAAATGAAATGGTTAATTGTAATATTTGATTTTAATGTAATTTGAACATTTAAACGTTGCCATATTTATTTAAACACTTTCTTTTAAAATTACCACAGTTTTTCTATAGTAAAGGTATAATAACCGCGTTTTTGCTGGACAAGGTTTACTTCAAATATAGTTCAAATGCGGTTAATAAAACCATGTACCTTAAAAGACATACTTTAAAAAATATATCAGTATGCTATTTATAGTCTTTAATTTTAGCAAGTTCAAAACAATTAGCAATTTATTAAAACAATTCTATCACACTTTTATTATTTATCACAGTCGATATGAGAGTGTGTGGCGCACCACCTAGAGGTGAAACAGGGTCATTGTAATGATGTGACTTCCCTAGTTCTAAAATCATATTCACTTGACCACATTCGAATGTACTGTGTTAATGATACATGCAATATTCACTCTTAGTGACATTCTTGCCCTTATAAAGGAACCTACATTTGTTGACTGATTCCATTACTTGGCCTTATTAAACCCATGGTTGTAAATCCCCTTGACCACCCTTAGGTGAGTTACCCAAGAACTTTTTTCTTCATCCTCATCTCTCTCCTCCAGAGCAGGAGGAATTAAAAGTAGAGCTGCAAGAGTTGCAAAAAATCTCTTCCCTGCAGCAGCTCCTCTTACGAAACGTATCGAGTTAAAGGGGAAGAGAGAGAGAGCAATGAAAGGGAGGGGTAGAGCTGAGGCAGAGGGAGGAGAGAAGAGGGCACACGCATCCGATAAGAGCACAACAAACGGCAGTCCGCCCTGAGTCTGGGGGACCAAAGCTTTCTCACTCAGCAGGACAGTGTAGACCCGGACCTGCTCTCAGCTTCAGCCCTTAAGCTTCCACCCACCTCTCTGAGCCTGGAGAAGAATGCAGGCAGAACTGCCAGCGACGCACAACCTCAACACATGATCACAGAGCAGCTGGAAAGGCAAGACATCATTGCTCCTATTCATGCTTCCTGTCCGCGCGCACGCTCTCGCTCTCCCTGACGCACACACAGACGCACTCCCTCATTACCTTGCATGTTGAGTGTGGCTATTTCTCAGCCCAAACCTCTGTGCTATTCTTAAACAGCTGCAACGTTGCTCCAGTGTCCTGCTGGTTTTCGAAGAGGACTGAAGTGCCATTGCTTTTCTGCCCGACGGTTCTGACGTGCAGCTCACGGAGTGATCCGTCTAGTCCAGTGGGACATCCCAGCCATGGAGGACACACTCACCTGTACTCCCACCACCTTCTCCCAGGTATTCG
Source organism: Triplophysa rosa (assembly GCF_024868665.1). Classification (NCBI taxonomy): domain Eukaryota; kingdom Metazoa; phylum Chordata; class Actinopteri; order Cypriniformes; family Nemacheilidae; genus Triplophysa; species Triplophysa rosa. The sequence continues at coordinate 13,453,468 of NC_079909.1, read as the reverse complement.
GTCGCCAAGGGCAACTAATGCAAGCTAGTAAGTATGTTATACGGACCAATCCAATGGATTGATGATTTTTTATATAGCTGTATATAGGTTCAAGTATTTTTGATAAAGATCATTATAGTCTCATATCTTGGTCTGTGTTTTAGTCAGCAAGATGAAAATTCTGCGTGTGTTTTTATGACAAACCTGACATTTTGCGAGGTTATTTCTGCAGAATGTCAAAACGTAGTGCACAGTTTTCCGTCAGGCCGTAAGGCAGAAAAAATGAAATGAACTAGCCCTGGCTGAGTGCCTGCTTACGTTCTGTGAAAGCTCCGCTGGTGAGCCCATGGTCCACTGCAGATCCTGATCTCTTGGTTTAAGCACCCAGCATGTAGAGAGAGAAGCAGCCCGTGTTCCCTGCCGCTTCAACCCTCTAATGAGCTGCACACAGACAAGAAATGTGATGGCTGGTGTGTGTTTTCTTGCTTGTGGATGTGATCTTAATACTGTAAGTCCGTCACGAGGGCCGGGGTAGTAGAAAAACATGAAAGTTGTCATGGATTTTCAGAGTGCGTTGTTATGGAGAAGCTCACCAATAGTGAAATTGGGAAACAGTGCAATAATACCTTGACAGCTTCATAAATATTGTACTCGTGAGCATAGATGAATTATGCATTTATCTATTAAAAAAAGAAGAAAGGGAAGATAAAAGATTCCGGAGCTATAAATAGAGCAACTGAATTACGCTGGTTTGTTACTTGCGTATGTTTCACACACTGTACTTGTGCATTTAAAGATATCTTACATGGATCATGTGGCGGCGGTCTCTAAAAACGTACTAAAATATTTCCGAACTATGTTCTGTGCTGGTCTTTATATAGACGGACCACAGATTTGGCAGAATTGCTGACAAAGAAGCACATTCCAACATTTTTATACTCAAGTTCTGGAAAAATATCAACTAAAAATGCTCTGCATTTTGCCCCATGATGCAATTAGTTTTGAATAGTTTGTTTTTAATTTTTTTAATAAATCACCCTAAAAAACAGTTCACAGATTTCCAGAATGCGTTTGGCAGTACCTGTGACTTGCATCGTTATGTGTGGCTTATGTCACGCTTCTAAACCACATTTTAAAACTTGCAGCTTAAATTGAATTAAATGGAGGCTCGGAGAAAATCTCTGTTATTCAAACAGCAGTTTGTAAATGGCAGACGTACCGCTGGTAATGACAATCCAAGCAGATTTAATTGGATGTTTAATTCAATTTCTCCGCACATTAATGTCAGTTTGCAGAGAGAGGGCTGATAAGGCGCTGCCGTGTCATCATTCTTGTGGGGAGATTTAGTAAGGCAGGAGGTTTTCTGAAATATGAGGTGGATGATGGTCCATTCTACCTCCTGAGTTTATATTACATGTCGATTTGCCTTTATGCTCTTGATAAATGCTTTCCTCCCAAAGCAGCTCATGAAAAGTGCATAGCACTTGTATCCCAGACACGATAAGGCAAAACCTAAAAGCGGCAACAAAACTAGAACGCTATCTAAGACAAACTGCTTTTTTTGTTGAGTGTAGTGTATTTGTTGGGTAGTGTGAAATGTCATGCATATGTGTAGATGACACCCAAGGACACTGGCTACATGATTTTATTCCATACACGTGTGGAAATGTCATTAAATTTTGTTCCTCAGAGTGGGATTGGTGAATTGCACCTAAACTCATAAAATCTGAATATAATTTCAGGTATGGCTGTACCCACAATAATTTAACATTGCTTGTTTACAGGAAAAGTTGATTTAAGGTAGCAGTGAAATATTGCATTATCGGCAATGTGTCCTGTAGTTCCGGTAGGTCGTGTAACTTTGTGTGTAGAGCACGTTGCTAATGGCAAGGTCATAGGTTTGAAAACACGTTGATGAAACGTATAGCTTAAATGCACAAAGTCACTTTAAAACCTAATGAAAGGGGGCAGCGTCCATGCCAGAAATTAACATTCTTATTAGAAGAAATTAACATTTTTATCAAAATTAGATTTTTCAAGGGCATTTTATGTTTATGAGGTCATATTTATTATAGAAATATATGCCAGAAATATTAAATGTGATTTCAATACTCTAGACTCTTCATGTTGTTTTAGTTGAGTTTTTCCCTATCCCAAATTATTTTACAACAGCTACATCTGAGATGGTGAATACAGATCTGTCAGGTTACCACAGAGTCTGCAGAGATGCTAAACCTTTAATTATGTAGAACTAAAATAGCATAGAAATATATCAAAAGGAACTGTAATTCACTACGGAGGCCCTAATGCCCTCATATTTTAAATGGCTGGGGCATTTTTAGTACTTTCAGAACTAAAGCCCTGTTTCATTCCTGACCCTGGAAGAGCGGGGAGTTGGATTTGCTCGGATGACAGCGTCTCTGTTTTCTCTACAGAAATAGAAAAAAACATTTATAAATAATGCTCTTTGTTTGGCTTATATCAGTGAAGTCATTAGCGGAGCTCCAGTGTTTGGTATGCGTGAATGTATTAGTGTCTGTAGCGTTTGTGACATTGCTGTGATTAATATTCTGCGTGTGGCTTTGGACTTTTGAAAAGCCTCTTTACTGAATTTGTGTTTCTGAAGTGCCTGTAGATGAGACTCCTCGTATATATCAGACTCTCAACAGCGCCGAAATACTGTATTACCATCATACGCGCACACCGTCTCTCTCTTTTCTTTGAATGTCTCGCGTTCTGGATCATCCATAATAATGAGATTTTGTATTCTCAAACATTCTGATTTGTCATTCCCTGTGAATTCGCTGGACGTGGATTTTTCTGAAGTTTCGCTTATATAAACACTGAAGTGGTTCAGGAATCTTTCATTTCTTTTCTTAAATAAGAATGTTCTTTTTTATTTGCATGAAAGGCTTCCTGCGGGAGGTAGTGGTGGTGTATTTTGATGCTCTTTCGCCTTGAAAATGTTTTCTTTTAACACGGATCAAAGTGCCCTGGACCCTGTGTGTGTCTTCAAGCAACGCAAAATCAACCGCGGCATAGATTTCATTGGCATGGCGAGCCAGTGCTTTTATGTTCTGTGATGGTGTTTAAATGGGTATGCATGAGCATGGCTGAGATCCAAGTCTGTGCACTCAGCCGCCGGCACACAGACTGTTCTGGCTGACGTAACGGTCGTGGCTGGCTAGTGAAGTGAGTACGGGCGTGAGCGTGTGTACAGATGTTACTGATAGCACAGTATGGCACCAGTAGCTACCCACCGAGCCAACTGAGTTACACGGTTTCAGGATGTAAGGATCTCCTTTCCCACTGCATTATTCTTGTTGTTTGACTAAGGAATGCTTTCTGTGGAAATGAGCCTTGATGTTGACAGGCTTATCCGATATGTATAAACACATACTGGGGCTGTCAATCCATCAATTATAAAAAAACAGCATAAAAATTCATGCCTAATCATGCGCCAGACCAAAATTAATGACATGATATGCAGATTAATTCACCTAATTAGTTGTGATTTAAGAGATATCAATCTGTGCTGAGAAAAGCTTACATTATTGGGGCAGATGGGTAAATAATAGAACACACATTTTGAGATTTTCGTTCCTTTTCTCTTTATTTTATATTTTTCTTTGATTTTTAACTGGCCTACAGTAATGCATTCTCGTTGAATTTGTCAGTTCATCCGAGGAGTAGTTTTCCACTATTCACAGAGCTGTTCTTTTACTTAATCCACAAATTTTTGTAATCGTTTATGTACACCAGACTTAAAATTTAACTTTCATATTTGGCAATGACATAATTTAGCATGTTAATTTTAATGCTGGTATTTTGTTTATGATTAGTCACAGTAAATAAACAATTAAATACACTTCCGAGAAAGCACATCTGTATTTTCCCATAATTCATTCTTGAATAGCCATAAAATAAAATTAAAAAGCTTATGACTTAGTGTTTCTCCATATTTGTTTGCTATAAATTATTATTAGTCACTCTTTATTTTTGTCACTGGGTTTTGCAAATATCTGAACAATAAAAGTAAAGTGCTTGTCACCTTTGACAACACAGTATTTAATCACTTAAACAGTACAGCGTTTTTTCCATTTTCTGAAAAACAGCGAATTTGGACGTCCAAGGTTTTGGAAGGACAGAAACATTAAAGTATAAGATGTAATTTGCAGACTTTTTTGTAACTCTATGGAAATTTGCAGAGCTTTTTCTGGATATCTGCGTGTAACTGGTTTTCCCTGTTATGCTCAGTCTGTGCAGCTTTGTTGATCAGGGAATACAGATATCAGGTTTGCTATTGCCAAGTATGTGTGTACAGCGACTAAGAGTAAGTCACCTTTCTGCATCACTGGGCCAGTGTAAAAAAGGCAGCATGGCAGTGGAAGAAGAATAGCATCAGCAGAATTGTCTAGAAGTTTCTATTGTCACCAATAATAAGAGGGCCAGTCTGTGTCCCTACAGAGAGAAGTCATGAACCTGTGCTAAAGGACTCCGTTCTTGCCGACACAGCATTATCAGAACTCTCCTGATACACTACGAAGCAAAATTGCTACAGAGGCCCCAAAAAGTATATGAAAATTCAGAATATATGAATGATGCTATTATATGAATAGGATTATGTTGCAATATGAAATAATTACATTAAAGGTCCAGTGTGTAATACTTGGATCCATTGACAGAAATGCCTTCAGAGGTGTATGAAGCGTTATGTTTTTATTACCTTAGAATAAGCTATTTCTATCGACGTACACTGCGGGTCCCCTTACATGGAATACGCCATGTTGTTTCAACAGCAGCCCTAAACGGACAAAAGGCTCTACAGTGTGCATTTCATAAATACGTTATTTCCTTTGTCAAAGAAGCGAAAACGTGGCGACATATTAGTGCTGTGTCAGCCACCGTAGTGCTTCTAAAGGGAGGGGTGGAGTGAGCCGTTGGTTACAATTTGCAACCTTACCACTAGATGTCGCTAAAAAACCCACATTGCTCCTTTAAACTTAGCAAACTAAAAATGTTGATATACTATAGTATATATTTAATATTCTAATTTGAATATTTGTTCAAATGTTAAACTGCACATTTATTCTCTTAGGAGGCCACTATAGACACTAATGGTGACAAGTCATTGAAAGCAAAAGTTCTATGGACATTTGTTGTATTTTTAAAACCCTTGGTAGGGCCTTTGTTTAACAATAGCTATACCATACCCAGTTATTATATTTTATACATAGAAAATAGTTTTTGCAGTCAGTTTTTAGTAGTGATGTAAAAATAATATAAATGCAGCTCCAAAATAAAGCAGAGCTACATTGCTGTCCTATTAATCTATAATTATTCCACCCATATGTTTTCAAGGAACATTAGATGCTCACAGACCGTCACTTTAATATGCGCACTGTGTTCACCAAACTTCAGCAGAATGTACTGTATAATTTCTATTAGCAGTATTTGATGCATTAAGAGTTGAAGAGTTGAAACTGCAAAAATTGATTGTGGTTGTATCCGACAAAACTTTATTGACTGGAGTCATTAGATGTCTCTCACAGGACTCCGCTATCACTCCATCAGGTTCAATAGAGGGCTAATTTCAGAGCTTCATTTTATTCCTTGTTATTGAATCTCGCAGAAGGCAGCAGAGATGACAAGACATCATGTTAGTTTCCTTCCATTTTTATTTTTAAAATACTGTAACAGACTATAAGTAAGGTGGCCATGTCTTGTGGTGGCCGGTTATACCAGTGTAAATTTGCTGACTGAATGGCATAAACATTCATTTCAAGAGTTATCTTTAAAGCGAAGTGGATTTTTTTGTAAAGCTGTGAAGTCTGTTAAGAAGAAACAAGCCCTAAGTGGCAACGCAACTGTTAGTGCAGAAAAGGCTTGGCTTACAGTCAGAGCGGGTTAATTAAAGTGTTCTCATGAATTTTAAGCAGGGGTCAGTTTTGTTTGAATTTGAGCTTTGGAGTTGGAAGATTTCTGACCTATTTCACTCTTAATAAGAAAAGTGATGTAACTCTCTCTAAACTGCATGAAGTACACACAGCCTTTTCCCTGCTGAGTCTCTATAAGGAATAAATCAAAAAATGATATGCCAATATTCTGTATACTGTATATACTGTATATATATATATATATATATACACCACATCTGCCCGCATGGATTTGCCGGATGCTGTTTATCATCAGGTTAGGTGTAAATGTAGGATAGTCTAAAAGTTGGCATGCTAGTTTTATCCGATTGACAGGTTACTTGGGAGCCCTAAAATTGCTTTTGGATATCAGTCCCTACACACGATGTTCTGTACTGCTCTGAATTGGTATTTACATCAGAGGGAATATATTTTGACAGGGCAGCTGGCAAGACTTGAGCAGCTAAGAACTTCCTGCATGCAAATTTGTTTTCTTCTGAAACCACTTCAAAGGGATCATATAATATGTCTGTGGCAAGTACGACTTCGTTTTAATTTATTTATTTTGAAAATTTGACATCATCCGGAATGTGGTATTAAATCCACAGTTCTTATTCATTGTGTAACTTTGAAGACTTGTTTAATATATCAGATCCTTTAAACTCACATGTCTTTCTTACTCAGTTTTGTGAAACTTCTAAGACCAAGGACAATTTCACACCTTTCTGAATTTTTCATTCACAAGCAATTGTATTTTTTTTCTTTTTTGTCCAGGAACTCTTGTACTACAGTTTTATAGGAATGGACTTGTTATGAGATTAATTTTTCATGCTTTAGTAGCCAAGCATTCATTTTTAACTTCTGCAACAGGAGATTATTCTGCTCCATCCTCTACATGAAAAGAGTCATTTTAATCACTTGCAGCCTATTTTTTACCCCTGGATTTATATAGAATTTATACCCAACTTTATTACAGTCTGAATATGAATGTCAAGACTTTATTTCTGTGTGTGTGTGTGTGTGTGTATATATATATATATATATATATATGTGTGCAGTGTATGCATATATAAAAAGTATAGAAAGTCTCAAAGCTTAGGCGCTTCAAATGAATGACTTTTGCACATTAATGATTGACATTAACATGAAATTGTTTGCCACTTTTGTTGAACCTTTTTAAGGTTGCATGCTTGTTTGCAAGCATTTTTCAATTCAAAATTTCAAAGCAATTTTCCATCCAGTGCTTGTTGGTTTGCTAAATAAATACACATTTGCTGTTTTTCTCATCTGTTATCATGTAGAGAGGCTGCTCACTTAATGCTGTTGTTATAGTTTTCACAGTTAGACACACACAGCTCTCCATCTGTGTGCAAGACGTGACTTGAATATTAAAATGTTACATTTTACCGTTCGATGGTGATGAGTCTCTTGACATCAACTAGGGTAGACGTGTTTTTCTCTTAGTCAAACCTGATTGGCAGAGCCAATATAACTGGGACATATTAAAGACGACGTGTGAAATATTTCGTCTGCCCTTTCGAGATGTATTAAGAAAAATGTGTTGAATGTTTGACTTTCATTTGACTCCAGTCTTAAGCTCAAGGAGGAGTGTTTGTATCATTTGCTTTCAAAATGGCTGATATTAGCTAACAATTCAGCTTGTGTTGACACGCGGGGATTGAAAGGTGTGACAAAAGGGGTTTATTTTAAGCGAGATGAAAGAAAACCCGGATGCTGCCTAGGAGTTCTGATATCGGCACCCGTGTTGGCTTTGCTGGGTGACATGTAATAGACTAAAGCGTGTTAGTAGTCAGTCACACTTTGGAATCCCTCCTGGCGATACTTGATTTAGACATTTGAGAGAGCTGCGGCACTTATTTCAAATCATTACAACAATTAGAGGTGAATTCAGATGTAGTTGTTTATTGTCATTCCAGCACATGCAAGGAACAAAATTATGTACTAGGGTCCCAGAGTAACACAACATAACTATGAATAATAGCATAAATAATATAATATTTAGCAATATAATAACACAAATAATGTTACATTTTTGTAATATTTTGGCTGACTATTTTGATGCTCTTAATTTCTCTGAAACTCTGAATTCGATTACACTGTCTGTCATTGTTTGGCCAAACAGTTTGCCCTGCCCCAAAAGGATGCTATCTGGGTTGGTCATTCCAAGTTGCAGAGCCACAGTCTTTCTATATGTAAGTACAAACAACAATGGCTTACTTGTTGTCTTTGTATTTAAAGCTGGTGAAAGTATTTTAAAGTGCCCATTGAGGTTTTTTGTTTTATTTGGCTGTAATACATATTGCGACACTGAAGTTCCTTTTTTCGATTTTTTTAGATGGCAAAAAGGTCTTAGTTAACATCACAGTCATGAACCTTGTCATTATTTTTTTGACAGCAAGTATCAGGCCGATTTGGTTTAATCTATATGATACATGTCTGCACACTGTTTCTAGTTTTATAATATGATAAATCTGTTAGTTTTTGACATCCAAAATTGCAGACACCTACATAGTGTATTGTGTGCCGCCAGTGAAGATGCATTATTGACTCAACATGGCAGTAACATTTTGATTTTGACATTAGCTCTGGGCAATAGCCCAGCTAAAGGCTTCCTGAGCTTTCAAAAGCCTGGATCAGCATTGTTCAGATAAGGATGGAGCGAAACAATCACAATCCATAGTGCAGGTACCCTATAGATTCCTCATGTCATATTTATGGAACAGGAAAACTGACCCTTGGCACTCTTCATAAATCTCTTTCGTCTTCTCTCCGTCCTGTTGAATAACAGGAAGATGAGGCCATATTCAGCAAGCAGACAGAAGGAAAATGAGATGGGATGAAGAGATTAATTCATGCAGGTCTAGGTTTCGTGCAGGATGAGTGAACCATCCATCACGTAACAGAACTCTTCTTGCACTTTAAGTAGAGAGGTCTGATATGTGGACTGAAATAGCTTCAGTCTTATTCAAACGAGTTCATTAAAAAGCTTATAACGTTGTTTGTTTTCATGTATTGTCTGTTGTTGTATATCAATTATGCAAATCAAGGAACGGTGCAAACATACCTAAAATATGCTTAATGCAATTTTGCTTGTAGCGAGGCAGATTGGTTACCAGGCCAGAATCGCCCCAGTGCTGTGAGCCAGGTACCTGAATTGGCAAGACACATCTTCTTTCAGGGCCACAACGCAAGTAACTGGCAGTGTGAGGTTAGCAGTGTTTCTTAACCCAACCCTTACATCAGACTGCATTCATTTGGCACTCGGGACTTTGCACATTGGCTGTGGATGGATGCCACAAAGTCTAAAGATGATTTAATTGAAATGCAGCACAGGTCTGTCTGTTTGAAAAGTTGTCTGTCATTCAGTACATATTCTTGTTTAAAGATGCTGTAATTAGGGTCCTATGATGCGCATGGATGGGCATAAAAACAGAATTTACTGTATAACGTGGAAAGGCATAGAATTTAGTATTTCTTATTGTTGAACAACTAATAAAATTCAAATTGGGCTATAAATAATGTCAATATTTATTCAGCTGCGGTTTAAAAATGTGGTCTGCTTGTTCTGTGTGTCTCTTACTTGATGACTGGAATGCTTCTGTGTACTGAACGAGTGATGCTCATGGAGTTTAGCGTCTGTGTCTCACCTTTTGGGGATGTGAACACATGAACAGCATCTCCAGAGGTGCTCAGAGTTTACAAAAAAGAAGTTTATTTCACAAGAATTTCCCTGTTTGATTTGAGATAAGCTACTGTCAATCACGCAGTGAAAAGGACTTAGCGGTGACCCTTCAAAATAAAGGTCTGGTTAACTTGAACAACTATGACACACCTATATGAAAAAAACTGTAGTATACTATAATATTTACGTTAGAAAATTAAGGTAAATGTTCTAGTAAATTATAAAGAACAAACAAAAAACTTTACTTAAAAATGTTTGTGCTTTATATGTGCAAATATTGCAGTTGCATAGTAGAAAACGGAAAACATAAACTAGAAAAATTAAAACATAAAAACAGAATTTGGTAAAAAAAACAAAACAGATTGTATAGGCCCTATGTAAGTGATTTCAGCTCTTTTTTGCAGACTTCCACCAGTTTGCTTTTTTCAATGACACACTCATTCCTTCGCTACAACATTTTTGCGTAGAGTTTGGTACAGCAGATGAATATTCAAGGTCTAAAAAAAGAAAAACAGTAAATGCATGATTCATAGACATAGACTCTTAGGCTGTCACAGAGACAGGCGTGACAATATTTTTTATTAAATAAATAATTTACAGCACACTAAATGCATATACATGGACAAACAATTTAAGAGCAAAGTGATGTTTGCATAACAGCACACTGCCTGTAATGCACAAGTTACGCATTTAACACCCAAAACAAAAACAAGGTTATTCCGTGTTGCTTCGCGAGATCTTATTTGTCATGAAAAGTTTAGAAGCTCGCGTTCTGTTTTCGGAGGTGTTGAGAAGTGCTGACCCACTTTCCTCTTCTGAATATGACAGGCGCTGGCATTCGCTCACAAACACCCTTAATTGGCTCAAGCCCTGTCACAGGTTCTCCCTGTAGTCTTTTTATTCCAAAGGCACATCATCGAGGCATTAAAAATCGACACGCGTGGCACTGCTAATCTGCTTCAGGGACGCCTCTACCTCGCCTTATTTATCTTGGCCTCGCATGTACAAACTGAAATTGCGTTGCCATCGCTCTCTCATTCTAAGCATTACCAGAGACGGGCGTATATAGGCCTCCTTACATTTGCATTTAAATTTCATTTAGCAGTCACCAGTTAATACTTTTTTGTCAGATGCTCTTTAATTTTCACGCCCTGTATGTTAAAGCCAAGCGCAGTTTGCATCTCATGAATAACTTTTGTGTGTTGAGTATTCCGCTATATCAAACCTTAATTCAGTTTCGCTGCCACATCTTGGTGTGAACGGAATGTCAGCACGTATTTTATTTACAGTATATTCCAAAATCCCTATGGCAAAATCTATTTGAACTTTATTTGTGTCACTTAGCGTTGCCGAAAAATAATGATCTTCCTCCAGCAGCTCCGCCTGTAAGATTTCCGGCGTTTGACTCCAGTTAAGCAGATGTAGCCGTGTTCCCGTTTGTTTGCAAATGCGCTCTGACCTCTTGTTTATTTGGATCAATATGGATGATTAGGCAAACGGCCTGTCCGACACGAGAGCGCACAGCTGCTTATCTGCCCTATTGTTACATGCTTCATTACGAGTGTAATTGATGCTATGTTGTCAATTTAAATCTCTGTTTCTTTTTCTCTCTAATAGGGCATATGGAGAAAGGGGGAATATGTCTAATGCGATTCAAAGGCATCTTGTTAGCCCACTGTAAGCCCTGGGCTGGTTATCAAAGGGTCAGAGGAGGCTTTTATCTTCAAAAGCTTTGTCAGGACTTGTATTGGAATCTGTTTTTCCACAGGCTTAAATTCAGCAAGAAAGTGTCTAAAGAGAGGCTGTACTGCTTGATGTCTCACTAGGTGGTGGACTGATCAAAGAATTCACCTGAGGAGGGCAAATCGTCCGATTCTAGCATGATTCCGCTGGATTAGGGACAACATAGAGTTTATATTTGATTTACTCATGGTGGAAGAGAAACTGAGGTTAAGTATATGTATATTATTAAGCGCTGGTGTCAAAGATTGTACAGTGACTGTCATCCCTAAAATGAGATTGTTGAAGGTCAGCTTTGATAGGAGAGATCATCATTAGCGTTGGCTTTGGTTGAAATGACATACTGCATATACTGAACATGTTCACAGAATGTACATTTTCTGTTTGAAACAAAAATATTAGGACACAACATAGCTATAGGGAACACAATGCAGTGGCTTAAACTTGTTTTACTTTCTCATATGGGCAGTTGCCAAATAAATGTGTTGTATGGTGCGACAGCAAAAATTTAGAAAAAAAACGAGTTACAATGGAAAATGTCTCTTATCCTTTTATATTATAAATATAAAATGAATGACATAAAATAATACATTATTAGTAGTGTGTTTTCTAAATGTGTGCTATCACGCATAGATTTACGGTTTGTCAACTACCCATACTGTTCCTAAAATAAACTTATGTTAAAAAAGTCATTATTTTACTACTATTTATTATTTCCTTTTAAAAATAGTAGGAAGTATGTACAGTACACAGTATACTCCATAGTATGCTGTAAGCAGTGTGCTAGTGTTCTCCTTGTACATGCTTGTCTTGCTATACCCTTTAAGAGCCATAAGGGGGCAGTATTGTAACTTTGGAAAATCGGGCTTACCAAATTATAAACCCGTCCTGCTCTTCCAAACGCTGTTTAACTGTTGCCTCGTACTATAAGTTTGAATAACCCCATAGTACTAAATGACAGAAAATGTGCCAAGTTCTGATTTCTTTAAACGCTACTCTGACACATTCTCAGTTGCATCTTTTGATGATTAGATACCAACAATATTCACAGCTGCTGATTTGCAATGACCTTTGATGTTGCGTTTCGTTTATGCTCAGCCATGCTTGAGTCTGTGAAACCATATCATGCATGTGATGTAAGCCAGGTGAAGGGGAGACATTTCCCTTCTTTGGGATTCTTGACATACCAGGGCCTGTATTCTTAAAGCTTCTACGAATCCTCTAAGAAAGCTCTTAATTTAGTTTAAAAACGATTCAGGACCAATCTGAGAGAAACTCTGAGCAAGGAAAAGACAAAACTTAATCTTAGTGAGGAGACGGGGCTGACCCCGTTGCTATGTATGACACAGTCTTTTAAAGACTTTGATTGGTTGGTTGACCAAGAAGGAAAAAAAGAGCGCTTTTAAGTATAGGGTCATTAGTTTGAAATTGCACATGTCTTTTTTTCCTGTTTTACCATACACACGGGCACACGCACTATATATATATATATATATATACTGTATATACACACGCACGCACGCACACACACACACACACAAATCATCTCTGCTGCATAGCTGCATTTCTCCAGTTGCTAAATATGTTAATGTAGTGATTTCTTCTATTTCTGGTGCTATGGCATTTCTGCGCTGTTTTGAAGATGTTAGCGTGTCTCTAATAGGATCATTTACAAACATCTAATGTGTTGTGTCTTGTTAACTCACCGTCATTCAATTCAATGTCATTTTATTTTATAGCGCTTTTACAATTTGCATTGCATCAAAGCAGCTATACAAGAAAACCAAAACCAATATAATCAAAAGTTGAACACAAACACACACAAACAATAAAAATGTGATCAACCTTTAAAGTAATATGGAAATGGTCAGGCATTGCAACATTTCGTGTTTCGTCCATTTTCTCTGCTGCTAAAGAAACCCTTAAGTCTCTTAAAAGTCCTCCTCGCTACTCCTAAAATTTTGGACCTTAAGAGCTCTTTTAAGGGTTAAGATCCTTTATGAATTACTTTTTTCTTTACTAGGATGTTTTCTGTAATTCTAAGGGGAAACGCCCACTTTTCTAAGAATGTTCTTAGAATTTTGTCACTAGGAGCAACTCTTTGCGCTAAGATTGTTCATGAATACGGGCCCAGACGTTCCTCCCTTGAAGTTCCCAGAAAGATGGGAAATATAAGCCACGGAATTCTCATTTCAAATACACCTTACAGTGAACTCTGAAATCAACAGTGGTTTGTTGCCAGGAGGTATTTGCTTTCAAAGGCCATAAGATCTGAGCAGATGCTAATACATATAAAAACATACCAGGATCTAAAGGTCCAAATCGGAAAGCTTTAATGTAGAGAAATCAAAACTACAGTATCAGCCTTTGTGTCCTCAAACGCCGGTTACAACATCCCACACATTCCGTTTGCTCCGTGGGGTTAATCTGCTTTGAAGAGTGGTTCAGTGAGAAAAAGATGAGGTAACTTGGTCTTAATGCACTCATGCTCAGGTCTGACAGGTAGAGAGTAATTGTCTATATGGCCTTGATACTAATGTTTCAGTCTCTGGTAAAGTACCTGAGCTGCAGGTCTTCAGAGGTGATTGCTTGACATTTGCTAAATGTTAGTTCATTACAAAAACACTGCAGACTGCCTGATTTATTAGTGTGTCTCTTTCCTCTTTCATTTCCATAACAATTAATGCTGATTTAGCCACTGCATTAAAACATTGCTTTTTTTAAAGGAGACTTATTTAAACGCTTAATAGCTTCCTACTTTAGTTTATGTGCTGTTTAGTTGTTTGTATAAATGCTTGTTAAAGTGTAATTGTAAAAGAAATCAAAATGGCATTTTCATAAAATGCGACCAGACGTAACATTTCCTGTTTTTTCTTGTATTTTATTCATTTTAAATGTATTTTAATTGGACTGCCAAAAGTTGTTTTTACAAAAGCACAAATTAAAAATGCAAAATAACCAAATAAAACAACAGGCAGAATAAGGATTTCATATTACAGCAATGTAGAATATTACTGTTAACATACTACATATTATTCATGCATACTACACAGCATGCAAATGATACTACATCATAATGTATGCTGTTTCACATATTTATTTTAAAAATACCTCAAACCTCATTACAATTGCATTGTCAAAATACAGTCTTTAAGGAGCAGTTCACCCAAAACTGAATATTCAGTCATTTACTAGCCCTCAAGTCCAAATTTCTTTGCTCTGATGAACACAGAAAGATATTTGGAAGAATGCTTGTAACCAAACAGTCCTTGGCCACCATTGACTACCATCGTAGGAAAAATTGCGTTATAAATTTCTTTGTTCTGTTAAACACAAAATAAGATATTTTGAAGAATGTAGGAAAGCAAACTGTTCTGGGGCACTTTTGACTATGATTGTAATATTTCCTACTATGGTAGTCAATGGAGGCCCAGAACTGTTTGGTTACAAGCATTCTTCCAAATATCTTTCTCTGTGTTCATCAGACCACAGAAATGTAAACAGATTTGGAACAACTCAAGGGTGAAATTTTTATTTTTGGGTATATTGTCCCTTTAACAACACTAGTTAAAGTCATTACATAAGCTAGGTCTTCTCACTTTTCTGTTGTTTAGGGCACGTTCAGTCATCTGTCTTAGAAGAGCAGCAATTATCCCCTAAAAATAGGAATGAGAAGAATGTAGAAAGAAGAACGTTTTGGAGAATGCAGAATTCCATGTTTGTCTAATCGCACACAGTGGTGAAATTTGTTTATGACACACACTGTCCCTTCAAATAACATAATGTTCTGTATAATTCTCAGCATTAAGCAGTCAAGCAATCTTTGGAGAACAGCCATGGGAAAAGGCTGTCTAACTGATAAGAGCAAAGCCTCGCGGCATGTGTGACATTACCATTGATCTGAGAGCCAAGGAGGGCTGCTTTGTCACCATGGAAACCGGTGCCGAGATGGTCTTAAGTTAAACTTTCATTTATTGATGTAGGGAGTTTTCCCCACCCTCATTTGAATTTTGATTACAGCGGCCGTTTTTGTTGGGGATAAAAATGAAGTTCACTTTATCTGCTTGTATTATTGTTGATAGAGGAGCAAGCAGGGTCCTCTGCGGTCTTATCGGAGAAGAGCTTGTTTTTCTGCTTCAATAATTATCAACACAGTTACTGGCAGTCGCAAGCATGAGGCTAAAGAAATGTCCCATGCAGTGAATTTGTTTAAAGCTGTAAGCCAGGGATGATTTGTTCATAAAGTTTTGACTAACTGGCTTATAGATCGTATAGTTTTACATGCGCTGCGCTGTTTTAAATTGCGTTTTAAAGTTTTGCTGGTTTTAGTCTATATCGTTGAGCTTTAAGGTCGTTTATATGCTAATATATACATTAACATTATAAAAAATTCAGTCGGTCTCCTCCAGCTACATACGCAGACCCATGCAAAATTACACCAGACAGATCTTGCCAACGAGTGCACTGAGCGTACTAACATTTTAAAACATTTGCTTTATATAAGGTTATGCACAATCCATTAAATTACGTTATATTTGTTATATTAAGAAATATGAGTTTTCGTTGGTAATTTTGATCAAATATGTGGTCAGAAGCATAAAATCTAATAAGCGGAAATCTCAGGCTCATGCACAGAAATTCTGAGATCCAGAAGGGCTAAATGCGAAGAGGGAAACATCAAGAAAATTCAATTTAAAGTTGGTTGTATGAATCTTGAAAGCTGTGCAACTTTACTTAAGACTCAGCAAACCTCCTAATGTACCCGAAATGATAAGGACACATTTAGAAAACCTTGCGTCCGCTCTGTGAAAATGCTTCCTCTCATCAGATTTCTTTGTCTGCATCACATTGACAGCTGCTGCCACGATGGACTCATTCAAGATTGTCAAATCAGATGTAATGTTGTTGACTTTTAGGCAATGTTATTATTTAGTTCTGCTTTGCAAAAGGTTTCACAGGGCACAACTGCTGACACAAACTTTTAAACGCCTATTCCTTCTCTTTAATTCTGCCTCTGCATAGTAAATGTCTCTGACCGCGCGGTTGCATTCAACGGTCAAGGCTGTAGTGTGTAAGAGCCAGAGGGCTCTGGAGGGAATGCAGTTTGTGTATGCCACTGATTAGAGGCTTTGTGGAGGGACTTACAGCACCAGCCCCCTGTTTCTCTCAAAGCCAAAGCAGCCTGTTGCACTGTGCAAGTCGGTGTGGTTGAGGAGGCCTCAGGGAGCCCGCTGACAGGCTGGGAAAATGGAAGTGGATGGACGCAGGCCGAGCAGTACAGTAACTGCTGACTTCACTCTTTGTTTTGGAGAAGTCTGAAGTTATAGATTGTGGCTGAAGTTAGATATCTTCTTGCCTAAAGTTATTGAATTTCTTGACTACATAATCTTTAAAAGAGTAGTTCTCTCCAACAATCCATTCTGACATTATAGATGGTTTAATTGGACGCACTGGCCTGAAGGTAACTTCCGGTCTGTTGGTTATAATATAACAATTCATTTTAATATTTTATTGCATATTGTAAGATTAACTTAAAACTAAGCAGCACTTATTGATTCTTTGCAGAGATCTACCGGAAGTAAAGTTTGGGGAACATAAAGTTTTTTTTATGTTGTTGCCACTGAAACTATCTATACAGGGTTGGAATGACACATAGCCGTTGAGAGAGAGAGTCGCGTCAACTTCATAGACGCCAATGGAACAGTTTTTTCACAGCAATGGCGGTTCATGGAACCTCTCAATAGTTCCCGGAAGTAGCAGCAGCAAAACAGACCGATTGAGGTGAACTTTTAAACCATTTAATGAAGTAAGTAATTTAATTGATAAAAAACAAAAGAAATAACGAATTAAATCTGAAGGCTCCATAAATCACGTGACACTTGTGAGCATTTTTAACTTTGTCTCTCAATGGCTCTGGAATGACATAAGCGTGAGTAAATTTGCCATAAAGGCACACGGTTCTTTCATTAACATGTCACCGAACTATGTGCGGACCGATTGGTGCATGACGTGAAAGTATCAGGAGAATGCTTCGAAAGCAGTACTGTCGAATTTCTGTCGAGATACTGTGATGCCATACAGCAATTGATCTGTGCAGTGTAGTCAACCACACTAGCATAAATTGTCAAGGAAATTCTAGAAGAAGAGTTAATCTCTTTAAAAGTGCAGTGGTAGCATCTAGCACACCACTTTGGTCTTGTTTTCAAGTCGTTCTGTTGGGTTATATGAAATGTATTTCATTATGTTACCCATGAATATGATTAGTCAGATTTCCATCAGCAGTGGCATAAGCTACACTTTTGTTTTGCGCCCTCTAGTGGTGAAAAGATTGTCCCTTGAATAAAATTGTGACCGCTTTCCATTTTGTTAATGACTAGAAATGGACACAATTTTCCTTTTTTGCGCACATTTTTCCTTGAACAATTTCGACCAATGTGCATGCTTTTGAAAATCACAGCTCTTACGATTTGACAGCCATTTTTTGTAGATTTCTTGCCTCGCTTTATCGCTCAAAGCTAATTGCTGAGGTGCAGAGGTCTAAATGGTCACCAGTCACAGATGGATAACACATGCTAAAAAACCCTGACTCGTGAAAGTAGTCTTTGAATGTCACATGTATAATCTGTGGTACTTATCTTCATTTTCCCCCATCTTGTTCAGTCGAATCATTAAGTCCAAACTGCAAATGCATTAACCGTGTTTGTAGAAGAAATGCAGGTGCAGACGCACAATTTGCCTCTCTGGAGACCGTACAATCAGAGGCACTCAGGGAATGGATTGCACGCTGTCAAATATAGCTATGTTTTACCGTGATGTAAACAACAAAATTGCAGGTTTGCGAGCGAAAAGATGCAAATTGTGTGGAATTCTGTTATAATATGCAAAACAAAGACTTGGAAAACTATAATAAAACTGTCAGAAATGTCTAGGCTGGCAATTAACGTGAATATCTCAATTGGCAAATTTTAGGAATTGATTTCAGTGTTTGTTTTGCGGAATCATGTTTTCTTTTTGAATGTAGTTTCAGCTGATTCTTGTTTCCGTTCTGTTTTGTCTTTGGCTTGATTTGGTTGTGCTTTTCTTTGGTAATAGGGTGATGCTGAATGCGTTCCCTGGTGCACTCAGAAAACTGCAAGGGACCAAACATCCATTCATCTAACTATGCTCCTCACTTTTGAAGTGTGAAGTCGTTGGAAAGCTCTCAAATTGCCCTGGCAGCCGGAGCCCCGTAGTGACTCCTCGTGCTACCAGCTGCTACAGAGGAATCAAAGAGCTCATCAGATCCTCCCTTGAACATAATAGTGTTCAAAATCTTCTTTCTTTCTTTCTTTCTTTCTTTCCATCCTGCTCTCATGTATTGATCCTTTTGTTTTGAAAGCATCAGAAATACGATCGTAGGATAGTGAGATTTGAATCTAGGGACGTTTTCACACATAAGGGTTTGTTTCGGAACCTGGTGCGTTTTCTCTCTTAGTTCGGTTCGTTTAGGCATATGTGAACACGGCAATCGCGCTAGGATCCGCCCCAAAACAATCGCGATCTCTGCCCAATTACAAACGAACTCTGGAGCGGTTCGCTAGACGTGTGAAAGCCATCCGACCCAACGGACGAGACTGTATCACAATGTATGATGGGTAATTACGTAAAGTTGCATGACGCAAAAGGGATTGTTTTGCTAATGGCTCCCTGTAACAATGTTCAAAGTAAGGAAGGAAGGAGGCGGGAACCGACAAACGTTAAACCAAACTTTTAATAAAATAAACAAACAACAAAACGAAAGTAAAGTGCCGACAGCTCCCTCACGGTCGACTGCCGGCCACACAAACATAATAAAACAAAACATAAAATCCAGGCCTGGTTCTCTCTCGTTCTTCACTGCTGTCGCCCCTCCTTTTACGCTTCCCGAGCTCCGCCGTGAGAGATGCGAGACCGGCCCTCGTCCCGCTCTGCTTGTCGCACTCCCAAAATGAACCGTGGGCTCACTTGGAGCAGGAAAGAAGTGAAGTGTTTGATTGAAATTTGGTCAGAAGAAACACATTGCCGAACAGCTCTCCACAACTCACAAAAACACCGAAATTTATAGTGTTTAGCGAGCGCTTAAGACAAATGGGATTTAATCGGTCGGTTGAACAGTGCCGAAGGCAAAGAAGCTCCGTAACAGCAGTAACCAAACAAGCCACAAAAATGCCGCGTAGCTGCTGTCTGTCCACCCTGACGGATGACATCTTTGAGCGGAATCCCGGAAAATAAACAGATGCACTCTGACCAATCGAAGGAGAGTTTACTCGCACGTGACTTTTATTAACAAAGTTTGGAAATATTGCCTTGTGAATGCGAACCGAACTAAAATAAATTGCAATATTGTAGCGATTTAACCCCCGGTTTCGGAAACAAAGCAATCGATCCACATGTGGGAAAATGCCCTAGGATTATCCGCTATTAATGCGGATTTAATATGAGACGTCATGTTTAGTATAGGATGCTGCAATAACGTTGACTTATATATATATATTTTTATATTTGGTTATGTTGTTCTGCAATCCAGATTTACAAAATACGATTTTTGGGGCATCAAGCCGGATTGTACAATTTTCATTGGTCCAATATCCTACCCCTCATAACCGCACATACTGTAAAACATCAATAAAATGTCATTAGTTGTTATATTTCTGAGAGCAGTTTCACCTACATCGCTTGTCACTTTAATCTCATATCATTGTATTTGGTTAAGACACTGTGTAATCCGGTTCATCCAAACGTGCAAATTTAGTAATGTAACATCCTGGCATTAAAAATGAAATATTCTCCAGGGATGATATTTCAACTTTATCATACACGTAAGAGACAAAATGTTTTACAACATAATCCCTAATCTCCTTAATCCCAATTTATCATATTCACCTCCAACCAAAGTAAACCAAAAACTGGCAAGCATTTGTGTTTACAAGGATCAGGCCTCGTCAAAACACATAGCAGATTATAGATCGACAGTATCTGATTTGTCCTATCATATTATCTTTCGCTCATACAGAACTGATCTCTCTAAATCCATAAAGCCGCTGCTTGTCTTGTGACTCTTGAATTCATTTTCCACTCATCCTCAAAAAGTTTTTTGTTTCGTCTTCTGCCTGAACATTTAAAGTGTTCTCTGAGAGAAGAGCGCATGTGGTCATTTGCATGGTAATGCATTCCAGGGGATGGTAAACCGAGCGAGTGGGCTTCGGTGTATGGTCCCCCTGACAGGCGAGGAGAGAGAGACACCAGCCATCAGATGTCATCATCTGAGAGCCAGATTAGAGATCAGATGGCCGCGGGCTCGGTTCAGCAATCTTTTTTCGCTTTCTTTTTCTTTCATGTCTCCGCTGGGGATTTGGCAGTCTGTTGTGTGTGACGACACTCCGGTCTCTGATGTAATTATGGAACTGTCACTTTGAACAGCGTGAACTTTATTTCATTCTTTTCCCACATCACAGCTGACAGGTTGTGTTGAAACGTACCAACGAGTTTTAACAATGCCGAACACGTTGTTGTTGTTTTATTTGTCAGTGACCAAGAAGAAACCTAGAAAATGCAATCTGTCTGTCTGTCTATCTGTCTAGTTTATTTAATAAGTTCCTTATCTATTATACCTCACATTCTCTGACATGAGGAAAATAAATTACAAAAAGTCTAGAGGTGATGCGTTATTAGAGCAATTTCTCATGTGCAAACCAATTTGCGATATAAGATAGTTAAACCCTGTCGCGTCCGGTGTAGTACGGTGTTATTCTCCATTTCTTCTGTTAATCTCACTGTTGTCTAAAAGAAACAATTGACATCCATTTGATCTCGTTTGTCTCTTCTCTCGTACGGTTATAGTCTCTATTCATACCTTAGCAGGCCTGTCATATAATGGCACAGTTTTGATTGCAAACTGACTAAATATCACTGTGAAACATAAGCTATCCGTGCTCCAGTCATAGCTTTGCTGTGAAAGCAGATTGCTCTCTTTCGTTACACTGCTGTATTGAGACTCTCTTATTGATTCACTCCTGGAAACAGTCTCTTGGTTGTCGCATCGAACTGCAGCCGATATGACTGAAAGCACTGGTAGAAAATTGCATCGCGTAGAGTTTCAGTGTGTCTGCCTGTCACTTCCAATGTCGTCGTTTCGTTATCGTCATTGACATCTTACGTGTCCCCTTCAGAAGCGCACCTCGTAAAGCGCTGAATGTGAAATTACAATCCATTCGTCAGGTGGCGTCATAAACATTTGATTTAGCTTTGGCTGTGACTCCAAGATGTTGAGACGTAGGTTCCTCATAAATCTGCTACATGCACGCAGGCCTGCTTCACAATTTTAATGTTTCCAGAGAATGACCTTATTGGTCAATAGAAGAGCCCACACATGCTACGACCTTCTTCTGTATGACCTCTCTGTCATTGTGAGAGCTATTTTTATTCTGTTGTGACCACAGTGTTACTGGAGGAGTTTGTGACTGATTATCTCTGTTGTTCGGTTAAGATGCTATCAGCTCTGTGATTTCTGAATCATTTCTGAATAAAGTCAAAGCTGCTTCCACCTGAAACATCCATTCACCTGATACGATCTGTCATACCAAGGCGGCTAAAAATATGTTTTGTGCGTTCGTGTGTTTAACCTTTTAAAGATGGCATGAAATCAAAAATGTTTGTAAAGAAAATTGTAGTGTAGTTATCTGTGCACTTCATTCTTTTTTTAATTCATGTGCCCTCATAATCTTTCATCAAAAACGTTGATCTCATCCCCCCTCGAAACGACTTCTTATCACTTCCTGTCATGAGGAATAGCGTGGGGATGGAGCTTTCTTCATAGGAGGGTGCCGGTGGTGAGTCCGATTAACTTTTCATTTTGTTAGCAACGCCCATCTTCCAATGATCCAATCAACTCTCGATGTGGGAAATCAAGTCCAGCCCTACATTTTTCTAGTTACAGAAGCCATTTCACTCCAGTATTCGTCACGATATAGATATATATTAGTGCTGTCAACGATTAAAAAAATTAATCGGATTAATCACACATTTTTTCTGTGATTAATCATGATTAATCGCACACAACAATTATATTTTAAAATATACTTTTACATTTGTAATAATTTCACATTTAATCTTCAAATTGATGTAGAAACAACATATTTCTTTAACAGCATCATTTTATGAAACTAACATTTTGATATTAGTATTGTAACTGATGTCTCTATTAAATTGATTATTTTAACATTAATTATAGCCATTCAACAATATAATTGAGAGCTCATGTAGGAAATTGAAGGACACTTTACAGTCTTTAATGCTAAATTATAAATTAAATGCAGAAGAATTCTCATTAAAGCTATAAAATCACATTGATTTCTTCTTTTATTTTGTTCTTTGATTAACATTAGTGACAGGAGTCACAGCAGCACGTTTAAGAACGTGGCCCCTTTAAGTGCTGTCAGTACCAGATCTGACCGTCACCGCACTCCCATTTTCACAACTCTTTGCATTCATTTAAGATTTTATTTTACACTTTAAGTCTTGCTTAAGAAAATGCTAGACAAAACGGGCTTTCTGACATAATCTTGTTGGTTTTATCCATTCAAGCACGAAAGAGAACTTAACACGGATGCGCTGTCTGACAGAGATTCACCGACGCAGCCGTTACTGTACACACCAGACTGGACCTCTCGTTGCGTTTTGCCGCGTCCCACAGTTTAGAAGCTTCTATCTTCATTGAACGCCTCAAAGCAACTGTTTAAAATCGCGCTTAAGTGGTTTAAAAGCCTGTACACGAATAAGAGCGTGATTACATAATGTAACGCTAGACAAAGGATGTCAAAACAAACGGATGCTGTCGTTAATTGCGATAAATATTTTCTCATCGCGTTAATTTGAAAAAATTAATCGCATGCGTTAACGCGTTAACGTTGACAGCTACTTGAAAGTCTTGTCGTTGTAGGTGTAGGTGTATGTAAGCAGAAGAATGTTCCTTACATGCATGTCAGCCATCTCCATATATTCCTTCTTTTTTGTTTCGCTCTTCTGATATATATAATATATAATATATAAATAAAAAATATATGGTATATTTGTACTAGGGCTGTCACAATATCAGATTTTCGTTGCACGGTTATCGCAACCTAAAGAATTCGCAGTAACAATATTATCCCAATATCGATTTAATTTAAAAAAAAGAAATGAACAATATTAATCTTGAATTTAGTTAAATTAAGTGTTTTCTTTCTTTTTGGCCATTAAATTACACTCAAAATGCGAGAGTAGTGTGGTGGAGAGACAACGTTTATAACCATTGTGGCTCTTAAGGCAAAAGTTTAAACGACCTGAATTACAATATTATTGTATGTGTAAAATCGGTTTGATAATGGTGGTTTTAAATATCAAGGTTATACCGTTATACTGTGACCTAGTTTGTTTTATAAAGTTTTATAACCAAAGTTTTACCCTGGTAACCACTCATATTTCATACCTTGCTTTTTTAGTACAGTACATCATGCAAAAAAAAATATGATTACTGACACTGCAGAGTAAGCATGTTGCACCATATAATAAGCTGATGGGATCCAGATTTATGACTTTATCAGGTAACCTTGCAACTCAGCAGTGCGTTTCCAAGCAACTTCTCTTTATTTGGTGAATAGATTTAATGTTTATAAAAACAAGATTCCTAACTTTTATCCGCGCAGTGGTTGAGGATAATAAGGAAACAATGTGATTCCGGTCCACCATTGTGTTATGCCACCGTCAGCACCAGAAGAAATATTGTGCTATTTCCTGAAATGTGATTTGAGCATCTCCCATCACACCAAAAACAATACTTCCCTTGGAAAATGGAAGTAATACCAGACGGAAAAGTCTTTCCAGTTGAAGCATGCTGTATTTATTTGCTGTCTCTATGAGAAGGTATCTTTCTCAAATCTTAAATGACCCCTGCAATGCTGTAGCTGACTGCACCACTTTTTAAATCCACAGCTCAGTGCGAGAGAAAGATAGTGAAGCCCTTTTTCATGCCTTCATGGGTCTGTTTTTGCTGGTAGGGACATTTGAATCTGCTGAGTCACAACCTCCCAAAGTTAATAAAGTTTTAATTTACTGTGTATTACGAGATCAACTGGCCCTTGTTTTATTCAGCCAGTAATTTATTCTGTATTAACTTGTTTTGTCAATGAGGTGGTAGGAGTATAGTGGACAAATATCTGGGTATTATATCCGGAAGCCAGATGTCCAAGGTTCAAACGGTAAAATTAAAATGGAGCTGTCCCTTTATGATATGTATTATAAAGCCATATTTTCCAGAATATGATGCATGCAAATTAAGCTCTAGGCAAAGTGTGATGATGTCAGTAGACAGATGGAGTAAGCAGAACTATTTTCTTGAGGGTTTTAAACATTAGTGAAGCGTATCAGCCTGGGCTGCCTTTCCACATGATGCAGCGAGCACTAATAGGCTCCCTATTTTAATGACAGCTGCAGGAGCTGGATGCTCACAAGCCGGTCTCATAAAGGAACAGTTCACCCCAAAAATTACAAATCGGTCACCCTCATGTTCCATATGCATATGACTTTCTTTTGTGGAATGCAGGAAAAGACGTTTTGAAAATTGAGGATGCTGCTGTTCATATAGTGAAAGTGGATGAGGACTGGAGCTGTTGAGATGCAAAAATGTCTTTTTTATCTTTATTGTGCAAAAAAAATCAATGTGAGTGTTCTGTAAAATTCAGGTTTGGTACAACAGGAGGCTGAGAAGAGTTTTCATTTTTGGATGTACTCATCCTTTACTTCTGCCAGTACTTCATTTTTGTTTTCCAGTCAACAAAATAAGACAAGCTTTGTATCTCAATTTCTTTTAAGCTAATTCCCACTTTCCTGTGACATTACAGTTGCCGGGTTGTTTGCTATTAGAGCTGATGACTGACGCAAAAACCATAATTATCACACATGCGTTTCAACATTAGTTTCCCAGGCAACACTAAATACTTGTGATGCTGAGAAAAAGATGATGTGCCTCTTTGAAAGTGTTGGATACAGTGATCCTGTGCTGATTGATAGAGGCAAACAAGGGTCAGGCGTGATTGCTTGGGACTATGAATAAATGCATTAAAATGGGCATGGATTTCTACAGTGGTAATGGAATTACAATAATTCTGGCAGCCTCCGCTAAGTGAGAGGGATTAATGGTAAATGGAGGCTTGCGCTGGGAGCTGCCGGGCCTATGGGAGAAGGATTATAGGATGGCACACTGCATGCCAATGAGTAGAGTCGTCCAGAGGGAAGCACATGAGTTTGATGAACTAACCAAGCCAGACGCATACCAGCTGAGATCGTGCACACTTTTGCCAGTGATAACAAACAGGTGCTGTTGACTAGATGACAGTTACAACTTTGTGGAAAGTTTAGCAATCTTAAAATTGTGAGTTATTACAGTTTTTTTTTTGTGGCTATTGAGTTTTGAGTGTAAGGTACAGGGAAGAGTCTACAGTACTAGTGGCTGGCTTTGTTTTCTAAACTATATTATATAACTGTATTATGTATTCTGTGTATTGCTCCAAAGCAATATTAGCAAAGCAAAAAGCTACCCAGATAATCTCGCTGCATTGTGTTATCTGAAATAAGAGCAATTATTGCATAATTGAGGTTCTAATGGATTTTCTTATATATTTGCTGTAAAGTGCTTGTTGCTGTATATTGTAGACATAATGAAGTGATATAATGAAATGAATGTCAGATGAATATGGAGAGTTCATAACTGTGTGCACTCACTCTGGTCTTTCATTTGTTTTCCAGCTGTGCAATCTCTGAACAGCCTGAATGACCAGATCGCTCACTTCATGGTGAACAGACCTAATGCCATAGGCCACGAGGAGGACACCTTTCTGCCCCCTGAGAGAGATACTCTAAAACAGTCCATGGCTCTGATGAGACACCTGCTCATGGATGCACAGGTACACTTTGCTGTTACATGTCAGACAGGATGGGGTGATGTTCATAGTTGCCTTTTGAATGTCCTTTGAATGGTCAAATGTTATATATTCTTGTAAATAATATGAATCAATAATCAATAGATTCAAGTTTTGATATGTAATTTTACATATTAATTTTTTTTTTCAAAAAATATTAATTTTCGTAAAATTATCGGAAAACAGTTTGGTGGTACAATGTATTCTTCATATCTGAGAATAAATAGGCATAATTAGTCAAAATTAATGATGTTATTATAAATGCTTTGAGGCAAAGCTTTTTTGAACTAATGTGTTCTTTCTGTTGTCATACTGTGTTGGATTTATTTGAAGATCAATTTAGTTAATTCCTCTTAGTGTCATTCTTACTCATCCCGTGTTAACATAATGTAAGGCATGGTCATTTTTTTATTGGCGCTGTGTACATTTATGATTATAATTTATATTTAAATATCCGATGTGTATCTTATCGGAGGATGTATAGACAGAAATGCAATGATGATGATGATGATGATATTCGTTCATCGTTTTCGAAGAGGACCTTGACATCTAGCGGGTTGTGGGCTACATAGTAACTATGTTTTGAGAGGTGAATAAAGACCTTACATAATGAAGATTTATGTTTTTATTACCTTAGAATGAGCTATTTCTATCTACATACACCGCGGGTCCCCTTAATGGCTGGAATACACTACAAGACTTTTGCCCAGATTTTCAGTCTGGACTTGTTGCAGAAAGTCTTCGCCAGTCTGCAGATTTGATCATTCATTGTTTTCTATGCAAACGTTCAAAAAGTCTGCAAGTGTATAATGTCTAGTTTTTTAAAAATCTGTTCAGATGTTAAAAGTCTTGTAGTGTATTCCAACCATAACTTGGAATTCTCCATGTTGTTTCTACAGTAGCCTTAAACTGACAAACTGCTCTACAGAGCGCATTTCGTAAATACGTTATCTACTTTGGGAAAGAAGCGAAAATGCTACAACATCTTAGTTCTGTGTCAGCCACTGTAGTGCTCCGAAACAGAGGGGGGAAGTGAGCCATTGGTTGCAATTCGCAACCTCACCACTAGGTGCTGCTAAATTTAATACACTGGACTTTTAAAACATCATTCATCATTATAATTTAATGATTTTAATGTAAAATTGTGAATATATAACCCTAATAAACTTTTTGACTTATTTTCAGTGCACATTATAATCATTAGCTTAACCAAAAGTTTCATATTAACGATGCACTTTCCTGATAGCTTAGCAGCATTCGTGTTTCTAAAGGAACTGAAGAATAATTGTTATTCATGAGAAGGCAAGATTTCAAGGGAAGATCAGCGACTGAGGCTGCGATGACTCATTCCTAATTATTTTCAGTGGGCACATCATGAAGAGATTTTAGCAAATGAATCAAAAGGCAGACCTCTGTGGCATGACTCTTAACTCCTGCTGATTGGAAGTGTGTCACCACATGATCCAATAAATCAGAACAACACACCTACGCCACCAAATCCTTTAATGACGCTCACTGCAGTTATACTTGTAATTTCTCAAACTTGTAGTTTTTCAGCATTTCCACTTGAACCTCAGATTCACGGCAGGAGCCTTAAACGCACGGGTGGAAGCATTACAGATGTGACTGCAGTAGCTGTTTGATCGAGGTTGTTTTCGTAAACTATTACAAATATTTTTTTTGGTTGATGTCCTGTACTAATGGTTATGTATTTCATGTTTAAAGGGATGGTTCACCCCCAAAAATTGTCATCATTTACTCAGCCTCTTGTCATTTCAAACCTTTGTGATGTTCTTTCTTCTGCAGAACACAAAAGAAGATATTTAAAAGGATGGTTGTAACCAATCAAGGGCAGTAGCTATTTACTTTTATTGTATTGACACAATACCAATGCAAGTCAATGGGTACCGCAGTTGTTTATTACCAACATTCTTCAAATATCGTCTGGAAAGTCATACAGGTTTGAAGTGACAAGAGTCATTGAAATGATTACAGAATTTTCATTTTTGGGTGAACTATCCTTTTAAAGGTGAAATAATAAATGATGAATTGTGTTGTCCCCAACGGTTGAACCAATGTCATGACCAGTTTGGTTTCTTAAACAGAATTACAGTTTTTCTTTAGTGCTGCTAATAGGACCGAAATCACACTCTTCACGCTCATGTAATCTACTTAAGTGCATCCCTTTTCTGTATTCTGTACCGCTCAAAATGCTAAAGATGTTTTGGCAATGTTTTGAGGGTCAGACAGAGGTTCGTGCACACAGGGTCAAGGGGCGATGTCGAGTAGGACTATAGCATTTTAAATGTCGCAATTTGAATAACTGAATGTCACTTTGTTCAAAGAGGCATATTAATAATTTCCTATGCCTCTTTCCTATGATCCGTGATTCCAACGTACCGTGCAGAAATCATTAGCATTCCCTCCTGGTTTGACAAAAGATACCACATTTAACTGGCATTGCCGTTCACTGCCAGGAAAAATAGTAAGGGAAGCGTTCACTTTTGTTGGCTACTCTGGAACCGAACCATAAATATGCCACAGGATATTGCATAAAAATTATCCACTACCTGATTTGCCTGTTGTTGTTGAGGGGAAACTAGTCTTTCTCTGTGCTTATTCATTTAATTGTTTCCTGCCTCCATTCCCAGGATGTGTGTTGAGGAAACGTTTGTCCTCAGCACAATGGCTGTCATTGGTTTTTTAAAAAGTCCTTTCCTGAACATTGCAATCGTCCCGTCTCATCTAAGAGAGATGCTTACATGCAAAATAGAAACGGTACTGTGGTTAAAAACAATGTCAGCATGGGGAATGTTATCAAAAGTCTGAAGATTGTCAAGCCATCGCTACATGCTGAATAAGTAACCAACTGAGCCTGCTTAGCGTTGTGCTTGATGTGGACTTCACAGATGATTTTCCCTCATGCTCCTTTCTAATAACTCACTCCTCATTGTTAAATGATGAATGTTCACGGAGTGATGCATTTGGGTAATCAATTAGACACATCGCAGATACACCTGATTGATAACACGGCTCATCCCCGTTTTCCCGAATATATTTCTCCAGCTCGCAGTGTCATTGATTAAAGAGAAAGTAATTCAGCAAAAGGCCATCGCCCTTCATGGACGGATGCGTGCCAACTGTGCAGAGAGATTGTTAGCCCAGAAGCCGGTTGTGTTTGGAGAAAGGAGTACCTGGACTTTATGATGGATGAGCATGTATTTATGAATAGATCCCGGGGCTCAGGTGCTGTGAATGAGTTGCGTGTAAAATATTCTAATTGATAGAATTGCTAAGGATAAAATTCTTAAAATTGCTTATGCTCTCGCTCGGGTAAAAGTAAATATCTGTGATAAAGAAGGAAATAATAGTTTGTGCTTTGTGCGTCTCCGATTGAATCACTGATTAATAGCTGAAATGTGCATTAGAATAGTATAGGATTTTTTTTTTCTTAAATCTTCAGCTCCGCTTTAGGCATCTTTTAGGATCCGATTAAGGAAAGAAAATGCAGTTTCTTATATTAATGAGAGGAAAAATCAAAGCACCAGTTTCTTTGTTTGATAATGCGCCACGTATTTAGATTTAAGCCATAATTTAATTTCTCAGAATGCACGAGGCCAGGAGCTCATGCTTGCTGAAGTCAATACCATAAATGACGGTTTAAAGAGCAATCCGGGATGAATAATGCATCCTTGAAATGCATCCAGCTGTTTTCACTTCAACAGCAGTGCCAGGAAAAGGTCCAGTGACTGAAATTTAGCGGCATCTAGCGGTGAGGTTGTGGATTGCAATTAATGGCTCAATCCACCCTTCCCTTTCGAAGCACTACGGTGGCTGACACAGAACTAAGATGTCGTCACGTTTTCGCTTCTTTGCTGAAGGAGATTATGTATTTATAAAATGCGCTCTGTAGAGCAGTTTGTCCTTTAGGACTACGGTAGAAACAACATGGCGAATTCCATGTAAGGGGACATAGTTATGTATATTATATTTAGGGTTGTGTACCGAAACCCGGTGCCAGTATGACAGTACCTATGTATCCGGTATGTAACTGGACCATATCAATACGCAGATTTCGGTGCCACTTAAATGCTGACTGAGACATCGATTGAGACATTTGCCCTCATTCACGTGACCGAAAGTCGGAAAGCTCTGATAATACAAATTCATCACATCTTATACAATGGTTAAACGGATCGCGAATGATCTGTGTAATGCAAGCGATCACAATAAAACTTGCACGCGTTTAAAATCAATGGGCGCTCGTTCTTAACACAGTAACGCATTTGACAAGAAAGTCAAGCGAGACACAGCAGTGAAAGTGCTAACACCTTATAGCATCTATCTGTCAGTCTGATAGACATGCAGTCTGTCAAGCTTTTTACTGCATGTATAGGCATACTTATTCATTATAATGTCTGTTTTTAAAATAATGTACGTATAATGTAGCCAAGAAGGCTCTCTGTAAATGGACTTAATCTGTTGATATATTCAACGCATTTTCTGCCCCCATTTAATACAACTATGGTGAGCATTTAGTTGTAGCTGGAGGGTAAACAGTAAACACTATAACATCTTTCTAGCAATGTTTGTGTCCATGCTCATTTCACATTCACTTAAAACTTTAATTGTGAATTTGTTGCGTATTTTTTTATTACTTAATATATTTTATTGAACATTTTGTTCTTTAATGTCATCCACCGGTGTTTTGTGGCTCTTTTTTAAAAGTATCGATTTAGGCACCGTTTAGGCACCGGTACCGTTTTAAAAGTATCGATTTGGCACTGGTATCGGAAAAAACCCAAACGATACACAACCCTAATTATACTGCATTTCTGTCAATAGATCTTCCAAAAAAATACACATTGGACTTTAAAGGCCAGAGAAGATGAGCTACGTGTACACATATATTATTAAAGATTTCAAGTCAGTCCATCTAAGACAGTGACATCAAATCTGACCAAGAGCTCTCTTAGAAAATCCTTTCACACTTCTCTATCGTGAATTGGCTGGGAAGTAATGTGCTGAGGTCTCCTTACATTTAGCAATGCCTAGCAAGCATTACCTGCCAGAGCTGCCCTTGAACACCATTACAGTTCAATTCAGGGCGATAATGGACAAGCACTGCTGGGCGAGACTGTACCAGCGGGCTCATAATCATGGTTCAAAGTCAAGTCCATTTTCAGTACATCTGCAGGAGATGTGAAACAAAGATGTGCCAAGGCCTCCGGTCAACATCCAGCCAACTAAATTCCTCATCGACCAATGCTTTTTCCCTTCTGTCAGCTAATTTAGGCATTATGGTCCCTGAGTCACTGTATACAGCATGTGTTAGGTCATTCGCCAGTAGCCATAAACGGACAGAGAGTGTTTCGTAAATACGTTATCTCCTTAGAGAAAGAACCAAAAAGGTGATGACATCTTAGTGCTCTATCAGCTGCCGTAGTGCTTTGAAAGGGAGGGGTGGAGTCAACCGTTGGTTGCAATTAATAACCTCACCGCTAGATGCCGCTATATTTTATACACTGGACCTTTAAAGATTCATTTCGCATAAGTTTAATTATGCTTAATATATTATGCTTAATGTTTTCATTACACGGTAAACAATAACAGCATTTTTTTACAGTTTTATTTTGCCAGCAAATGTGCTACTTGACCTGTGATCTATATTTAAATCAGATTTGTTAGTAAAATATTGCCCGCTTTCCCGTAATTTTGCTTTATTTTGTGATTAGTTTTTTGTATCTGTCCCGTAAACACTACAAGCTGTTGAGTCTTCCATTGTCAAAAATCATCTGGAGAACTTTTAGCATATTGAATATAGTTAGGCGGAGTGTGATGGGTGGAAAATTAATTTAGATAGCATGTTTCTCTTTGAACGTGCTCCAGGAATTGATTGCTTCATTTGTCATTTGCGCAGATGAATTATGTATATGTTGCTTGCCGGGGGGTGGATTAATCAAATGTGTTTTGATAGGTTGTGTATATGCACATGTACGCGTGATGTGACAGAATGCGGCGTGCTTGTGCGCAGGGGCGGCAGGGTTTCTTGATGTATCACATGATTTCATGACCAATATGGAACTGTTGATTGGCTGATATCCTGTCGCCGCTCTGTTATTCACATCAGCACTTTCATTCATTTAACAAAAGCAGTGGTGGAAAGAGTACTCAATTACAAGTAAAAGTACTGGTGTTAAAAAAGTAATTGAGTAGTTTTAAAAAGAGTAATTTTTACTTTTTCTCAGAGTACTAGTTACTCATTACTTTTTAGGCGGTGTTATTTAATGAATTAAGAATAATTATTAATAATCAAATTTGGAGATTTATATAGAAAATAGCTACTGATAAAGCATATAATCCCACTGCTCCGGGTGTACGTGTGTTCACGACTTGCTGTGCGTTTGTTCACTACTCTCTGGATGGGTTAAATGCAGAGGTCACATTTTGGGTATGGGTCACCATATCTGACTAATAGGTCACTTTCACTTTCTTCACTTTCACTTCACTTTCACTATAACTGAATACAACTCAGACAAAATAACCATTCAATGTGTTGTTCTGTCGGTCTATCATGAGGTCAGTTTTCCAGTTAAAACCATTTATGCACTTCCAACACTATGTTGCACTATTATGCACTTGTTCAATCATGTGTACTAGGCCCCACAATGCAGAAATTAATAAATAAGAGCCCCAAATACTGCATGCAAAAAATGCAAAACATTTGTAACCTAAATTGCATTGGATTAGCATTAACAGTCATATCTGTAGAGGAGGTGGATGATCAATTACTCAACCTCAAGCCATCCAAGATGTATGTGACATTATTTCTTAGGTCGAACAATAAAGATTTTTACCTGGAGTTGTGGTCCATGGGTTTTCATAAAATGCAAGTTCACAGGTTCATATCTTTAAAAGTTCAAAATACAGATAGAGGCAAAATAAAAGTAATCCCTGCGGCTTCTTTTGATGTATTAATGACGTATTATTTAAGCGAATCGATCGAACTGTGCAAGAAACTGAACGTTATTTACAACATTATAACTGGTAATGCACAGTTTGCGAAACTGCTTCGCATGCGTTCCAATCGCATATGTTCCCTACTCACTTATAAGGGCAGAGCACTTGAGGTAGAGACTTTGAAGAGAGATGGACAATTTTATCTCATGATATAGCCGTTTGGATGAAACTTGGCGAACGGAGTGATACAGGAACTGAATATTTCTCCATATCTCGGACGAGCCTTCGTATTGTGTCCCTTTCCCGCAGTGACTTTCAAGCGTGCAAAACTGCCGTTTGATACGTGCCCTGCCTGCCGCACACGTTCGTCCTCCTCCATGATTAAACTAAATTGGCGGCAGATGTCTTGAAATCTGGGTGACGCAAGTTTTCTGCGATTTGAGTGGACGGGGTCACGTGACGGGACTGATTATTCTCCTTAGCCAATCACATGAAAATTAAACATATAAAGTAGCGACGACAATGTGAGGAAAAATAGCGCAGTAAAAGTACCGATACAGCACTAAAAATGTACTCAAGTAAAAGTAAAAGTACACTGTTTTTAAACAACTTAAAGTGCATTTCCTGAAAAAAAACTACTCGCAGTAATTTGAGCATTTGTAATTCGTTACTTTACACCACTGAACAAAAGTCATCACAAGGAAGTCATCACACAGGACATAATGAAGTTTCCAGTCTGAGGAACTGAGGACTAATTAAAGTGAACTTCATCTCAAGACCAGTTTGGTTTAGGTCAGGGGTTTGGATACGCCAACAGAGCATAACAATGAAGATAGACATCTTGAGAGGAGAAAATAATACAGAGGCTTCAGGATGTAAAAAGCACAAAAAGTTCATTAAGATGAGATTATGGAAGACACAAGCTCACCTTTTTCACCCTATAGCTTTAGCAAAAAATGACTGGTGAGAAAGTAGATGTTCATTTGTAATGTGAGGGTCTTATTTATTCTATTATATTACAGATTTTTGTCACATTTTTAATTACTTATTGACCAATGAAATCGGTCGTGAAGCAGAGTGAACGTAGGATAAGGCGTCATGATTAAATGGTTTAAAGGCGGATGGTATTGATCGGTGTGCTTTGAGTTGAACTCACTTTTTCAGCTTCAGCGCATAAAAGATAAACAGTATATCTTTATTGTTTAATGGAAGCAGTGATGCATAGTATTGCAAGACGTGATTTTGGCTTTGTTTGGAATGCACATAAATCAAACTTTTGTTTTTCAGATTGGATCTTTACAATTGACTGTCCACACTGTTGCTTTATGTGTGATCTAATCCGTTCATTCGCAAATTGTGGTCAATATTCATTGCATAGACCACTTCACAAGATGGAAACAGTGGTCCAGAAGCACTACCGCTTTCAGTTTTTATTTATTTATTGTTAGTTTTTTTCAAATCTTACATATACAATTAATGCAGGGACTCTTATAATGACTAAACATTTATGTATAGAAGCCAAGAGGTATCACAGATCACTAGACGTTTGTGAGATAATGACTCTCTAAAGATCTACTTGCATCTTAAAGCCCCAGTGAAATCAAAATGAAAGTTCTTTTCCTCTTATTAAAAACGAGTGAGCCTTAAGGATGTCAATAACTGATATGCTCCTAAGCGCTGACAAAATTTGCATTTAGGAGATATAAGCATACAAAACTGTCAGTCTGGCACATGCGCTCAAACAAATCTAGAAATTCCATCACACTTCACGTCAGCCTCTCATCAAAGTTCTTGTCCAATCAAATCCACTTTAAAATCCGAAGAGTCCCACCCCCTTCGCTAGCAGAGTTGCTGAAATGGCGCCGAATATGTGAAGTGGCCGAATAAATTGTACCGAACATGACACATGATACGATCAAGCAGCAACCAGCGCAGATAGAGAGAGAGAGAGAGAGACACGTGTGCGCTTTATTACTGCCGCAAACATTTTGGCAGTGCGTGTGTGTGTGTGTGTGTGCGTGTGCGTGTGTGTGGAGCATTTTAAAGTGTCAGAGAAAGACACAGCATGGGACTTGCCGCACAGAAGTAAATTTCTGAATGAAAGCGTCTTTACCGGTCGGTAACCTTACTTCAGACAGAAGCGGGCTGTCTGACAGTAGCCCCGCCGCTCATGACATCCTTTGACATCATACAGTGGTCGCGTGCACACAGTTCCCTGTACTAAACAACTTGTCAAAATATGTTCTGTGCATCCTGGCTACGAGTGCACCTTCTGAGAGAACGGTCAGCTTTTGTGGGCGGAGTTTGGAGGAGAGACGTGAACTGAAATGGTTGTCCGTCAGCATCAGTCAGAATTGCTTGCATTGGATGTTTTTTTTCTCAAATCTTTTTGCAATGTAGCCTATCATAATCCAACAGTTTTAGTTTATTCGTATTTTTAGCTTATAGGCCTAATGTGGAATGACAGTTTTTAATGAAGTGTTTTGTTGTAGGGGTACAGAGTAACTTAAATTACATTCTTTTAGCAGTCAGTTATAGGCCTAATATAGGCTATTCATGAAGGGAGAGGGCTCAATTTTTTGTTTGAATTTACTTTGTTTTGCTCAATTTTATATCAAGTTGTATTGTATTTTATTGAAAAGCAAGACAAAAAACTGTTTGTAATTTATTCTTGTCCTTTTAGTAATGTTGTACAGCACAGTGGTCAACTACTGTTGTTTTTATTGTGCTTATAAATTATAAAAAGCACATTTTGACTATTCAGTTTGTGCAATAGTGAAAAAAATGGCTTAATAAATAGATTTATATTATATTATATTGTATATTTATACGGTGTTTGGTATTATTCGGCCTTCGGCCAAGTGTTTCACATCATGTTCGGCTTCGGCCAAGAATTTTCGTTTCGGTGCATCCCTATTAAAAGCTTTAATGGAAAATCAAATAGGTCTAATGTAAAATCAAAGTTAGTTACAACTGCAGGTGGAGCTTGTTTCAGAAAAAGGATCTTTTAAAATCACTTGTATTTAATTTTAATTAGCAGCATGGGAGCTATACAGCAAGAGTAAATCCATTGGGCCATATGGACTCTTCTGTAAACAATAATGTGATGCATTAAATTCTGAAATAAATGTCTCGCTTAATAGATAGTTAAACTATAAGAATGGAATATTGCTTTTTTTTTTTTGAAGGATGTTTTTCATTAGTGTGAGGTTATTATTCTTTATCATAAAGGAGAAATGCAATTTTGTCTATAAAGTACATCTGCTTTTTATAAAGTAGGTCTTTTAGTTTTGGCAAGAAAATGTTATTTTATCAATGCTACAGAAAAATACATTTTTCAGCCAATATTATTAGATGCCATCACTGCATTAAAAGAGCAAGTAACAAAAGCTTGATATCTTTCAGAAAATTATTCAAATCCCAAATTGGAAATGGCGAGTATAGTTCAGCTCTGTGTGATTTTCATTGAGCTGTGTTGTTTGCGCTCAGATTTCATTTTTATTAAATGTCAGGTGTTCATAGCTATTAATGAGAAACTGACGGACTGCCGGAGGCCCTTATGGAGTCTACAGTTGTCGGAAGTTTAGCGAGGCGGGTTACATTATAATGTAGGAACAGAGATCTCTGGAGATCTCTGGAAAAAGAAAAGAAATAGAAAAATAGTTGTTTTACTGTTAATTCAGTTAGGTAATGTAAAGAGTTGTGACGTTCTGTAGGTTATAAATAGATGTATATAGCTGTATATAGGACAGCTGGTGTTTTTTTTTTTTAAAGCAATTTAAGAATAACCTGATTTTGGTTTTGAATTAAAATACAATACAATACAAACAGACCCACAATAGTTACACTATTGCATTTTATATTCCACATGAACCACCTCACAATTCTGAATGTTATTGTTTCTGTTATTAACAAGCACTTCTTATCAGCCAAGGTGTGATTGTTTTCTTTATACATAACTGCATTGTCAAACAAAAAATGTTCCTTTTCAAACAAATAATTTGCTGCAAACGCAGAAAATCAGATTGGATGCCATGAGACTGTATAACAAAACATGCGCCCTGCAATGTGTGACTTTTTGATACACCTCATGTGGCATTTTTGACCAGGCATTAAATAGATATTTCTTTTCGTTTGCTTTTAGCATGCTTATTGAGCGGGAAATGCTAATGGACATTTAAAATCTGAAACATTATTTTTACATTATTCGGTCGGCTCAAATATTGTATTAACCCAAGAACCCAGTGATGCACTTTACATATTCAGGAACATCCATATGGGTTTCATTGAATGGATTTATTAAGCTCTGGACCTACTTTGCATTCAAAACCTCTTCTCTGGCTGTTATAATTGCTTTTAGCTTTCTATAGATAACAGACTCCAGCTTCAGCAATATCCGGCCATTTGACAAAGGCTTTTCATCTGTTTGTTCCTCCACAAGGTTTCCTGTGGTGTTCTGCATCCATGAAGATTTTAAGCTGTAAATAATGTATGAGCGGCATCTTCTACTGCTCATCTGGTGCACTCTGCCCAGAATTGGTGACACACAATAGAAGTTTGGTATTTATTGTATGTGGTCCCTCTTACCAGTCCTGCTTTCTTCTCCACGTGTCTTTCTTCTGCCCCTTGTTTGGAGTTTGTTTTTGCCAATTATGTTTTAAATTCACAGGAGTGTCTTTTCGGGACAACATCTGAATTTAAATACC
The DNA here is from genome assembly GCF_024868665.1 of Triplophysa rosa. Lineage (NCBI taxonomy): Eukaryota > Metazoa > Chordata > Actinopteri > Cypriniformes > Nemacheilidae > Triplophysa > Triplophysa rosa. The sequence goes on along the minus strand of NC_079909.1, from coordinate 13,415,493 downwards.
TGGTCAAAGCCGCTGTTTTCCTCCACAATCCTCTGTGGATTTCAGAAGCTGCATGTTGTGATGTTTTTTTTTGCGCCTGAGGAGAAGCGGAGACGGAATTACGCTCCCCGCTGAATGATTCCTGCCAGTTGCAATCTGTTCTAGGAGCGCGTTCAGGCAGCGGCCGGCCTAGGGCACCTCCATGTGCAGCAAGCCACTTTATCTGAGAGTGATTCCGTGGAGAAATTCACACTAAAACTTGAGATAAAAAAATCTTTCTCACAGAATCAGATGTTTTTTTTCTTTAAAAAAACAGCTGATTGTCTGATTACAGTCTTTTTATGTTCATAATTTAATGCATGTTAAGTAATTTATGCCTTGGCTTAATTTGGCAGTGCAAGATTTTTTTTAGGGGCTATTTATGCCTTTAATGTGACAATATAGTAGAGAGCTGACAGGAAAGCATTGGGTGGAGATGTGGGAGCGGGTTCGGCAAAGGACTGTCTAGACAGGAATCGAACTCGTGTCGCTGTGAGCACACTGCGCTATATGTCGGCGCACTTAACCACAGGGCTATCGGCGCCGACAGTGCGAGGTTTTTTAATGAGTATTTTTGTTTTGCAGTTAAAACCTCTAAATATCCTTAACATTGTTTAATTGTAAACTATTCTGCATGATAATGAGGCCTGTTTTTGAAGAAAATACATCTTAGGACAAGTATTTTTTGGCAGTATTGGCAAATTGCTTTTTCTTGTTTTAAAGCATAAAAATGACTAAATTTGTTGAAATTGGTGAGGTAAGACATAGGACAGTTAAAAATGTATACTTATTGATAAATATTTATACTTTCAAAGGTGTTTTACATGAAAACAAGATCCCTAAATAGAAATGATTTATTTGCAGTCAGTTTAATTCATTAGTGACTATCATACAGATCTCTGATGATCTGCTCTCATGGGTGACGAGGCAGAGGTGTAAAGAGTACCTGAAAACCATACTTAAGTAAAAGTACAGATACCTTGCAGAGAAAATGACTCCATTACAAGTTACAAGTCACCAATTCCAAAACAACTTCAGTAAAAGTCTTAGAGTATCTGATTTTAACAGTACTTGAGTATTTTACTCATACTGAATGTATAGGCTCAAAGCAGCACTAGTCCTCAACACTTAAGAGACACGTCAGTGAAAAACAAGAAACAGTTGATTTGTGAGGTGAGCAATCGCATTTATTTTCTTAAATCATAATAAGACTGAACAGCTCAAAATTGCAACAAATCATGGTCGACACCATAACCTACGTCATTACAAACACCCAAGTCTCATTTAAACTCAAGTGCTCATAAGTAAGCCAACATTCTTCAAAAAGGTGTCTTCAATATAACAGGATAAATAAAATAATTAAGTAATTATTAAAAAGTCAAATCCTTTTTGCACTGGACATGCTGGTTTGGGCCTCATCGCCAGCTGCAGTCATGTCCTCATTTCACATACACTGTTAGCCCTTACCTGCCATTTCTACAGTAATACATTGGCAACACGTGTTGCCTGCTAGTTACTGTAGGTGTTTTACAGTAAACTACTGCAATGGCTGTTTGAAGATACATTAAGATCTACGCCTAAGACCAGTCTAGAAACAGTGTAATAAGATAACACAATAAATCTGTCAAGATTTCACCAGAGGAGAATTAAAACAAACATCAATAACATCTTCACATATTACAGACACCACTTTCACTTTATTTCTGTCATCTGTGTAAGATCTTTATTGAGATTTAACTCTAGTTCATAGTGGTTCAATTATGTTTTAAGTCACCATTATGGAGATCAGTGTTTGCTTTGGTTGGACTCTTTGACTTTCTTGTAGCTTTAAAATGTACACTTATACAATAACACTGAAAGGGACTTTACAGGAACCGCAACTTTATGTTTGCTTAGTAACTGAAGATACATCTGAAAGAATTCAATCATTAAATAATAATAATATAGCATTTAAGATTTATTAAGATATGTTTGGTAAAGTGATTACATGTTATAATGGAAAGATCTCTGTCAGAAAATCTTTCTTTGCAATTGAGACACAGTTAGACACTTGACATACAAACCTCATCAATGGTGACAAACAATCATGAATGAGTTTTGTACTATGTACCCAGCATGCATTGCAGCATGACGCTGTTCAGTTGATTGTCACCATTGTTGAGATTCATATGTGGAATTGTTCATTTCTCTGTGTCCGACTCATTCTATAGGTTAATATTTTGTCTATATAGTGTGAGAGCACTTTTGAAAATTGAAATACTATACATTCTTTTTACTGGTTTACATCACTTCATGGCAATAGTCCCACCACATGGTCAAATTTTGAGCAAACATGTTTAGAGCACATTTAGGAAGAGTTAGTTTTAAAAATAAGAGCTTTTGTAGATGTGTGACCTACAGTAACTAGCTGGCAACAGTGTTGCCAATATATTACTGTAGAAATAGCGGGTAAGGGCTAACCGTGTATAAACCGCCAGCGATTGACTTCTACCTGATACTGCACTCATATTCATATAAAGAAGCCATGTTGACAAGTTTTTGTAAGTTATGGCAAAATCCACAAGATTGTAGTACCTTCATTGCCCTGTAAATGGCAATATTAATTATAAGATAGGTGCCATGCAAAATGTAATGTGTAATTGCATTAGTCATTACAAATGTAGTGGAGTAAAGAGTACATATACTTGTTCAAAAATGTAGTTAAGTAGAGAGTAAAAGTTGCTAATATCTTTAATACTCAGTACAACTACAAAGTAGCCAAAAAGATACTTAAGTAAAGTAACTAAGTACATTTACTCCAATACTTTACACCACTGGGTGACAGACATCGTGTTTTATCAGATTTCACTGATGCTGACACTTTCAGCAGAAGAGCCATTGACACTTTCATTAAGAGATAAAGTGTTTTACCTGCGGGAGTGTCATTTGCTATTAAGAGGTGAAGTGTCTCATTTCTGCACCACCAACCTTTTTCAAACTCATGCCATTGGTCAATGTTGCTGTGTCTCACTGATTGGGATGCTCACATATGACTTTTTTAAAGCATCCGTGTTAACACTTTTGGGGGAATAATGTATAAATGGCTTATTGTTTGCTTGAACTATTTGCTAGTCTATTGAATAAGCGATAGAGTAGTATTTTACAATAGAAAAAATGTCTTGTTTAAAAAAAGTTTTTGGTATTATAATGGTATCATATGGTATTACTGGAAATTAAACCATGCTAAAATATGATTTCACATCTATATACCATTGAATTACCATATGCATTAAGTCCTCTAGTTCAGTACGTAAACTGCAAGGGATTAGGGAAATACTGTTTTACAGAAAATAAGTAGTACTGAAAAAAACAGGCAGCGCATATCATTTAGTTACAATGTTGCTGTATGGCTATGCAAATGCTATCTTGCTTTCTTTGTTATGGTTGTCATCTACCTGATTAAAAAGAGCTCAGAAGGGATTAGTCGATCATTTTATCCAGTTAAAGCAAATAATCAGGACTATTTCATAAATATTTAACATCTAACTCATTCAGGCTGGATAGTGGGCATTTAAACTTGTTGCTTGTGGGAAAATTCATTGTAAAAGTTGAAAATGTCACTTGGTTTCAATACAAGTGGGTAATCTTTCACCTGATGTGGGGGGTAGGGGGTGCCAAGTGTAATGTGCAATCGCAGCAGGTACAAAATCCCTTCAGGCTTGATTTTCTGCGAAGCGTTTTTAGAGCTGATAGGAAGAGCAGTATGTGCATGCTTGCACGCTTTGGTAATTTTATTTTCAGCTGCTGCATACTTGCGGATGTGTTATGACTGTTTCGTTTAGCCTCGCTGTTATTCTTCCAGCCCGTGGGGTACTGAATATCTCTCAGACAGTTTCTTCCTCCGCCACACATTTCAGGCTCTGTGACAATCGTCTCCGGGGGAACCATCTCTGCAAATTAGAGCTTCAGAAACGTCCATGCAGAGAATACACAAAACCCTATAAAACAAACAAACAAACAAAAAACGATATTAAAGGGCAAGAAATATTAAAATGTCTGCCATAAAGAAACCCATTGAGGAAATTGAAATCGCACTTTTATGATGACCAGCTAATAGTTTCAGGTTGGGAGGGTGGCCATCATAAAGATTTTTACAGTCAGTAACCTGTGGTGAATACTTGATGCCCTTCTTCTCAAACAACTTAATACTGTCCTGCACATGAACATCAAACTTTGTTACTTGGCTCTTTTGATGTTTTGTATAATTAGTTGTGCTTGAGATTGTACGGTGTGTTCTGGGAGATGTTGGCTGATGCTTTACTGACAGGATTAGGAGTCTTTTGCATCGCTGAGAATATACATCAGTTGTTTTGGCTCCAAGTAATTACACAGATTTTAGGAACACTTGAAAGCATTTACTGTTGTAAAACTCGATTCAGAAGCAAAAGAAATCCATTTGGCAAGCTTGTTTATTCCGGTAGGGGAGAGTGCACAATAATCCCCATCTTCTAAATTGACAGGCCAGACACACAACCATTTCCCCAAAATATCCCTTCAGTGCAATATCTCTGTACCCTAATGTTAGTAAATTACTTTCCCCGTTGGATGTTCACATTTGGTCAAAGAAATTGAGTTGTTTATTTTCCAATGCAGATGGTCTATGAAACAGGGCAGCTGTATAGCTGCAAATTGTACCGGTGTTAACATCAGATCAACAATTTTGTGTTGCTGAGAAGAGTAAGTGCTTGTTGATATAAAAGATGTAATTCGCGGCACCCATGCCGTAGCACGTGATGCTGTGTTTTATGTAGCTAGGAGAATTTTTACAATATTTTATACATAGCCAACATATGCGAAAGAGGTATCAGACGTCGTTTTATTAAATGAAAATATTATGATAGTCATGTTAGCCCAAAGTTAATTAACCTCGCTCGGTCTGGGAATAATTAATATGGAAAAATTATAAAATGCCAAGGTCACCGATTATATAAGCATGATATTATTTTAAACGAATTCATTTGGAATGTTTCTGTCCCTATTGATTTTCCAACTAGGTTATGGAATCCCTCTGCACTTGACCTATTGTCCAACATAATTTAATATCTCAAAGGAAATGAAATCAATTCCAGGCTTACCTTGATGCTGTCTGAAGATAACCATTAAAGCACTAGAACTTCAACATGAGAACCCAAAGACGAAGAACGAGTCTTTTCATTTCAGTTACACTTTTACAATTACAGTTACAGTTACAATTTAATTGTATTAGTTTTTTTTTTAATTGACCCAAAATGATTTTTCAATCATTAACCCTCCCTCTTGTCATTTTAAACCTATATGACTTTCTTCCACAGAACGCAAAAGATGATATTTTAAGGAATGTTGGTAACCGAACAACGGCGGTACCCATTCACTTCTATTGTACGGACACAAAACCAATGTAAGTGAATGGGTACTGCCGTTGTTTGGTTCCCAACATTCTTCAAAATATCTTCTTTTGTGTTCTGCAGATGAAAGAAAGTCATACAGGTTTAAAATGACAAGAGGGGGGAGTAAATGATGACAGAATTTTCCGTTTTGGGGTGAAATATCCCTTTAGATATTGTATTGCAGGACACAAAATAACCTCATCTCACAGTTGGTCCAAAATGGTTTATTTACTTCTGGATTTTGCAGGGCAGATTTACTCTTTCTCAAATCTGGTACACTTGCCACATAGCATTAAATTATAAGTGTAACACATTTTGGATTCTGAGCAGATTTATTTCTAATTTCTAATGTAGGTGAGCTGGAGGGATTGACATGTTAGAGGACAACATACTGTATATAAATGTGTATATAAATGTGCTCTCAATATAAATCAAAATGTGGGACAGATGCACCTACACTAATACTGTAAATAGAAATCCAATGGCAGGCCTTGAGACTATTTTTTATTAAAAAAAAAAACATTTTGAATCAGAACGTCTAGGTGGATCATAAAATAATGAACAAATCGGCTGGTGGTTCATTGTCAGCGTAACCTCCACCCACGCTGTAGGTGTGCTGTCCCGAATACTCCGTGTCATTATATTGGATTGACAGCGAGATGCTTGATACTGTAATTCAGACAGAATCAGACAGTGTTTCTCCTATTGATTCAACTGATCGGCCTTCACTTTCCACCTCTGCCACATCCACACACCGTGTGTCAGCTGTCAAACCTGAAGCGAAATCATTGAATTCACCCCAAAGATTGAAGATGTTCCCACAGTGTGTCTGTACTGGCCAATTTGAATAGTATCTCGCAATGAATGTAAATGCTGAAATTCTTTACCTGTTTTGTGTTATTTTGAACATACAGAAATTGCACAAAAAATCTTGAAATCAGGTTGGAACAATGAGACATTTTGATATTTACATTACCTCCGTGACTGGCATGGCAGCCTCAATTTCTGAATTTCTTGATGGTTTCAGGAGTTCCTCAGAGGGCGTGACATTTGAGCAGGATAAGTTGCATTTTGTAAATGGGACATTTACTTGAACATTCTGTTTTCCGTGTCATTATTGGATTAGCCTTGTGAGGTGATTCATCAGTTATAGGAGCTCTGTGCACCGTAAATTTAGCATAGGATGTAATGTTTGTTGTTGGTGCCTCTGTGAACTATTAGAACTTGTATCATTTTGGGTTGAGTGACATGTACAGTAATGCTCAGATGTAAAACGTTATGGAAATATTTTTGGTAAACAAATGTCAAGTCAATAATTTCCCCTCACGCCGCTCCCTCTGCTCGCAAGGTGTTTTTGAAGCGCGAGTGCAGTAATGCAATAAATAAGGAGTATAGCAATATTAATCTTGCAACAGATTTTCCTGTTTGGCGACTTCTAGATTGATCACTTCTGGGAAGGGAGAAGCTGCACCAAATCTGTCTCACATGAACCGGAACTGAAAAGCGGGTGATCATCGCACATATCCTGCGAGATACGCGCAAGCAATTGACATTTATCATTAGCGACAGACGCTGACAAGAGCAATAAATTATCTTCACTTTTATTGTAAATACTGTACACGGACAGCTAATAATAAATGAGGTAATAAGATAAAATTGCTAAAGATGTAATCATAGATTTTCTTGACGTATACATAATGACAATATGATGTAGTGACCTCTGAAGCTCACCACTGAATGTTGACAAACTTTGTACCTCAAGAGCACACGTATGGTTAGTTTGTGTGTTAGTGAGAAGAGCAGGTTGTAACTTGCAGTGTTGTTTGGCATTTCTGCAGCTCGGCCCTCGGGGCCTGATTAGAATGCTGAGCTATATAAAGTCTGAAGACACAGGTGAGCGAGGTGAAGGAGATCGCTGACAGTATTGCTCCTTCATTCTCACTGTTTCTAGAAAAATCAGGAAGGGTTTTAAAGGTCCCATAGGTCTTCTGAGCTGTTTGCTAAATCAGTGTCAGTGCAAATCAGTCAGTGACTGTGTACATTTTTTTGACAGAGAATGTATTTATTTCATATTATATTAATATTTATTTCATAGTATTTATTTATTTTGTACATTTATGCTAGTGTTATAGACAGTAAACTTGTATTATGTTGTAGTATGTTATGTTGGGTGTTGCGTGTAATGTGATGTGTTGTTGCGTTATGTTATGTGTTGTTTTATGTTTTCCGTTATGTTATGCATTGCGTTGTTTTATGTTTCGCGTTGTGTTAGCGTAGTGTAATGTTATGCATTATATTTTGCGTTAAGTTATGTTTTACGTTATGTTATGTTTCATATTTTGTTTTGTTTCTTGTCGTGTTATGTTACGCGTTATGTGTCATTTGTAGAGTTGAATGAAAAAGTTTTTTCAGAAATGTCTGAAATCTCACTTACAGTATCTCATTTTCTATTACCAGCATGTTTTAACTCGAGTCTATAGACCATCCAGTGACCACTTACTGCACCGGCAGCGTTACTTTAGAAGTATTATGTTAAAAATAAAGCGTTTAGACACCCTCTCCTTTGCTTCCGTGTTAGAGCGCACTGCGCCGATCTCTTTGAGCGAGGTCTGTAATTGCATCCGCTCAAAGAGTGAGGAAATCAATTAAACATCACAGGCAGTACTAAGGGGGCAACCCTGACACTCATCATCTGTGTCAAAACGACGCATTCCCCTTACAAGCCTTGCGCCGCAATGTGCCACACGCCTTGCGCCAACACGCAAAGACTAAAACACCCAGCCCTTGATCCACACAAAGAATAAAGAGTTATGACAATGTATCCTCCCTTGAGAGGCTGGGGAGATAGGGTATAGTAAGGGGCCAGTAGGGGGCAGAAGAGAGGATGTGAAGTTTAAGAGGGGAAATTACAGCACAAAATGAAGGTTGCAGCAGTGAGCTGCTCCTTTTAGTTTCCCTCACAGCTGCAGCTCCACGTTTGCTTTAGCTGCATTGCAGCCTTTTTCAGGTACACATGCATTACCTCATTGTCTTCCTGATACAAAAACTGCAGGAGTGTTTGTAAGCGCTAGTAGATGTTGTTACAAGTCATTTAAAGAACAGGAAAATGAAAGTGATTTTGCAATGCTTGCAAGGATGCATTGTTTTAATATTCCCCAGACATTTTGGTTATAGATTTGTGTGTCAACATCTACCCCTAATTCTGCAAGTAAACATTTCAGATAGATTCAAATACATAAGTTTGTATGACTATTGCAGACTTTAAGAGGAATTTGTTTTGTTATGTACTTGATGTCATTGTAAGACATCTTTCTCATATATTTAACCTTAAAGGCCTCTTCTTGATGCAAAAGCTATCTCACAATGTGTGTCATTTTTCATACACACTGGATCGAAAACACGACTGGCACATCGTCATGAGCTCTGAAGCAGCTCTGATGTAGCGTTGTATTTATACGCCTACGCTTACCTAAACTGTCACACAATTCCTATGCCGCCCTGCAAATGTACTGTAACTATGCGTTTTATTTAAAAATATTTATCTTCTCCAAACATCACACGCATATGTTTGCACAAAGTTAACAGTTCTTTAAACCGAACGTTACTCATGCGAGGTCTGTGAACTCCCACTGTCCCAGTGCAACGCTCGCACATGTCACCCACTCCACCATGGATTTTTTTTGCATGCGTCATTTGCTGTGAGCACGAGTGAATTGTAATAGAGCTATTTATTCACGTGCGTAAATCGGAAAAGCAATACTTTTTAGAGGTAATGATTAGATCATCATTGCAATGATGAGTGTTCTCATTTCTCTAAATCATTACCCACAAACCCCCTCAAACGTGCATTTCATTCATCCCCCGCTCCTGAAACAGTCTCATCGCTTCATAATCAAAATCACATTATTCAAATTTGTGAATGTCGCAGCGGCCATGGGGCAAACAAGAAATCAAACCGATTTTGAACCATAAATGAGTTTTATTCACACGCGCTGTGCCCTCTAGCTGTGGTATTAAAAGTTTTAAAAGACCGCCCTTTTGTAGTCCGTTCTCTTTGTTTCAAAACTTTGTGTCTAGAACAAATGCAAGTGAGGAGACCCGTTTGTCTAACCGTCTTTGTCAGAAAAGGGCAATTACGCACAACGGTGGCAGTAATAGCAGTTCTGCTTAGACCTGACTGTGAAAGGATAATGCCGGCACGTCTTAAATCTCTCTAGCTTGCATGGCGTCATTATAATGTACCTGCATCTCATCTCTGTCTAGAGCCCAGATGCTATCTGATTATATTAAAGTGGCGTGCCACGAATTTAAGTCTGTGTCCTTTCGCAGCAGAAAATTCCTGAATGCATTCCAAACATTGTTGCATTTTGACATGGATTAGCATGTGATTTAATGGCCAGGTCCCTGTCAAAATTGAGCTCGCCAACAAGGTTCGGTAAGAAGCAAGAGATTCGTTTTTGACGGTTCTTTCCAAACCTCCCAGGCAGGTCTTATCATAATCCCCATCACAGGCCTCAGAATCTCATCCCCACGACTTGCAGTATGTATTATCAGGGAGTGAAGAAAGTCATGTTGCTATGTGGGGGTATTAGTCAGCTATCTAGAATTCTGGTGGAAGTGGGAACTAGTACTGGTGTGTGGAGCGAGGTGAGCGTGGGAGCGGGCCGTTCTATTGGTTGAGCTTTTGCGAGGTGTGGATGTTATCTTGCTGTCAAACTCCCAGCTCTTGTCGAAGTCAACACACCCAGGGTTCATTTATGTTGTCTTTATCTGTGTTTGAGCTGAAGGTACCTTGGTAAGACATAAGGGCTACATTTGAGGCATTGATGATTTGGTGATGTTGTTTGCTTTTGGTTTGGATCAGCTCCCTGCGGAAAAGATCGCTGGTCACCAGAACGTGGTGTTTTTCAAGACTGGTCCCCAGCGTGAGATGCTGGGTCTCGACCATGATTTTATTTATCTGGACTTTTTACAGGCTACTTATGTGAAGTCTGGCACAGAAGTATTTAACTGAAAATAATGCAAATTTTTGATTTTTCAATTAAAAAATTTAGAATAGATCGGTTTTATCGTGGACACACGCCTGGCTTGAAGTTAACTTCCGGTCTGTGTTTGGTTATAATATAATAATTTATTTTATATTTAATATTTTATTGTATATAAATTGCATTAAATTAAAACTACTCAACAGTTACTGATTCTTTGCGGAGGTCAACTGGAAGTTAAATTTGGGCCAAATGACGTAGATACCGTAGATTGAACAAAAAAGAAGATTTTGAACAACCAAACAACATTGGACCCCATTGACTATATTTCTCAAAATATCATCTTTTGTGTTCCACAGAAGAAAGAGTCATAAACAGATTTTGAATGACATGATGGTGAATAAATGATGAGTTTTTTATTTTTAGCTGAACTGTTCAAAATAAAAAAAGACTAAATTGTATGCAAAGATTCTACAAGAAATGTTTTCAGATTCCATTTCTTGCTAAATGTTTTTCCATTTGGTTGCCTTGGAGATGGTCTTGTTTATCTCAGTGGTGATGTGGAGTGAAGTGTTAACGGTTATACCAGCAGCAGAACAGCGGAGGTTTAAAGAGAAACGACATGTTTAGTTCCGCCTGTGCCTGCATGTGGAGAGCTGGGAGATGTACAGTACGCTTGCTTGGGTTCCGCGCCTAATTGTTACACCTTAATTCTCTGACATTGGTGTTTATAACTTCTTTATAACTTTGGCAGTCAATACACAGCTTTATAGAGACACGGTTGAGTCTTTCCCTGTTTGCAGCCTATTGATAGTGATGGTTATTGTATCGAGTAATTCGAGTTTGACTGATAAGTGACATGAGGGGTCTGGGACAGAGCTGTGCCATGCCCATGGGCTCCATTATTGTTCTATATTTGTTATTTCAGCAGTCAGTATATTCATTCAGCCCAATAAGAGCTGAAGAATGAGGGGCCAACTTCCGTCAGCCGCCCCGGGCACCCCTCTACATCAACGCCTCTCTGTCCCTTACAGCGGATGCATGAGCCACCAAAACTTTAGCTTCTGCCACACACACACACACACACACACACACACACACACACACACACACACACACACACGCACGGCTTTGGTTGACTATCCCCGTGGGGACAGTCCATAGGCGTAATGTTTTTTTATACTGTACAAACTGTATATTCTATCCCCTATCCCTAACCCTATCCCTAAACCTAAAGATCATAGAACACTTTTTGCATTTTTAGATTTGTAAAAAATATTGTTCTGTACAATTTATTAGCTTTTTTGCCCCTGGGGACCTCAATTTTGGTCCCCACGGTGACACGAGTCCCCATGTGTTGGTGTGTATTCAGGTTTAGGTCCCCACCGGGATATACAAACATGAACACACACACACACAAACATGAACACACACACACACAAATATGTACCCAAGGTTGCACCATTTAGACGTTTACACATTTTCTTGTTCTTTTTACAAAAGTAAAAGTGTAGAATGCACAATGCTTCTGAGCAAGGAGTGTTTCCGTAGTTACAGTTTAAGTGACTGCTATTCTTATCCTGTATGAATTATTGATTTCAGAAACTTTTTTGGGATTTCATGCCTAGTTGAAACTGTTTAAGAAGCAAAAACATTTTTGTAAAAATGTACTCTTCAAATATTTTTCTTCTAAGTATCTGTAGATGAGACATTCATAGATATTTAATGGGCTGTCACTGAATCATTTAAAACTGTTTGAAATCTGCTGACTTCATCAATCACAAGCAGAATGTCGGGGTAGTCGACAAAAGATTTTTGGAAGGTTGACATACCCTGCGGTGTGACATATTGTATTACATCTAAAAATATTTAATAGCATTTTGCCATTTTTATACATGCATTTTTATGACCAATGTTATAGTGGAGGAGAGACTACATGAAATATTTGTTTATGCTGCAAAAGCATTTAAGTAAAACCAAAAGGGTTCTTTTATAAATTATACAAATCATTTTCATTTCATAAATCTTGTTGTTTAAAGAAATAAAACCAAAAATATGTTTTGAGATGTTGTGTATCAACGTACTATCAGTATGTCATATTAGTTTTAAATGTCATTGATAGCAGTCGTTCCCTGATATAGTTTCCCATGTTCATCAAAAACAACAAATCATCTTTATCCCAACATCCACCCTTTAGGAAAGTGTGAGTTCAGTCTGTTCTTCATCAACAAGTCTGACTCGGGAAATGACACTGCACTTCCTGTGGTTTTGCCAGGTCAGGTCAGCCTGGTACTGCAAACTTCATGCAATGAAGTTCATGCATTCAGTGTTGTTAGATTCTATGGGAAGAGCCCTTGACCTAACACATGCCCATGATCCCTCTGTACCCGGCCCCCTCACTCCCCCTCACATGCACTTATACTCACTCACACACTGACACGTGTGAGAAGGCAGTGAATGGATTTTCACACAGCATACGTTTCTTATCAAAGAAAGGTTACTAGAGCTCACCAAACTCTTTCAGAGGAGAACAGCAAAGATTCCAGTTTACCTGACATGAATCGATATTCAATTAACCACACTAGCTTGCTCATAGTGACCGGTTATTGATACGTTTTTAAGAGCGATTGCTTAGTCACACACTAGTTTCAGCTGCAACCAAACAAACAGCAATCAAATGAAAAGCAACTGTTTAGAAAGTTTTTCAATAGAGAAGGAAAGACCCAGAAGAGCATCATTATAGAAATGAAAATAGTGTGTTATTTTCTAATTTGTGACTTCAGCTTACTGTTTTATCTATTTTGATTTATGTTTACTATGAAAGTAGGTTTTTTATTAGTTTTAATTTATATATTTTATTTGTATTTTATTACTTCATGTGAATGAGTTGATGTAAATTCACTTTGGTTTAAAGCTTCTGCGAAATGCATAAATGTAAATGTAGTTTCTTTTTTTTAAAAATTGTTTCAGTTTTTTTATTTTTTTCATTTAGTGTTAATATTGATACAATCAACTCAGCTGTTGTGTTAATATTCTGTATGTGTTTAATAGCAATTTCTTTGTTTGTTAGTTAGTTTGTTTATCTGTCTATTAGTCTGTCTATTTCTTTAGTTGTCTATTTATTTATTCATTCATTTGTTTATTTATTTGTCTTTTTACAGTATTGATTTGTCTGTTTGCCTATTTATGTAAAATATGATGCATTTAAACATTTGACCTCAAGATCAAGCAAAGGTTCTGACAGTTCCTTAAGTAATCCAACTGTTACCCGTCAAATGCTTGCGAATAGTTTTCTACAGGCATTTATTTTACCTGCTGGGAACAGCAATTACAATGACTTGTTGGTAGCAGATGTACTTTTGATCTACATTGATGGCCATCATAATGTATAAAGCCTGATAGAAATCCTTTTTGTGAAACAGAATCTTTTGTTTTGGCAGTTTTTAAAGTTTTGTAAGGCAGCTTGAAATCTCCCGTGACCGCGGAACTGACTTGGTTTGGCAAGCACATATTCTTGGCAAAAGGCAGGTGACAACAACAGAGCCTGGGGAAAGGCCTTGTTGTAAAGCCATGGAACAACTGTTAGCTGTCCAGTTCCTGCCCTTTGTGTTTTCCCACCGACATTCAGCATTGTTCACACAGAATCCTTTGTGAGGCCTGGCGCGTTCCACTCAATGGAGGCAAGTTTTAATGCTGCCGAGATTGTTTCTCTGTCTTGAGCAGAATAGAAAACAGCAAGCCACAGAATATCAAACACACTGGATGAGATCTTTTTAACATTCTTTCCTTTTTTCTCTTTGATTGTCTTTTTTTCGGTCTCTCTCAGCCACTCCTTGTTCTCTTTCGAACTCTGTTGCGCTTTTATTTTGAGTGACTATAGTGGTTTCGGGGCTGGGGTTTGAAAACAAAGCTCTGCTTCATTGGCTTTTTTAGCTCGAGTCTGTATTTCAGTATGAATGCTGTTTGCTCAGCAGATGTGCCACTCTTTGTATTTATTCCTGATGGAGATCCGTTTGTCTTGACCCTGCTTGTGGGGCGAGTTGACTAAACAGGCACTTTTATTTTACGTACTATCCAGTCACAGATCAACAGGTTCAAAGTGCTCCGAAATAGTGTTGCACTGTATTTTGCAATGCGCTACTGGCTGGACTCCCAGCTTGCACAACCAGACCTCTACAGATGATCCAGAATGCAGCGGCAAGAGTGGTCTTCAATGAATCGAAGAGAGCACACGTCACTCCTCTCTTCATTAAGTTACATTGGCTCCCTATAGTCGCTTGCATCAAATTCAAAGCTCTGCGCTTGACCTAACTTGTTATTGCCTCCCTATGAATAGAATAGAATTAATATGAAGTTATTAATATTATATTAACGTTATTAATATAATGATAAACTTTTTCCTCACTCGATGTACACATCTGCCAAACGTAAATGTAAAATCGTATTTGTTTTTTGCTGTTATATTGCTATTGCTATGTCCTGACTTCGTGTACATGAGAACACTTTGGGCACTTTACAAGAGCCAGATTGCAGCATGTGTTGTCAGCTGCATCCTCCATAACCACGTGCTCAGAACTGACCTGCTCTGATCAGTGCAACTAGCTTTCAGTACACATTTAATAGGTGTGTTTCATTCTGACTCCTATTATTTTACACCATTTATGTTACTACAAGACAGATCAAACTAAAAAACATGTGCACTCACCAAAAGCATTCAGCCTCAAGGACTGAGAAGGTAAAATATAAGTTTGTTGTGAAACTATAAATGTTAAGTGCTTGTTTTTAGTCTGTTGTGGCCGTTTCATCTCTGGAATTGCTTCTCCTGTGAATACCAATGAGGATGCGTCTCAGTCAGAGCTGTGAAATGATAGGTGTTGATCGTGTTTTTGATGTGATGGTTCACCAAATTTGCCTCCCTCACTCACACCCCCTCAATCTACTCTTGGATTGGAATGATTTTGCTCATTTTCAGCCAATGTTTAGCTTGGAGAAATCTAAAAGGCACTCTGTTAAGGCAAGCCAATGTTTATTATAGTCATAAGCTGGAGTTAGATTGGATGGGAACTATATGCAAAGATGTTCCGCTACCTTTGATTCGTGAAAAAGAAAAGATCATTGACAGTTCATTTGTCAGTCCATTTCATTTGGTGTGTACAGTATATATGAAGTTTTCACAAATCGTGTTTTTTATTATGTTATGTTTTTATTGTGTTAGCTGTATTTTTTTATTATTATGGCGTAAATAAAAAACAACAACTGTAGTTTGATTGATATTAATTGGAATCCACAATAAAAAAACATGATTTTTGAATTTTTTTTAAAACCGAGTTCTCATTTTGGAACCAAACTCATATTGTTGTTTATTACAGTTTAATGTTGTTTGTTTTGGTACAAATATTCAGGTGTAAAGTCAGTTCAGGTGTGCCACTTTGGGGGTCTGTCTGTGAAATCTACAGTCTTTCTTTTGAGGAAACCAGACAAAAATTACAGCATTGTTGTGTGGGCTAGGGGTTGCACGTCGACATTAATGCTCTGACGCGACCTTTGAAGCTTGATGTCGACTAGTCGCGGGTCATGTGATTTTGACACTGTACCTTTAAGAAGAGGCTGACTGTTCCAAGAGAGCTGCACGCAGGACGGATGGCATTCCCACCCACTTCAGCGGAATTCTGTCACACTCCCAGCAAAAATAAATGTTATCTTGTCCTGCTTCCGCACGCATTATTCACAATTTGTCCCGTTTCATTCGCAACGTTCACAATTTGATCTGACGCCTCAAAAGCTGGCAGGTAACATTCAAGCCTAACGTTACATAGATTTCAGTGCGCTGTGCTTCTACACGGAGAACTTTTCATATTATGGGCTATTTTTGTACTTGTTCCCCATTAAATAAAACATGAAAGAAACAATAAATAAAAATGTTTCTCATATTGGTTGCTGTGTCATTGAGGTGCTGCGTTTGTAAGTCCGCTATGATAAAGCGCCTGCTGCATAACGCTAATAAATATATTGACGTTGTTCTAAAGTCATAGGCCGTCACAAACAAACTCGACACATTTTTGCACATGACACTTTCAGTTGACTTGTTTACTACATTTAGAGGCTATTTTGCGGTAGTTATGTCTTTCTCCCGCAGCCCGCACACGCACTCATCAAATCTTCTTGCTAAACATTCCCTAGCTCTTATTTTATTAATTAATGACATCATCGACTACATAAAGTACTCTTATTAACTGACCAAAGTATTACAAATGTGAGAATTATACATTAAAGCACAGATTTTGAAGTTAGACTTTGAATTTTGATGTCAATTCCACTATTACACACACATATATTAGACAAAATATTCAGTTTAATTACATCAAAAGTAACTAATTAAATTACAGAAAAATAAGAGTAATCCCTTACTTTACTTTTTCAAGGGAAAAGTAATTAATTTACAGTAACTAATTACTTAGTTACTAGTTACACCCAACACTGGTCACAATCATCACAAATGGCTACAAACAGTCATCGATGTTGACACATAATATAAAACACCAAGGCCGGGTTTCAAAGACCAGGCTTACCTTAAGCCAGAACTATGCCTTAGTTAAATTTGGATATTTAAGTCGCTTTAATTAAAATTGCATTGATGAAAACATTTCCGGTGTGCATCTTGACAGAAAACAATGGCATTGACATATTTTAAGATGTCAAGGCTATTTATTTTCAGTTAAGACCGCTCTCAACTTTCATTTTAGTCTGGGGCTAGTCTTCAGCCTTGTCTGTGAAACCAGGCAAACGTGTGTAAACTTTTGTACAGAATATTGTTTTGTAAATTCTTCTATTTTGTCTTATGGATATCTATTATGAAATGTTGTCTTCAGGCAATGGTAAATAACAAACAAAAGCTAACTTTATATTTTTCTCTTAGTTTATAAAGATTTTGCTGGCAGGAGCTGTGTAAACTTTTTTTTAACTGTGTAAACTGAGGACAATTTTACTTCCTGAATATGATTTCTGGAAACCATAAACAGTTGGGGGTTCTAAAAACGAAATCAGCCCAAAAACTATTGACCCTGTCAAAAGATTGATCGCTTTCAGTGTAATTCCCTTACTTCCTGTGTGTAGAGGACAGGACTAATAGGCGTCTCATGTCCAGTGCTGTGGTTGCCTGGTTCCGCTCCCCTCAGTTGAGTTTAGCTGACCCACCCCCATCCGCAACAACAAGTGTGGGGGAGAATTTCCAGGGACAAAAGAATGAATATGTAATGAATAGAAAGGGAAAGGGGTGGGAGTGCGTGTGTGCGTCAGGGAGAATAGATATATCCAGCTTGACAAGTGTTTGTTGAGGGATCCCTGGCACCGCTCAGCCCTCTGAGTGAAAGAAAATCTGCTGTCATCTTCCACCTCGAGCACGTACGAACGGTTACTTACCCAGAACGAAACGCTCGTAAAGAAAAGCCTCTTCAAAATCAAGGGCTGCAGTTCCCCGAGTTTTAAAAACATTGTACTTTAGATCCCTCCCTCTCTCCCCCAGAAACTGGGCGCACATGGTACGTTCCGAGAGCACGTTAAAAGAGAGCATGTCATCTTTCAATGCACTGTGTCCTCTCTGGAAGCAGCTGCTGGGAGCGGGTTTTTTCAGCGGGAAGTCTCCCTCACTCCTGCCTGCGGTTTCGTCCCCCCGTTGCATTCTTTCACACGCTCTCTCTCTCTTTCCGCCTCACGTTCGGCTCTCATTCTCACTGTAACAGAAAGCAGGTAGCGATACGGTCTTTCCTGCTGACATTTGGAGCAGAGCAGACTTTGGATTTTTTCCTCTTCTGTGTCTGTTTTGTATGTGTGGTCTAAACTGTGGCAGCAAAGGAGTAAAGGGAGAGAGAGAGGACGAACGGCTTCTTCTAGCCCCTGACAGTGTGCTTGACACCATGCGCCTCTGTGTGGATTTGCTTCTCAGGGGAAAATCCTGAAAATGATGGAGGACAACAAGCAACTGGCTCAACGGATCGATGGGGCCATCCAGTCAGCCAGCCAGGAGGTGACTAACCTGCGCTCGGAGCTCTCCGCGACCAGCCGCAGACTGGCAGAGTTGGGGGCGTGTAACCCCACCGGCCTGGAGAACAACCAGCAGAACCACCATCACCACCACCACCATCATCTCCACGGTAAGAGAAGTGTGTCAAGTTTCTCTCAGTGTAGACGGTATGTTGCAGTTTTAGAGTTACAGTGTTACAAATAGTTAACTTATTTGAAGAGAGTTGGTGGGAGGGGGCTTTTTGTTAAGGAGAAGAAAAGTGAAGAAAAGAAGAGGGAGGCAACTTATCCCGTTCTTCTGAGTCTTGTCCCGTTTCCTGGGTAGCCGGAGGGATGGGTTTCAAATGCAGACGTGACATATCAGACGAAGACAGGAAGAGTTTTACAACCAGAGAGAGAGAGACAGAGAGAGAGAGAGAGAGAGAGAGAGAGATTCGTAAGGTTGTCGTCACAACTTCTGATTCACAGGGAATAGCATGAAACACGTGGTTTGGTTTCAATGCTAGAACTCTCAGTGAAGTGTTTTAATGCTTTAACAGTTTTTAACACTGTATTTTAAAAATAATAGTCAAATTTCATTTTAGCTTTATTTGCAAAGCTGCAAGTATGCTCTCTATAGGTTGACTTTCGTGAAAGTGTGAAACTGCGAGCTGTCAAAACATTACTCTTTGTTTCACTTCCCCTGTCATTGCAAAATTGCATCCACTAATGGAATTTGTTTGCTAAACAAGGGTTGACGTCTATGAAACCTAATTGAAATTATTTTAGCAATTGCATTTGGTGCCATTAGTGACACTGGTAGGTACTGTTTTACACGTTTTATAGATTTTTACAATAAAGGGATAGTTCACCCAAAAATAAAAATACTGCCATCATTTACTCACCACCCTCTTGTCATTTCAAACCTGTATGACTTTCTTCAGCAGAACACAAAATTGGATATTTTGAAGAACGTTTTTAACTGGCCCCCATGCATTGGTTTTGTGTCCATACAATAAAAGTGAACGGGGGCCAGGGCTGTTCAGTTACCAACGTTCTTCAAAATAAAGTCATAAAGGTTTGAAATGAGAAGAGGGTGAGTAAATGATGACAGAATTTTCGTTTTGGGGTAAACTATCGCTTTAAAGCAGTCACAGTATTATCATAAAAAGTATGCGATGACCTCACATGACCTGTGTTTGCCAGCGGCTTTTCTCTGTTGTCATTGATTTGGTCTTTAAAGCGGTGTCTCCCCTGTGTGCGTTTGTGTCATCATTGTGCGTATTGTGCCTCATCATTTGCGATTCAGCTTATCAGCTTTCATTTCATGGCCTTTCAAAAGAAAGTTAGGTGTGGTGCGATCCTGTCGATTCCGTAGCCCGAGGCCGGTTTCTGTCAGGCTGTAGGTCATGTTAAGCGGCTCAGCCATGTGGACGATCAGTGTCCGGGTGTGCAGCCAGGGATCAACGTATTGATATTGTGTCAGGTTGATGATGTTATGAGAGTCACAGCATGCAGGGCAGATCAGCAGCGTGCTCCTCCTAGGGTTCCACTGCACTGCAGGCTGGCCAGCTGAAAGTATGCCGAGGCTCCTTCATGCGGGGACAGAGGGAGAGTGATGGAAAGCATGTGTTTGAACAGGTGTCATTAGCACGACCTTTCTAAATGAATGTCATTGTATGAACAGCATGACTTAACACAATACCGGTCTGCTCTCTCTCTCTCTCTCTCTCTCTCTCTCTCTCTTTTCACACGGGTTTAAGGCATCTCACTGCAGAGAACCCACATTCCTATTTAGCAGTGCGCTGATGTAATGCTCTCTCTCTCTCTCTCTGCTTATCTGTCAGGTGACTGTTTACATGTGAAACTGAAGGCTGAGCGAGCATAATGTAATCAGATACACATTCCTCTGTCCTGCTGTATATGGGAGTCTCTCTCATAGTTTAAACAAAGTCACCCTCCCTCCCCTCCAAAAACAGCATTCCTATCATCAGGCCTTCGGATTTAGTTCTGGTCACATCCTTCCGCGATTATCACGCCAAGGGCTGAGGGCCATGAACAGTTGTCGGTTTTTCTGTTCGGCTCAGTATCATTTTGCTGCACATTCACGTGAGAGATTACGTTGCAACATTTTCCACTAATATGGCCTTTTACAAGCTACAAAACTATTTATTGCAGCCAATAACTGTTTAATGCACCTGAATTCCTGCTAATTTATTTTGAACAACACAAGAAACGTTTGACCCGTGTTGCTGGAGATAGACTGAATATAGCCTTAATACTAAGTCTGGGTTTAATATGTTGTGACGGAGAGATGGAGAGATTGTGGCATCTAGCGTCTCTCTAGATCTCTTCCATCTTTAGCGATGACAAGTGAAGTTTGTGATGACAAGATCCATGAGAGGATATTAAAAACAAAATGTGAAAAGTGTTAAGCTGAAGTTACAGGCACAGTGCTATGGTTTTGTGGGCCGTTGCCAGGGCTTTGCGGTTGCTAAGGTCTTTTGGGTGGTTGTTGGTTTGTTGGTTCGCTACTAAGTAGTTGTCAGGATGTTGCTAGGGTTTTCGGTATGGTTGCTATCTGACAGGTAGCTACCTTGGGTGGTTGCTACCTGTCAAAACAGTCATCATTTAAGACAATTTAAAGGGATAGTTCACCCAAAAATGAAATTTCTGTCATTCTCTCACCCTAAAGCCATTTTAAACCCACAAAAGAACACAAAAGAAGATATTTTGATGAATGTGGGAAACAGTTGTAGGGTACCATTGACTACCAAATTATTTTTTCCCTCCTATGGTAGTCAACGGTGCCCCAGAACTGTTTTGTTACAAATAATCTTCCAAATATATTTTTTTGTGTTCATCAGAACAATGAAAGTTATACATGTTTTGAACAACTTGAGGATGAATGAATGATGACAGAATTTTCATTTTTGAATGAACTATCCCTTTATTACATACAAAAGCTGATTGCTTTCCTCAACCATCCAATAGGTTTTTCGTAAGCCCAAGTAATAGTTATGCTTGTCTTAGCGAACACCACCACCAAGACAAACAGTAAATTAATACGATGTTTGCTCCCCTTTAAGAAGGAAGAATGTGATTATCCATCAGATTTAGACTGAAGTTTAGACTCATGTGCACTTGATTATGGGATAAACCTAAACAGATAAGAGTGTCAGATTCAGATGATTCACATACTGTATTAGAAGGAATTACATCTATGAATGAAGCAGTACGTGGAATATCATTACCTAGAACATAATTGAATGTGCTTTTCCTCTGGTTTACAGCATTATTGTAACCCACTGCAGCATTTTGTTCCATAACTGTTGACAGCTACAATTCTAGCTGTCATTCAGCACTGCAAGAAAATGTTTATATTTAGTTTTTTGAAATATTAATATATATTTTAAATAGAATTTAAATTTAAAACATTATAATATTTTATTTATAATTATATATAATTTATAATATTATAATTATATATTATAATTAAATAAACAAATATGAATTAAATTTGTTAAAAACTTGATGGTCTCTGTAACCCCAGCAATGAGAGTATTCTAAATATTGTTGTGTGCGGTTCACAGGAATTTTTTTCAAAGAAAGCAAAGATGTTTTGTTCAAACACATTAACATGCGTTGTGCCCATCTTACCTGCTTTGTCCTTCATCATATTATAAATTTCTCTCTCTAGTCAAGGGCAGACACGTCCTTCCTGTGAGATTCTAAATAATCCAAAGCCAATGGATGCTGTTTTTGTCCTGTCATCAATTATCACAACAAATCGTTTGCTGAACAAATTTTTATTTCATAAATCTCTGACTATTTTATCAATCATAGAAATACAGAGATACAGAAATACATTTAAAATGGAATCAGCTATGTACTTAAAAATCAATACCGCTAAAGCCTAATACATTATTTACAATCCTGGCTGGATGATCCTCAGAAGAATTTAAATCTGCATGTAAAAGTGAGGTATCACTACAAAGTTCACCTTTCTTTCTTTCTTTCTTTCTTTCTTTCTTTCTTTCTTTCTTTCTTTCTTTCTTTCTTTCTTTCTTTCTTTCTTTCTTTCTTTCTTTCTTTCTTTCTTTCTTTCTTTCTTTTTTTCGAGTTCTGAGTTCGAGAAGCAAGACAAGGTTTCAAACAGACGACAATGCAGCTCTAAACTAAAGCAATTGGAGGCGCAAAGTGTAAAAAAATGAAATGTAGAGCCTAGACGCTCTGCTGAGCTTTTGTCTCACATCTCACGCTGGGAGAGTCGACAGCCTCCCAAGAGAGGAGCTCTTACATGACAAATGAGAAAAACTCTAATGGAATGACATCTGCACACCCTGTCTGAAGTCACAAATTGGGCAAGTCACCATTCAGATTGAGTAACGCTTCAGAGGTGAGCGGAATTATACCTGGAGGGAGATAATGGGAGAAAATTAGGAAAATGATTGAGATTTATGGAAAACCTTATTTAAAATGAATATTCTGTTTTTATTGTCTCACCCTCATAACCTCATTTTGTTGACTTTGTCGAACACGCATGTATTGTTTGTGCTCTTTCATTTCATGCAGATTGAATAGCAATGGAGACTTTTGAGCTTCAAAAAACAGCATGAAAATATCATGAAAGTGGTGCATGTGACTCATGCACTATGTTGCAAAAGCTTACAATAGCTTTTTGTAAAAAAAACAAATGAAATCAGATATAAAATGTACCCTAGGAGAGTTTATGGGAGATGCAGAGCATCCTATCTGTGAACCATTTTTTTGACAATCTATAGTATGATATAAAAAATCATATACAGTGTAACATACAGTGCACAACGGATTTACATGGTTTAGACCAATGTTTGCAGAAAAGAAACAATGAGAAAACAAGAATCAACGTGTAATTTCTCTGTGACTGGCAGAAGGTAATGGTGCGAATGGGCCCCTGTCAGATGGTTATAGTGCGAATTGGCCCCTGGCATTACTTATGGCATGAGAGAGTGTCCTGCCACGTTGGCGCATTGACTCTGAAAGCTGATGGGCACAGAAAATCAGAAAACCTGAATAAATCTCCAAATCCATGTTGGAATAGTTGTCTAAAAAGGTTTTTTACTGTTGTTGACTGACTTCATTCTTACAGTAGGAGCAGAATATGTGAACTGTTCTCACAATGAAAATAGATGAAAACCAGTAGGACATGTAACGTTGTAAAAGCATCATAAACGTTGTCCATACAAGCATCAAAACACACCATAGTAGAACGAAATATGGAATGAAGTATTTCCTTCATCAGAAGCATTTGCTTTTACTTTCATATTCGCCCTAAAATGGCGTCGACTTCACTGAAGCCAGCTCAAGCGAGCTGCTGTAGACAGCTGAAAAAACAAGTCAGTCTAACTGCCCAATTCATCTTTTCTGAGCTCTGCTGAATGGGCTTACGCTCATAATTCTAACATCTCCCTCCCAGCTCAACAAATAGCAATCCTACTAGCGATGCTAATGCAAAATTTAAAGTGATATGAGAGATTGTGACAAGCCATTAAGAATATAACCACATGACAGCGCTGCCAGCGTCGGTGGCAATAGCCTGAAACAGTAGGCACGGTGTTAAAGAGCCTGCGGTGGAGCTTATGGCTTTGCAGTGCCCCCGTGATTTATGCCGGCACTAGTCGGAGTCGCGCAATCCCCCCTCCAAACCCCCCCACCCGCGACCCTGAGAGAGCGATAACCAGAAAGAGATACGATGAAGTGAACTCAATAAAGGACTCTAGACGAAGGTGACGTTTGAAATTGCTTTTAAATCAGCCTTTGGGAGTTGTTACGCCTCGCAGATTTTGTGGTATTTTATTTGGTCTGATTTTTTGAGGATTTCTTGGAAAGGTTATGGAATGACGGCTGGGTCTGTGGAACCCAATGATATGTCTTGATGTAGTTTCTTCTCAAGTTCCTCTCGGTGGACGAAACACTCAGAAAAATCCGCTGGTTTGAATACTGTAGGTAAAAATTTCCCCAGACTGACAGAAAACAAATCTACGTCTGTCATCTTTAAGCACTTTAGTCAGTAGAAACACAGAGTCTGTGTTGTGAGAACAGTGCACCTCTGGCCTGAGAAACAGCATCGCTTCGGAGGAAAGGAGCACCTGTAATTTTCTTCTCAGGTTTCTTTTGTCTTAAGTCATGGTGTGAGCACTATGTGTGATCTACATCATGTACTAAAGAAGAATTACAGCATGCAGTGAACAGCCTTGGTTTTGAAGTAGAGGGAAAGTATCTCTTTCCCCATCTCCTCATGGGACTTCCCTGCCTTCCTGTCGGCTCCTTGAGTGTGGGGAGAGTGTTCAAAGCCCCTCTCTTCTTCTCACACCACTCCCATCTTTTCCTTCCGCTCCCGTCTCAAAACCGCAGGGTGGCCCCCTGAACCACACCCCGTCTGTGACCAATGCAGCGCTATGTGGACTGTGTCCATACAATAGCCCGAGGCAGACCCTCGCCACGGGGGACGGGTAAATAACCTGAAAACACACACACATACGATTTTCTACAGAGACTTTATTACCAGCTGTGAGCTTAAACACATTTTGGGGGAGAAAAAATGCTGTTAGCCCTTTCGCAGGAGTAGTTGTAGATCATTCCCTCTCATATTTCCCCAGTCCTTCAACACTCCAGAAGGAAAACTGTTTTAGGGATTACTAATCGGCCATTGCAGAAGTTTAATTGGGCTAAAATGAAACACTTCTTATTGGGATGCAACTTTGCTGAACTTTATTATAGTATACATTTACAAAATATAGGTGGAGGTGAACTTCTGCTTATTTAAGATCTGTCATAAAAACCCACATTAAAGCATATTAACATCACAAACCGGATTTATTGTTTTTAATTAAGTGACTGCCCCAAAAATAGAAATAATCTACCATGATCTCCGCATGTAGATATGATGAACACAGTTACCGGAAATGACTGAGCCGCATCGAGGAGAACACTGAAGGCTACGTGCAAGTAGTCCATTCTTTAAAGAGTACATATTACACGATCATGTAAATTACATTTCATGCAGTGTGTAATGTTGCCGTGTGTGAATGTAAGCAGTCTGCCAAGTTGTAAAGCCAAAGGTGAATGAATAACAAAGGGATTGGCTTGGAAAACAGGGAGTCGACTCTGAATTTGAATCACGCAAACGAGTCGTCTCTAGTCCGATTCACGAACCGCCGCAGATTTATATCACTCCATACAGTCCCAGCCTACGTTTTGCTAGGACTGCCCGCGAAAACTTCACTCTCCTCCCCCAAACACTGTAGCTCGTGAGCCTTATTCGCCAGACCAATCACAGCAGACTAGACCATCTGACCAATCACATCAGAGTAGGCTGGCGGAAAGGAGGGGATTAGACGGATGATTAGCCGAACGAATCATTTGTGAGTCAGTCAAGAAGTAAGGTAACTGGACACACAAGTGAAAGAGACGTGTGCGCATGCTCCTTCTCCCGCTCTCGCTGGTTGACGCGTGGGCGTGCCGCGTGCTTTTCCGAGAGAATTGTCCAATAAGGGACAGTTGTTACGAAACAGATTTTCATGTTCTAAAAAAACTTTCCGTAACCTATACGAACGCTGGGGGAGTGTATCGAGCACAGAAATATTACGTCATACATCCAACACGTTTTTTGACAAGTTCACCATGTTAAGGATGAGAAGCATGAAACACAAGTTGCATCCCCCCTTTAATTTGCCCACTGCTGGTAACAAAGTAGCAAAAACATCAATGTATATTCAGAAAATCAATATAGATTCTCTTAACTTTCATACTGATGCTGAAGACAGCAAGTGTTAATTTTCGACTGCCCTGTCAAACGCCTTTTAGACTCTCTGCTTTGCTCAGGGTCCCCTGGTAATCTGTCCATCTCTGCAGCTGCCCGCAGTCACTGTAATGGTGGTAAGAGCGCCGCCGGGCCCAGCAGCAGATGGCCCCGGCGTCAACACCAGTCAATGACATCAACCCGCGCTTCACGAAGCATCCAGATGCAAGCAGCTAAGCAGAACGGGTAGAAAGATACTCCCTGTGGTGATAACTTCATGACAGGGGCTAAAGAAAAATGTATCGGCAAGGCTAAAGGGACGTTACAGACTTTCAGCTAAAAGAAAAATGACAGTGGTGATCACAGTTTTTCTTTAAGTTTGCCTAAATGGTATCATATTTTCTGTCTGTAGCTGAGGCAAGATGTGATTAAAGTAATCTTTACCCAAAAATAAAAAGGGTCATCATGCCTTATGTAGAAGATGGCATTGTAAACACCTTTTAAAATATTTCTGCTGTGTTCAGCAGATGAGAAGTTAAATGGTTTGGAATGACTTGAGGGTTTTTATTTTTGGGTGAACTGTCTCTTTAAATAACTAAATGAAGAATGGCTAAGCCCTAAAATGGCATTTCACCAAATCTCATATTTCCTCTATTCTTTCTGTCGTTTGGTCATTTCTTGGCCACGGGTTACGTGAGATATAATTCTTTATCTAAGGAATGAAAGATTGGTGAGCTGCAGTACTGAGCTCTGTTTCATGCTTCACTGCTGGTCCTCCTTTCACCTCTCCTCATGTCTCTCCCCCGTCTCTCCTCTTCACAGCCCACTGCGCGCTGTCTTTCTCTCAGCCTCTCTCTCTAGGCCCACTTATCATTGAACAATAAACGGTGACACGCCACATATTTTCTCATTGGATGATACTTACAGGTCTGGCAGGAAATGAGGCATTATGCATCCTTCAGGTCATTTACAGTATATCGCTTTGTTAGAACGTGAGGTTATATGAAGACCATATGTTAGCCGCTATAAGCTTCATTCTATGGATTGCTAAGTGAAATAGCGCTTTCTGTGCCCGTTTCAGACGGATACATCAGACATGTCATCCATCCTGGTGCACATCTGGAGCGAATCAGAGGGAAAACTAGGGACTGTAGATTTGATAGAGGGGTGATGCTCCTCAAATATGCTTAGATCTGTGCAAGTGGGACCTTCAGGTTAAAAAGATCGACTGATTTGCTCTCTTTTTTGTGTAATTGGGTTCTGGTATTAGACTGTCATCACTCTTAAGATGTCGATGTCGAAACATCTGGTTAAAGTTGACCACAACAACTCTGTGAAAGTTTTATTTATGACCCAGGGGAAGGAATGTTATTGCTTCTCTGTTAAATGAACAGGAAGTAGAAAAGGTTTCCAGTTTCACCAGCAATACTGATGAAACATCACAATGGTCAAAGGTTTACAGTCACTTGACTAAAATAGTCTTTACAATGATCTTAAAGATGAGGTAACACGCAGTTTCGCAACTACAGCACGAGCACACAATACATCATCGCATTATCCCTGCATAACTGTTGATTCACTATAAGTTCGTGTTTTTTACAATATGCATGTACACACTGATTCCCAACAAAACACAAACATTTGACTTAGTTTGACTTACCGCGTGCGGTTCATGTCCAGCATCTTTTAGCACTGGGACCGCGCCATCTATCAGTTTCAAACGATCTCCAAATCCAGCGTTATATCCACCGTTTATATAACATTCATTGCCAACATACAGTGAGCAAACAAACACAGCTAAAATGGGCGTGCTCTTTCGCTGGCTGGATGACGTGTGGGCGTGCTTTTCCGGGAGAATTGCCCGATAAGCGACTAAGAACCCTTGTTATGAAATGGCAATCCATGTTCGAAAAAACCTTTCCGAAACCTGTACGAACCCTGGCGGATTGAATCGAGCACAGAAATACTACTGTATGTCATATGTTCAACTCGTTTTTTTTTTTTATTGCAATTAGATTCTTTTTCAAAATCGTTCAGCACTAGTCAGAATGCATGAAATAGAATGTTACCTCCGCTTTAAAAGAATATTTTGCTCAGAAAGCATATGCGTAAATGTTTGAAATTAGATTTGTAGAATTTAATTGTATAACTGCATAATAGTTTATTTTAATACAAAAAATGTATGTTTAAAAATGATGAAATGTATGACTTGGTCCTAATACTGACGAGAAGCAGCCAAAAGTAAATTTTTGGAAATTTGAATATGCTAAAATATTACTTGTTTTTAGATTTTGCAATAAAAAATATTATATTTTAATTAAATTAAATATATTTAGATGCTAGATTATTATGTAATATCAAATATATTATTTATTTTATAAATAAATAAATACAAATAAATAATACATTAATAAGTATATTACATTTGTATAAATTTTTCTATAATAAATGAGGAAAGTATTATTTATAGCAGCAAAACCTACTCTGCACCCACAAATAAACACAAAACCCATACATAAAGGAACATGTTTCATAAATGTACAGATTACAGCTCCTTCTGTCGTACCTCGCCTCTTTTTTCTTTTTCTGTTTTCTCTGTAGGGGGTGTAGATGATCTGAGTTTAAGAATCAATCTCCCATCCTATTTTCTTTCCAGCCGCACAAATCCAGCCCCGAGTTTTCATCTCAAATCAACCAAATCTTGCTCGAGTCCAGACTTCAAAAGACTAGAACTTTTGCAAAAGAAATGGAAAGATGCTTGAGCACCCATTCGAAAAGTCCTAGCACATCCTATTAAAATCCCCCATTGCCTTTGCTGTAAAAAGGCTAGAAAAAGACTACCTTCCCCAGGCTGTATCTATCCATTCAGAGATGAGCTTTGACAGACTGAAATGGAAAAGTAAAGTGCAGGGTGAGTTCATTTGCAAGATACAAAGTGTGACATTTCTCAACAGCTGAAAGATACCACTAACCAGTTATTACATCAGTATTCATGTGCGATGAATGTGCTTAGTATGGTAAAAGAAAACAATCAACATGAAGTGTGATGGACATTTTATAGATCTAATTTGTTTCCAAAAATGGTGCAAGTATATTTGTGTAATGACAGTGAAAACGCCTTGTCTAGATAAGGTCTTTGGTTTGATCAACTGTCACATAATTTGAAACGCTGTGATGCAAAACTGCACGATAGCTTGCAAAAATGAATGTGAAATAAGGAGCTGTAGATTTGGCTGTATCACATTTTCATATGGTAACTGTATGCTGATCAGACATTCTAGCATTACAGCTTTAAAATAAGTGTATATAATACAATATTAATTATATATAAGTGTAACTGTTGTCATATTTTGGTTGTTTAAAACTTTCACCAGGATTTTCAGACAAGTAATAAAGGTCTTGTTCATGCCCTCTCTGCCCTTAATAAATGACTCTCCCTTAATCTCTTGCCAAACTTAAGATGGCCCTCCAGATAGCAATTCCCTCTCTTAAACCCACCATTACTTTCTCCTTTACCATCTAGTACCTTGGAAATTGACTTTCTTCACCATATTAAAGTCAGAATTTTGGCTCTGCGGACATGGAGTGGTAGAATCCTCCTTCATTCTTGAAAAGGAAAGAATGAAATTCATTCACCACTTTGATGTGCGGACTGGCTTTCGTATGAAACATTTTTCCATGCGTTTTATAATTTACCACAAGTAGTCTTTCAGTTGGATTTTGCTGTGGGATGTTGTTGGAGAGCCAGTAGAAGGCTTATGGGCATCACTCCATCACAGATGGTGGTTTGAAGCATCTGAGAAGGTTGAGCTTAGGCAGAATTTTAGGGTAAAGAATGACCTTTTGCGGTGAGAACAGAGCATGATAGATTACTTTTAGATTAAATTTAAAAAGCATTTTAAATATGAGCTGTGTGGAAAAAACGCTTTTGCTGTTCAAAATGGTGACTCTGAATCTGTAAACAAGTGACTCAAAACAAAAAAAACGAGCAGCGAATGCTGCAATACAAAAGCGGTTTGAAAGACAAAGAGATCTTATCTTTTATTTAGCTCCCCAGTTTCAGTAAAGAAAGAAGGTATTAATTCAGCCATAATTCTTGTTTGTGTGCAAAAGCCGTGTTTGAGATGCAGTAAACTCTTACATCAGCAGTGTAAGACGGAAGTCCCATGATTCTGGCTAACATCAAATTTAGTGAGTCAATCAACAAGACGTTTAGGACTTTGATTTAATGAGGCCCTTTCTGCAAATAAAGTAAATAAAATATGTCACAGCCAGCTTTGAGTTTAGTATGGTCCATAGGTTTGGTAACCTGGCAGGCCAGATGCTGCTTTATCCATGCTGTTTCTTTTCTGTGAAGTTGGTTGACAGCTATTTTCACCCAAAAATAACAGTTCTGCCATCGTTGATTCACCCTCATGCCACTCAAAACCTGTATATGACTCTTCCTTGGAAAACAAAGTAAGAAATGTCTTCGTAGCTTTGTGTCCATACAGTGGTAGTGAATGGAGCCTAATGTTGCGTGGTTCAAGATATCTTATTTAATGTCATGCAGAAGAAAGTCATACATGTTTGCAAGACATCAGGATGACTAAATGATGAAAGAATTTTCATTTTTGTGTGAACTGTTCCTTTAAGTAGACCAGAATTCAAAGCCTATCAACTGCTGGTGGCCAGAACTGCCGTTTAAATCAACAGTAGCTTTGAGCTGAAAGTGTTATAATTGTACAATTTGTTATAAATTCGTTCACAATGCAGGACATATGGCCACGCGATTCACTGTTGGACATGAATGACTGCAGTTTGGCTCTGCATGCCAGCTAGCTCACGCTTACGAGCTCAAAGTCAAAACAGCCTTTGGCTAGAGCTGCAGCTCTTTCATTGAAATAGATTGATGTTGCCTTCGAGTCTGAATCAGGTGTGAATACACAATACACTGATGTACACGGATCACTGACAGCTGAAAGCATTGCTCACACACTAGCCGTGTAGTGAAAAGCCGGGGACTTCACAGTTTTGAAACAGGTGTGAAATGGAGCGTGTCACCTATCACAGGTGTCTTTTTGAACGCTGCCCATCAGGTAGCTGTCTGGGCGGACGCAGGCCATTTTTTATTTCAGAAAAAAATGGAAACAAATTATTACCCCCCGTGTCAATCTGCAAACTGTTCACGGAATACTAAGGCAAGTTTACAGAGTCCAGGCCTTATTGGCGTTCACTCCCCAGCTTGGAGCTCTGAACCAGGCGGCCCTTTCCAGTCAGCGAATATGGCTGATTTACAAACCTTCTGCTTGACCTTTAGCAGTTGATTAGTCCAATCACTAAATCCCTGAGGTTTGCTTAAATTCATCAGCTCTGTCCAGATGGGGTAACACAGGTTTATGCCTCTTTCCATATTGGCAGTATAGATAAAAGAAACAACCACCATCTGGACTGTAAACAGACTGTAATTGCCAGTTATGCTCTCGTGTTTCATTTCATAAATGCTCTTTGCGATCTGCAAGGCTTGTTTAAGGACTTATTGGACATTGCCGTGCTTAATTCAAGATTTATTTATATTTGTCTTTACAGGTTGAAGTCAAATGACGTCAAACTGACGCTTTGCTTGAAAGCGTACACAACAGCCTAACTTACAAATCATTATTTACGATTACTGTTGTGAATCGTTGTAAAGTAAAAACAGTTATGAACTGATTTTTACCCTAAAAAATCTGTGTGTATGTAAAGTGTACATTGGTTGCACATATTAAAGTTAGGTTTTATTCAGCATACTTTGTTCAGGCTGCTTAATTTATGTACATGAAACAAACAAACATGATTTTTATACTGTATGTAAAAGTTTCATATTTTGATTTCATTTCTCAGCTCAAATATTTTTACTTAATGTGACATACATCTTGTGTTAAAGGGATAGTTCACCCAAAAATGAAAATTCTGTCATCATTTACTCACCCTCGGGTTTTTTCAAACCTGTATAAATTTCTTTGTTCTTTTGAACACAAAGAAAGATATTTGAAAGAGTGTTAGCGATTTTCAGTTCTGGGACATCATTGACTACCATAGCAGAAAAAGATATTGTAGATTTTTTGTTCTGTTGTACACAAAATGAGATATTTTAAAGAATTTAGAAAAACAAAGGTGCCCCAGGTTCTGTTCAATTGTTGAATTAACTTGTTTAAATTAAGTAAATAAGACAAGTAGCAAAATTAGATTTATGCTTTTGTGTTTCTCAGAAATGAATGCATGTGGGTTTAAACTTCATGAGGTGGAGTAAATAATGAATAAGGTGTCATGTTTGTATTAAATATCTATGTTTTTTACCTATAAAGGAGCTTTAACAGATGCTGTCTGTCACATGACAAGGTTACAAGACACATGTTACTCCTCATAGGGTTGTGTTTAGATTAGTTTAAGGTGAAACGGTGTAATAATGCAGAAGGATGTCTCTGTTGTGGATCTTTAACAGTGCACAGGATAATTTATGAGGAGGTCTCATTCTTTCATTCTCTCATTCTATGAGAGAGCCCATCTGCACGCTGTCTACAAACATACATTTTCAAGGCACCAAGCAACACTGTTGTACACTCGGCTTTGGATTCTGTCACTGCCGGCCTTAGTTACAAGCCCCCTAATTTTTCTGGCTGATAAAAGCAAATTGGCAGGCCGCTGGTGATAGCTGTGAGTTACTACACGTTGAAAGGCTTCCAGAATTAAACTACGGGGGGTTTTGGATCGAGACTTTGCCATTTATCAACACAAATGTGCAATTACAGGTCTAGTTGGAATCTGTTAATTCCTTCTGTCATTAATTGATACTTTTTTATTTTGGCTTGGTAGTTTTGGCTTGGTAGTGCCTTTAGGAGGCAAAAGTACAGGGGTTGTTTAAAATAGTTTTATATTCCCTATCAAGCGCAGATATTTGTTCTGTTTGATGGGAAAATATTTTTGGCTCTAGGCCATTTTCCTTTTTGGCACAACTGTGGGTGTGTTATTGTCAGAACAGGAAGGAGAATGTGAAAAGCCAAGAATATCCAAATGATTTGTAAAGGAAAGGCAATTATCGATTGGGCTGGACAGAATCTTGCATCTCGGTCAGAGTTGAGTTTGTGTTTGATTTGCAGAAATTCAGTTAATAATTTCTTTCAGCGTAAACCAAAGATTGAAGCTAAACTCAGCAAAACTATCGACTTTGCAGAGTCCCGGTGCAGACTCTCATACAGTGCAGCGAGTACTATAAAGTCAAATAAAATGTCAAAAAAGTCATTTAAGGTTGCAAAATAAAGCCAAATGCCTTACTTGTGTTTGTACAAAGTTTGTGTTCAGATACTATATGACTGTGTACTGTGCATATTAATTTTGTATTTAAGAAAAATATAAAAATTGATAAACATTTATATATAATTTAAATTTTTGGTAAATATAAATAAATGAAAAGAATTCTTAAAATGTATACATGTATGTGTACAGTATGTGTTTATAAATGCAAAATAAATATGCACAAACTTTTATTCTGGATGTGATTAATTGCGATTATTTGTTTGACGGCCCTTGTTTGTATATCCCAACATCTGCACTATTGTGCGCCATTTTGCAGCATTAATTGGATAGGAAGTCGTATGTTCACACTTCAAAAAGCAATGAGCATTTAATTTTAAACGAGATTTGCTGCGATAGCCACTGTTGGCAGTGTGATGTAAGCATGCCCAGCTGTCCAATAAAGTTGTGAAAAGTTGATCTTTATGCAGATGTGATGTGGCGGCTATCAGTGACTTGTCTCCCGTGACATTCTGTTGTTGAAAGCAAAAGAAAGGTAATGGTATTGTGAGAAATGTTACTGTTCTTTCTGATCTGTTTGTGCCCACATGCAGTGATATCATTTGAAAAATGATGTGTGGAAAGCCGGGGTTTGATTCATGCACTGATAATCATTCATCTTGTTCATGATATGATGCATTATAAAATATGTTCCCCCCTAAAATACTCATTTTTATCAGCAAGAAAAACTATTTCTTGTAAAAATACGATAGCATAAAAATTTCTGTACAGCTTTTTGCAACCAAACAAGTACCTGGTGTTCGGACGTGTGTCGAGATATTTCAGAATGTGTTCGGCATACGCACACACGTGCCCTGCACATGATGAATTGGACAGAGAGAAGTCTTAATTGTCAGAGGCAAAGAAATGAACATGGTGTAATATGCAGTTAGGATTTAATTGCTTTGAAGCGGCAGACTGAAGGGGGTGGCACTCCATCACGATGTGTAAGAATGAAGAGCCAGGTGGCAGGTGTTTTGGAAGGACAGGTAATTGCTTTCTTATTGTTTATACACTTGAGTTGAAGTTTTTCTGTGAAGTTCAGTAACTTTAAAGATTTATTTATTTTATAGATAAAGCTTCGATAAAACACTCCTTTTGCCCTTTCTTTCTCTTTAACTTGTTCTGAACACACAAGCACATACTTTTGATGTCTCACCTGTAATAGGTGACTGCACACAACCTGTGTGCATACACGTGCAAGCATGTCTGTCTTGATATCGCCAGTGGACATTGTTAAATACAGGTGTAAAATACAGACTTTATATTCTACTATGGCTGGCCATCCTTTTCAGGCCCTTGAGGGCTGTTTTTTTCTGCTGACGGAGGTTCCGGTATTGGTTGACCCTGGAAAAGGGATGGGGAGTGGGAGGCTGGTGGCACAAGGCAAATAGCGAAGGCCGGAGGCTGAGGAATATTACTGGAAATTTTACGAGCGCTTGATTTGACATCACTTCAGCAAGTGAGGAAAAACCCATCTGGTCTCCATTAAGTCCCACTGCAGTGGAATGATATGAACAGTGTGCCAGACTGAGCTTTTTATGTGCCCTTGAATTACAGAGGCTCTCGCTTGTTTTACTCCTCTCCTGATTTTTCATTCTCTTGCTGAAATGTTTTTATGAACTGGGCATGCATTCTTTGATCTATAGCGTTCTAGCATTCGGTTCAAGTCATTGTAGTATGAAATATTGGGCATCTCAATGGTAATGACTGACCATGATGTAATGATTGCTATTTCAAATGTAATGACTGACAGTGGTGTAACACTGTGAAATGTACAGTAGCTGATTTTGAAATTCCTGATTTTGAAATTTTTAACAAGATGTCCGCTTGGTTAGATGAAGCTTTATATCTTTACATTTTGATGTTAGTGGTTTGAAAAAGAATGATACAATGATAGGTTTCCAAAAAAAAGATTTTGATAGATTTTGTTAATATTTAAAGAAAATGTATATAATATGCATAAGAAATAACAAACAAAAAAGTAATATAAATACAGTGATATACTGTAATGTAAATACAGTATTAGTCGCTTGGAAAAATGCTGTTCCATGTGTTTTTAATATGCAACATCATATTAAAATGTGTTTTTATTAAAATTATATTACAATTCATTTACATTGGACTTTAACTAAAAAGTGAAAAAAAATGTGAAAAGTGAATGTTTGCCCTCTAATTTGAACGCCAATGCTCTGTGGCTTAATGTGAATGTAACCTACTATAATGTCAGACTTGTTCACAAATACCACAAGCAACCAGACATGAATATTTAAGCTGTTACTTAGCCCAATAAATATAAGATTTTTGTTTACATGGAGGTAGTTTTCTCTAATCGATATATGGCAAGATCTGTCATGCTTTGGCCATGGTGCTTCGAGTTATTACTTGCGTTTATATTGCATATTTGTGACATTGCTGCACCGCAAGTGGCTGTGATTTAGGTATAATGGCAGGGTTCAGAGAGAGACCGGGAGAGATAGACCATCTGCCGTGCAGCCCATTTCCTGTGCAGGGCGAAAAAATATATAACGTTAGAGTACAGGGGGTGGGGAGGGCTGCTGGATCAGCATTGGATGGGTCAATAATACTGAAGAGATTTTCTGAGAGCACCAAAACTGAGTCAACAGCTGGCAGCTCTGCTCAGGTAAAGTTACGTAGAGATGGAGAGGAGAAGTTTGCCGTCTCACTGGTTCTGGGTGGAAGACATCATGCGGTGGCCCAGTTGTGTGCTTTGGGACACAGATGAGGAAGATCAAAAGACAGGTACAGAGTAAAGATTTTTCACATGCTCTCATTCTTAAGATCAGTCTTAAGGGTTGTTAAGAACGTTAGCTTTAGCATCATGCAGCGACTATAATCCACAGGCTTTTGCTTAACAGAAATGTGTTGTCCCAGTTGCTATGTAGGAATTTGTCTGTGATTTAACATTTGGAGGGTTCTGGGTCTGTTTATATGAGATGGCACTGAGGTTTGTAGATGTTTTATCCTCCCTGGTGTGTCCTCGCAGATTTCGGGTTTCAGGACATCATTTGGAACTGAGCTCAGCAGAATCCAAACATCGGATACCAACAGTTCTCTCTTGCTGGGTTAACAAAGGGACATAAACAGTTTGGATGTAACCTTCAACTTTTTATCGCTGTAGTGGAATGAACATTGAAAAAAAAAATTTGCAGTGCTTCACACACAAAGAAGCTACAGTATAGGTGCGATCTGGATTCATGTTGTGTACTGTATGTTGGGTTGAAATGATCAGTTTGCTCACTCATTGGTAGTTGACGTATGCAGATTGTTTAAAAAGATTTTCTTTTTTTATATACTATTTATATTTAATTATAAATTGTCCTTGATACATTTTTTTAAAATTTGCTTTTATTTTAGAATTAGGTGAGTTTAGGCTTTGGTTCTGTATAAATAAAATGCTGTATTAGAGCTGTTTTGCTGTTGTCATGACACTCAGCATGTGTCTTGTTTTTGCCAGCTGTGCCTGTGAATCAACACATAACACAATAGTGTCTTTGCCGTCTAAAGGCAACCTTGAGTTTCAGAAGATGCCAGAAAGAACAGACCAATCACAACACATCCATCAAATTGGTGACATCATCACTTTCATGGCAGATTTTCATACTTTAGCTTTAAATGATAAAGCTTCAATTAGTATTATATTGCCATACAAAAATATACCTGAGAATAAAATTAAATTATAAGAATGTTTTAATTCGCCCTGTCAAACTATTAATAGCATCCAGAGTAAAAGTTTGTGTTTACGTAATATATGTCTGTGTACTGTGCATATTAATTTGTATTTATAAAAACATACACAAACATGTAAAATATAAAAATGTGTAAATATTCATATATAATTTAAATGATTGGTAAATATAAATGAATACATTTAAATATTTCCTAAATATGTATAAATATATGTGTTTATAAAAACAAAATGAATATGCACGGTACACAGACATTTTGAATGCGAGTAATTGTTTGACAGCCTTTTAATAGAGTCTCTATGTTGAAAATATAAGAAGAAAAGGAAGAAAAGCATAATGTTTGAGGATTTATAATAGAGTTCTGCCTTGCAAGCACTGTAATTATATGATATGCATGTACCACCTACAGCATAATTAATTGTTCTGTGCATTTCTTATTTCCATCATCTTACAAACTATGAAAAACTCCCCCACTATTCCCAGACACTTTCATTGTCACAGGGGATTACATTTTAAGCTTGTGTTTTTATGTAACCGTTGCTTGGCAACTAAGGAATGACGGCATTCAAAGAGCGGGTACAGAGCCATTAGACACATTGCAGCACCTCATGTGGAAATGTTGTAAGAAAATGTTTATCTTAAAGGCGTGTGTTATGACATCAGACACATTCCTCTCGGCTCTTTACGCATGCTTGCATCATAAAGTTATATAAGTAATGTAATTCATAAATTAGGCTAATAATGTCTGGTCAATTTGCAGAATGCGAGTTAGCTTAATTTGCATACTTTATAATGATGAAGATACCATGTGTAATTCCACCAAAAGCTATGCTAAAAATGTAAAGCAAGGCCACAGCTGTTAAACATTCCGGAGACCCATTGTGCATTATTTGTTTTGACAATTTTATCTGACTCGAACTTGTAAAACGTAAAATGTTTGAATCACTAGCTATCTAGATACTTTACCAAGTGTGTTTGTGTGCATATTACTGCATATTACTTTCTGGAATGCTTTTGACCTTTTAAGAAACTATTTACATGTGGACGAATGGCGAGTCTGGTTTTCATGACGCATTTTAGAGGGCACATTGATTCTAAGGTTTTAATGAGAAGTATTTTGGGCCATATGCGTAGGAAATTCGCCTTCAATTTGAGCTTTGCCAGCTGCCCTGGATGTCTCTGGAGGCTGATTTTGGTTAAATCTTGCTTAAATAAAATCAATGCTGAGGTCGCCGTAATTAGGAATGCCTTGCTGTTAATTAAGCAGAGCTCAGGCTGTGTCGGAACGCCTCTCCACCCAAACGTCCCGTCAGGGAGATAAAGGGGCCACCTGGGACAATCTGACATGTTTTACATACTCTTCTGCCCCAAATACATCAAGATACTGATACCTCATTTCATTTGTGCTATTGGAGTGCTTCACTTAAGTTTACATATTTTTATTCAAGTGGAGGTGAATTGCTCTCTGTCACTTGAAAATGGGGTTAATATTTGTGCTTACATAATTTGTGACCCTGGAGCACAAAACCAGTCATAAGGGTAACATTTTTGAAATTGAGATTTATACACCACATGGAAGCTAAATAAATACGCTTTTCATTGATGTATGGTTTGTTAGGATAGGACAATATTTGGCAGAGACTATTTGAAAATTTGCAATCTGAGGGTGCAAAAAATGGAAATATCGAGAAAATCTTCTTTAAAGTTGTCCATCAGAGGCTAGCAGGTCATTGCTAAGAAGAAACACCTTTGTTTTAATGCTTTCTATTGGCTTATTGCTGTAATGAAGTTGTGGTGAGTAGATGAACCCGAAAGCTGAAGTTCTAAGCTTTACATTGATACCAAACTTGAGTGGGTAATTCCCAAAGAGCGGGCAGCAGCGAGTGAAGTTTGTAGGCGTGTTTCCGGCCAAGTTATACATTTACGTATGGAAATTTACAAAATATCTTTATGGAACTTCTTAATATTGTAATGATTTTTGCCTTAAGATCATTTTGACCCAAACAGTGTATTGTTGGCTATTGCTACAGATATTCGTGTGCTACTTATGACTGCTTTTGGGTTCCAGGGTCACATTTCTGTCATCATCTGCTTTTACCCTCAAGATGCTCAAAATCTGTATTTTGCACTCGCAATGATTTTTAATCATAAAAAATAAAAATAGTTATTATCTTAATGCTTTTTTCATACTGTCAAGTTCAGTTTCAGTTTTGCTTAGCTGCTTGGTTATTAAAGTCCCTGTGAACCGGAAGTTGCGATCGTTTTTACTTCCGTATTTTGACGCATTTCCGAGTGAAATGGAATTTTGAATGATAAAAATATTGGGCGAGGCTTTCGTCTTTCTCTGCGATTTGATTGGAGGTATAAAAACAGCACACTGACAGCTAAAGGGGAGGAGTTAATGGATGCTCCGCCCAAGCCGTCTAACAAACGTCATCTAAGATGCATAGTCATTACAGGACGGATGTGCATTTTCAGATTTTAGTTCAAGTTTGAGGGCAAACGATTTTTAAAAAGAGAATGACCCACATTGATAAACTATTACAATAAAAGCTGCAATATTTCATGAAAAAAATGTTTTCAATTTCACTGAGACTTTAAATTGGGGTTTAAACCCTAGTCCACTTGAGTTTCAATGAATTTTATAAATTTTTCTTAAAGGGGTGATATGACAGAGCTAAATTGAATAATATAGTTTGTTTATAGTTAATCTTTTGGAAGGGCAAACAAAGAGGCGTTCTTTTCGCGACGAAACACACAGCATCTCCACGACATGGCTGCGGCGGTGACGATACAATGAGATTTACAAGCACGCCCACCTTACTTGCGTATACATTTGGGCGGTCTTAGTCAAGTCATACCACGAAATGACGTACATTCGTGGGGGTGTGGTTACACGAGGCGTTTCAGGCAGGTCTGGGTGAGCATTCGCTTTTAGATAGAATACATCTTTTGTTCCGACACTTTAATTTTTGCAATTTTACGTGTCTAATACATGCATGGGCAACTTATAACACACCAAAGACACAGAAAAACACGTATTCGCACCATATGACCCCTTTAAACATTTTTTACATTGAACATGTTTCATCTCGTTTAGAGCACCAAATGTGCCAGGACTGCCCCTGGTGCCCTGTCAGAAACTAGACATGACGTCTATGCTATCCTAGTGTGTTTTATTTGATGTAATTCTGTGGTGATTTATTAATCTCTTGTTCCAAGAAGTGACACTGATTGCCAACAAATTCACAATTTCACAGTTGACTTCATCCACTCCTCCACTACCTCACGCTTTCTGTCTCTATCGTTCTCACTTACTGTGCCCGTGTTTCCCCGTTTCATATGATGGTATCTCACACAGTAGCAGTCTCGGCATCAACCTTTTCTTTTCCATTATGGTGAATCACAGCACCTCTTGGCTCTGGTGAACCTGTGATTGATCCACATTGGCCCATTTCACTGCCTGAAGTCTTTAATTGTGCGTAGACTGTGATGTCGCCACATCCCTGAAATCTATCCAGAGGTCCTCCTCCTGAGGAAATCCTTGTCGTCACCCTTGTTAATTGAAGCCTGACTAGAGTTTCTTGAAGAGAAAAGATGAGACCAGTGCATTAAAGGGTATACATTTTATCGGGATCGAACCCATGACCTTTTGCGCTGCTAATGCAATGCTCAGTCGTAGATGCTGACACGCTGTAAGCTCTTCCTCTTATATGTGTATTGGTCAATCATGCTGTCCGCTGCTAAACCAGTGGAGTGTTGTCTGTACTTAACGTAATCACATGGTGGTCTAGTGCAAGATGTTCAGTACCACCTCTGAGGTACAGGTTTTTTATGAACATATATTACCGAAAAATTGGTCTGTGGGCTTTTATGCAGGCATTCGTTTAGAATGAACCTTTAAACTTCTATAAAAGACACCCACGCTGATAGCCGATCTTAGTCTTTCTCCTGGATAATGAGATGCCCATTTGTCTTTGTAATTGCTCAGAGTTTTGAAGCGCTGTTCGCAGGATCAGGGCACAAATTGGACTTTAGTCTAAGGGCCAGATAAGCCTAGGAACTCGTTACCACCAGTAGAAAATCCAAATCAAGCATCAACTCGGATCAGCAAATTTGTTTACGCTGAAACGCGAGTGTTAATTGAGCAATTTATTATAATCATGCTGTAGCAGAGGTCACGAAAGCCAGTCTTACATGGGTCCCTAATTGCTCGGACCGCAAAAAAGATGAATAGCCTGTCTGGTTTGTGTCCTGATCCAGGGTCAGCACGGTCACACACAGTTTCAGGGATTCAGTATTGCTCACAAGAGTTTTTTCTGACCTCTGCATTTTCAAACGAAACGTGACCTTGCGAATTTTTCTTTGTTTGTTTGAAATTATGTTTGAAATTAGTCATATAGCATTAGAGTAATTACATTTTTTGATTATCGTATCAGAGATGTTAGATGAGAAGATTAAATGCTACACAAACAAATGGGTGAAAATGTGATGTTGATGTATCGCCAATTAAAAAGTCTAATGGACATTTTGGTAATAATATATTAGCATGTGCATTACACCAACATAAACAATGATGTTTTTCTCAGATTGTATTCCTGATTTGATTTGAGGGAACGCTTTACGAAGATTTTAGTCTTTTCCCATTAAGTTAGGCAGGAGCAGTGCTTGCATGACTAAAAGTAGCTGCAAGGATCGTTCAAAAAAATTACAAATTTTAATTTAATCAGCATTTCAAGATGTGTTGTGGCCATTTTAGTCCAGTTGAATTTTGACAAAATCAAACCTCAGGAGTGACACAACGTCATCCAACAGCAATGTGGAAGACTGACAGCAATGACAAGACGCATGAAAACTGTGATAGATAAATAAATAAATAATACTTTTTGAACTCTTCCTAAATACATGTAGAAATATTACTGTTGTATTGCTTAAAAGTGAATATGAACTTGTTTTCTTTGCAGTATTTGAGGTCTGAAAATACAGAGCAACTTTTCTGTTATTTTGACCTGTTTCTACAGTTTTCATTTTCGGCAAAAAAATGCAAATAGAAACTTTTTTTTTTAATTTTGGGAGAAATGTTGTTAGTAGTTCACAGAATGAAACATAAATGATCATTTTACCTAAACACATACCTTTAAATAGTTAATTCAGAAAACTGAAAATAATTTTGAAATGGACTAGCAAAGTGACAAGTCCCTGTACTGTTTTTGTGCATATATCTTTGTGGCTCAAACATGCATGTTTAGTGTGCTGAAAGACTGTCATTAGCTAGAATAATTCAACATTATTTCAGCCATTAGTGGCAGTTGGTCCTCCCCACCTGCCTTATACAAAACTAGAAAAACGATCAGCCCAAGCGTCATAGGGTTTGTAACTTTAATGATAATAGTGTCACCACATAACACAAAGTTAATTACAGACTACTGTACATTATAAGAGTGGAAGTGGATTCTCAGAGAAGCATTTTGTAAGCCTTGACATATGTGGTTTCCTTTGGTGATTTCTATCAGCAGTTTCCCATCTCAGATTCCGCTGCTGAGATTAGCCAATCACACAGCGCCACACGTCGCAGTTGAAATTTTGTCTGCGTTTGTGCAAAAATAAATGAATGTAATACTCCAATGACCAATATTCCTTAGAGTCTGCCAGAAATTCTGATTCATAAGCAAGTTTGTCAGAGTACGGTTTCCTTCCTCTTGTAAATGGATGGCTGCTGGCTTGTTTTGTGGCAGACAGATAGATCTAAGCGTCTGTGTGAGTTCAACTCAACTCAACTCACTTTTATTGTCACATCACCACGTGTGGTGAGTGAAAGTCATGGATTTGTTGTTATTTGTTGGCGTTTCTTTTTTGGTCACAA
Source organism: Triplophysa rosa (assembly GCF_024868665.1). NCBI lineage: Eukaryota > Metazoa > Chordata > Actinopteri > Cypriniformes > Nemacheilidae > Triplophysa > Triplophysa rosa. Next base: position 13,372,420 of record NC_079909.1, on the reverse strand, counting down.
GGCTGGAAAAAGGCTGACTTGAGAAAAATGTGATAAAAATAGTTTCTCTGAACATCTGAACAAAATCTCATTGGGTGACATAAAATGATTTAAATAATTATCATCCATAAATTAATTTGTTATCCTCTAAAATTCATCATATAGCCGTGACACAAAAAGCGTGCATGTTGAGACTTGATATGAAATGACACTAATAATATAGATTGTGACAGACTTTCAGATTCAAACTTTCAGATGATGTGTCAAGCTCGGTCGTAATTGCTGTATATTTACCTGACGTATTATTATAACACTTGCGTGAGGTCTATTTGCATAGGAATTGCTCTGGAGGCGATCTATGTCCATAAACGTCAGAAGGTCTCAGCAAGCCTGTTCCAGTCATTACTACGCTTTACGGGGGGTCGGGTGCATTGATCGGCTCTCTCATCGCTCCATCCTGAACACGCTCTCCTCGCCGCCTCATGCTGCAGCGCTGACGCAGTATCTAAATGGCACTTCTGTATTCCCTCCACGTCCTCCATCCAGATATCGATCAGGGGCCAATATGTTACTTTCATTTCCCCCTACGCATGTTGCAGCCGGCGGAAATGCCTAATGTCATCAAAGCACTCCATTAAGTTGAGAAGAGGTGAAGAGACCCTTACCGACAAGCAGCTATCGGCGCCCAAGGCCAATCCTTCCGTTCTGAGCGCTGGTGCCATCAGAGGGCTTTCTGATACGATACCGGTGGAAAAGGTGACTTGTGTTTGTTTCTAACACCAGGAGACTTATTTGGTCTCCAGTATGGTTGATTGGAGATGTATTTTTGATAGCACATTTGCACACTAGCGGTGGATTGAAACTGATGTTTTGCTTTTGCAGTGGCCGCTTTGGTATTCAAACAACGGTCCGGATGCTAAATGGCACAATGCCTTGCAAACAAAACAACGTTGACATTACAGCTGGCATTTTAACAGGCACGCACGTTCATGTCTGGTACATGTCTGGCTATCTGACCAGACCTGACAACAGCTTTTGACAGATTTAACTTTATTCACGAGCAAAATTGTAACATATGTTTACTAGGACTTAAGTTAATATATCGCTAATTTGTATGAATTCTTAACTTTTGTCTCTATATTGCAGTCTCTTTTTGAAACTTGAAACTGCAGGTTACATACTCATCTTTACATGGGTGGAAGTCAAATGATGTTAAAAGAACATTTTCCCCATAATTGTACCTGACAACTCAATTTATAAATCTTTGTCCGCTTGAAAAAAAACCCAATAGATCCATGCCAAAAACAATAGAAATTGAATGATTCAATGGTTATAATAGGAATTGGATTTAATAGAAACTATAATGGTGTCTGTCTACTGGTATGTGATGGATAGTATTGGTGGGACGTTGGAATAAACGCGATCCAAAAAAAAAGAATTTTGTAATGGTTTTAATGGAAAAAGCTAATGGGTCCTAATGGTATTTTAATGGAAAGCATTAGAACTTCTGTAATGGTTTTTATTGTTTTTTTTTCAGCGGGTACTATTAGCTTTCAGATGTGAATCAGAGTAAGGAGATGGTTTTGAATACAAATATTTGCACAATATCTTTTGTTTTTCAACCCCCAAAAAGTTCAAGGTTTCAAGACATTACAGGTATTGAAAACACAATTCAAAATGTGGCTAATGTATTCTTCATTTAATTTTTATAGAATTGAATACAAGAGCCTCCAGTTCACAACATTTCATTTGGCAACCAAGTTAACCCAAGAAGATGGTCAACTTGAATACTTGAATTGCATCAATGGTGAAAAAATACCTTGAGCAGTGTTTCTTGCATTCATTTAGTCTGTCAGCTCTGGTTGTTTATAGAAATGTATAAGTGTTTTGTTATGATCACCTTCACCTTTCCTAGTGGTTGGCATTCCTCTTATAATGTATAATTCAGCATGTAAGCTTGTTCTTTAGTCATGGATCAGAAGCACTGTGTAAACCTGGCCAAACAAGTCACAAACAGTTCTCACATCTGTGAGGCTTTTTTCTCATATGTACAGATGTCAGCGTGGGTTGTGTTCAATAATTCAAGTACACTGAATAAGTCTGGAGAGGGTTTCTATGTCCTCCCAGGCGTGCTTAAATTTTTTATACTGTTCTTTTTAGTGTCCATCCACCCTTTTCACCCCCATGTCTTTTTCTCTGGTCGATTTGAGCCTGCTCTCGGGGGGATTTGATATATGGTGTAGACGCATACAGTGCTGTAGCGTTGTTTCAGAAGCATTGAGATACAGTATATGTGATGCAGAAATAAAAGAAAATGATTATTGGAAATAAATGTTATAAATTTAACTATTTATAACGCGACATAACGTCTTTTGAGTGACTCATGACTTCCATGTGACTCATGCCACGAAACATTTGCATTTCTACAGAGACCATCAATTAAAATAATGCAAATCAAAACACGTAACATGCTCACCATTTGGGTTATATGTCAAGTGCTCGAGCAGTCGAAATGACCAGAATGCATAAGGCTAGGTTTGAAAGAATCACAGCTTGCTCTGTCTCACAAAACTTTAAATAGAACCACAGGGGCCAGTTACTTTAAAGCCTCGGTTCGTTTTTTGGACACCGGCCCTGTCAGTTGATCTCTGACTGGACCGATGGGCAATGGCAGAGCTGGTGAAGGGCCAGCACGTGTGACTGGGAAACTAATCTGATGTATGGGCCTGAGGGAAACAGGTCACCTCAGCATCTGCCATTCTCCAAATGTCTCCTCACAATACGAGAATATTAAAAAGCACCTGGGCAAGCAAGGAATCCCATAAGGTATTTTGTTTTTCATAGTTCCTCTGAATGTGTCTGGGATGTGATTTGTTGTGCCATTGTGTCTGCTGGGTTTCTGGCAGACAGATTTTGTAGAGTTAATCTATGCTATAAATCCGACTTTAAAAGATCAAAAATTCTATATATAATGTGTGTGTGTGCATCAGAGAGACCCAAGAAAATGTAAGTTGGACATTTTCCGTTATTCAGTAGTTTCCAGCGTTTTCCTTGCACTTCGTTTAATGAAAATAGGAAGGACGTCATAGGCTCCATTGTCAGGTTAATAAGAACTATGTCACATTGTTTTTCAACCTCGATATTTCATTCAACCTCAAACTTTCCACCGGGCGACCAAAATGTAATTAAGAATGTGAATAGCCTGCGGGTAAATTGTCAATCAAAGTAGATTAAGGTACCTCACTAAACCGCCTTTACATATCTGCGTTTTGGCTGCTCTTTTTTTGCTTGAATTACTTAAATTTAAAGCAATTTAAAAAAATGACTTGACTTCCAGGGCCATCCTCCCCGGCGTAGCAACGTGACATTCGTAGATCTTGAGCACACAGTGGGATAAATCTTTGAGCATCGGTGCAAAGAAGGATGAGACGAGAGTCTATTTAGGAATAATAATGAAATGCAAAGTAAGAAGCAAACAAACGGGAGAGACTGAAATCATTGGCGATTCATCTGATGTTGGTGATCTCACAATTCATTATCGGGGTGCCAGTCATGTTCTCTGTGCTAATGCACATGCTGACAGCTGTAAGCATTGGATACCCAAAGGGCGCTGTGGGCTGGATTCTGTTTTCTCAAAAAGAAGAGGTTGTGCTGAATAAAGTTAATAAATCGCTGTCAGATATCACCACCTGATACCTACCACCGCATTGTGGTGATAAAGATGTCCCATTTAAGCCTGCAGCAATGGTGAAATTTTACTTGTGAACGTTCTGATGACTCTCGCAACATGTTTGTTATAAACGCTCCAAAAGCCCTCGGGCAATTAAAGCCAATTTATAAAAACGTCCCGCTGCAAGCTGTATAGGGTGGATGGCGTATTTGTTTTGACACTTGAACAATTTTTACAACACACTCGTCTATCCGTCAGTGGCAGGTGGAATTGAAATGTCAAACCCCAGTGACCTTTCTCAAAGATCCCCTGTGTGTGTTTTTGACCCTTATAGAGCAGCTTGGATCATTAGTATCCAGCTAAGCCCTCTGTAACATTTAGATCGCCCTACACACACCCAGTCAATCCCTTCTGAGTAAGCAATCATTGGAATCTGCGGGACAACATACCACAGGCACGTCCTGTGTGTAGGATTATACATGACCACACGGAAAAACATCAATTTCTTTCTTAGACTTTTGTCTTGTTTTCCAGTACTAATATCTAAAAAAATCCTAAATCAAGATTTATTTACTTGAGAAGCAAAATGATATAAGCAAAAAAAAGAAAAAAGTTAGTTTATTCTTAAAACAAAAATATCTGCCATTGGGGAAAAAAATTAAGTTTCAGCTATTCAGTAAACTAAATTCAAGTCTATTTTTACCCTGTTGGGAGATTTTTTTTCTTGTTTTGAGCATAGTTTTACGTAAGGGATAATGTATAGGCAGTCGGTTGTTATAGCAGAAATAAGCCTCGACAGTGTGATCTTGTACATTATCCCGCTTATTACACGGCTACTTGCCATGAGAAAAAGTAGACATGAAATGTGAATTTGAAATATTTTATTAGCAAATTTTTACCGAATGCAGACCTTCCTTGTGGAAAAGCTGTTTACTTTTGGTTTTATGATAGGAAACGATGTTCAAATGTTACGAACAGGCAATTTGGTTTAATCATTTGTAAATATAATGTTATATATGTTATTAAAAGACATATTTATGTTTAATTTGTCACAAAAACCTGTCAAAATGATTTGCTGCATCTGGGTTACCGTGTGTTATTAGTTTTGAGAGGTTGTTATCTGGGAATAACGAACCTGCAAATGTCGCGACTGGCCAATCAGAATCAAGCATTTTTTAAAGGAAGTGAGGCCATTTTTAACCATTTTGTTTCCCAAGTAAATGTATCTTAATTTAAGAATTTGTAGATATTTGTACTGTAAAAACAAGACCAAGATATGAAGAGTACCCGACTATAAATGTAGTCCTGAGAAATATGCAACGCTTTTTAAAAGATTTTTTGAGGAAACATTACATCATACTGTCTCTAGAGCAGTTTAGCTCTCGGTTTAACAATGGTTCAACTCCTCAGCTTTACTCCCATTCTCTAGTGGACTATAATTTCTCATTTGAAGTTGTTTCTAAACTTTAGATCTGACACCCCTGTGCATTTCGTTTTCTCAAAGAGGCTTTGATTGCATCATCTATCCCCGCATGCACACTTTTGACTCTATAACCAATCAAATACCTCTGCTGATCCAGGCCTTACATCTAAGAGCTTTGAAGGCCTCTGATCAGTCTGATCACATTATACTTTGGGTTACGAAATGATCCGAAAACAGAATTGCATTACATTTATGCATTCGACAGATGAATTTTATGCATTTGACAGAAGGTTTTTATGCAGAGTGACTTTCATGTCCCTATAGGGAATCAAACCCACAACAAATGTTTTTTAATGCTATACCCAAGGAACATTAGAATTGTTTATGCATTGTTTTATCATCTAGGGTTATAGATAAGACTTTCAACAGGGTATGTGCTTTTACTTTTCCATTTGTGTGTATGAAAGACAGATAGAGAATGCTGCTTATTGCGTTCTAAAATCGAACCCACATACAGACTTCAGAGCTCACTTGAGTGGTTGTCTGGTGTCATATCATTATAGCGCAATCCCCGCAAGGCGATTGTTGCAAGAAATTCAATTTGCTCAAACTAATGAAGTCAACTATTTATCATATATTATTATGATTCACCTATGCCCCAATACCATTCCACAGTATTGCAGAGCACCATAGACTTTGCTTTAGATAGCTTCAAACTGCCTACAAAGCATTTTTCCCCACACAAGTTATGAATAGAACCGCAATGGCCTTTTGGGGCAGAATGGCTCTTTGAATCATCGCTGACAGCATTGTCTTTTGACAGCCTTTGTCATTCAAATGGTTAGTTCACTTCATTCAGTGATATTTTGTCAACTCAGATAGTTTATTAAAATGATAATGCTCTTTATTACACTTGATTGGAATGATCCATTGTCACATGCATAAGAGAAAATGAGGATCGGTAATGAGTTTCAAGGACTTTTGCATTAGAGGCACTGGCAGAGGATAAACCCATTGCAGGGGAAAGTGATGAAGTCTAGGCTGTGGAGACTGCCTTCTATTTAAATGAGATTTTCTTGTCATCTGGAGCCATAGATTTCAAACAAATGGTCTTTAGATACTGCTGTACAGTGTTCATATATAACATTTGATGGTGGCTATTATTTATACGGATTATTTATAGGATTATACAGTCACGTCATATTATTTCTTTAAGCAATTTAAATTGTTACTTATAAGGATTATGTGGGCTTAATTTGCTTTAATCTAATTGATTTTATTTTGTTAATGGCTGATTTGCAGTTGTGTGAGATGATTGCATATATATTTTTTCATTTGCATATGGATAAAATTTAAGAAACACAATCAATATGAATTATGCTGCCATGAATTATAAATGCAGTTTAATCCATGTGTGCCTTTAATTACAATTTAGAGCTGTTTCAGAAATTAATACATTTTCACATTTTGTCAAATGTAGGAAAAAAATTGCTTTAAATTTGGCTTTTTTAACCTCCCTCCATTTTCATCATCTGTATTCATGTATACATACAACATGGCCATTTCTAACGGAAGGCTAAGCCTTCCCAAGCCTCACACACCCTTTGCATATCTCTGCTATATATCTCAGCTTTGATATTTGGTAATCTTTCCCCGTGCATCATTTCTGGAGTTCCCCCCGCTTCCCCGTCTCTGCCTGTTGAGCCGCTTCATGTCGGTTAATTGCTGACCTTTGTGTTCCATCTGCCCCATGTGTGCAGCACATCCTGGTGCTGTTTAATGATCTGAGAACAAAAATTGGCTTTTCACACCGATCCAGCACCAGCCTCTCCTCACCCGAAACATAATCTCAGCTGTCGTGAAATACAAACTGGCATATCTCTCACCCCTGCTGAAATGACATTAGGTGAATTTCCAGACTGCATGGTGCTGGTCTACCTGTTGTTAATCTAGTATCTTAAAGGGATAGTTCACCTAAAAAGAAAACAAATCTGACATCATTCATTCACCCTCGTGGAATACAAAAGAAGATATTTTGAGAAATGTCTTAATGGTTTTGTGTATGTACAATGGATGTCAATGGGGGGGACAATGTTGTTTGGTTACTAAGGTTCTTCAAAATATCTTCTTTTGTATTCTTCAGATGAAAGAAAGTCATACAGGTTTGGAATTGACTTGAGAGTAAATGAGAAGTAAATGCTCATTTTTGAGTGAACTCTTCCTCATGGCACCAGAATCACCATCACATCCCAATTATACCCCTGGATGTACAGTAAGCATACAGTACATGTGTTAGTATCCAAAACAGGTATGTGTCTGTTTACTGCAGTTCCTGTCCCCTCAGCACTGCTTCTCTCCACACGGTCTTATCCCTCTGTGACAGCAGTGCCGTATCTCTGATGAGGTGGCGAGTGTGTCTGCGGCAAGGATTGCTGTGGAGCTGACAGCACACACACACACAGGCGAGCGAGCACGGTCAGTCAATCACAGAGCCCTTGAAGCGTCATCTCGAGCTTAATGTGGACTGAATGCAACGCCTATTGATTTTCCTCCGTTGTCCGTGACTATAAATACAGATTAATAAACAACATTTTTCTAGCCGTCCGCAGGGACGGAACTCAGGCGGACCGAGTTTCTGACGGTTGAGAAGAATGATGAAGACGGTTGAGGAGTCGATCGCTCGTTCCCATTAGAACACTGAGCACGGTCCCTCGGGGTCATATATCTCATGTGAACGCCCTTCAATGTCAGTCACAATGCAGACAGGAAGTAGACTGATGCGTGTGAGTGGATGTTCTCATGGTGCGGAACAAACAAGGACGGTTTCTCTTTGACATTTCCCAAACGCAGCCTCGTCACAAAGAGTGAAGTGACCGCAACTCATGATGCTGAGGAGCGTCTTGTGTCGCTGCGGGCCACGCCATTGGCTGTTGCTTCCAAGACGCTTCTGCTCGAGTTCTCTGGATCAGCACTAGAGTGTGAACATGCTGCCGTTTCCATGATGAGGGGAAAATCACACTCCCTGGTTCTGTGTGATGACAGCAAATAACAACTTTCATGGCCACAGTATGCAACTTTGCACTGCCTCTTGGGAAATTAAGAGAAGAGAAGAATTCGATTTCTGTTCTATTTCTATAACATTTGCGCATTTATTCTGCATGTGCATTTTTTCTTATAATTACATTTGTGTGTTTTTCTTCTCCAAGGATTAGTTTGTCGTGCACAGATGAGACCCAATGACAGATCAAAATTAGATCTGTAATATTAACTCTAAATTTACTCTTAGTAAAATTAATTTAAAGGTTGTTTTCAGGTTTGTTTTACGATTTCAGTGCACATGGTACATGATCTAGACATATTGAAATGTTAGAATAAAGGTTTTTTTAAGCTCCTGGACCCACACATTGTCATCAGTGTCCCATTAATGTCAAAAAAACAAAACTCTCTCCAGCTCAATGCACACTTTCAGGCAGACTTCTTCCACAAGTTTGCAAACTTTTTGACTTTTACCACAACTTCCAATCACTGAGAAGATTGTTACGATTCATCAATGCCATCACAGCCATGCTAATGATACTCTGTAAAACTGCTGGTTAATGTTTGAGAGTAAGATAAAGCATTTTTTGTACTGTCAGCATCTTTCCACTGAGTGTGGATGAGGCAGAAGTTTGCGAAGCAGCTACATTGATAATTTCACATATAAAGCATTACTGGGTATTAAAAATATTGTTAAAAAAAGTGATTTCATGCAGATGGGTCTAGATTTGATTCGGGAGCGTCAACAAACAGGAAATTTTCTTTACTGTATCTTTTCTAATATTGACCACATTGGTGCCGCTGTTCATGCTGGGATCTCTGCCCTTGGTCATGAAACCTACATTAAGGCCTATAAAAAATGTATGGATTTTCAATGCAGACATGGAGGCAATTTTACCTCCTTAGTATGAATTTATGAGAGCAGGCTAAGAATATTTCCAGAAAACCCATGTTTGTTTTAGTAAAGGAAAAAATCTTCAACGTTTACAGATCTGAAGCCGCTTTGGCACTAATGCACTTTTAATTGGTTTACTCCAAGTTAAATGTTCATAAGTACTTGTGTGTGGATATGCTATAGTGAATACCTAATGTAGTAATGCTGGTAAAAAATTATGAACAATTTTATGTTTTTTTGCCTTCAGAAAGTGGTTATGTTGATTTTAAACCGTCATCTAGTAAATTCTATAGTAATTGCTTGGGTCGCCCATATTTGGATAGGCCTCCAAATTAGTTTTTAAAGAAAAATGTTGTCCGATTTTTTTAAAGATAAAACTTTTCAGTCTGTCTTTTTGTTGCCTCTTGTCTTAAGGTTTTAAATTCGTGCAACCTCTTGATCCACCTTGATTTCAGCATGGCAGTTATAATTCACATAATTTTTCTCTCCTTAGTGATGATTAAAACGCAGTGTTTTCTTGTTAACCAGCACTTTAGAAGAGCAGAAAACCTCTCTGTATTAATGGTCATGACCATTAATAAAACACAGGGGGAGTTTAACATTGGCAACCCCTGAAGAGGAGGATAATTACACCTTTACTCTAAATAAATGAGACTCTTGCCATGATTGGCTTCAAGTTGATTTCCATGCTTGGGGTACAGCCGATAACAAACTTCGCTATGGCAGCTGGGTTGACACAGACGTCTCCCGCTGCACAGAAGTGAGCCGGGTCAGAATGTCACCTGAGGAGATGTCATGACTGAAGACAGGTATGGCATTAATAAGTGCTGGGCTGCATTGGGACATACTGATTGACAACGTGCTGCCTCTGTGTCTGGCCGAGTTGACCTCTTATTCATCGAGGAAAGATCCACCACTGTGTAGCGTGTCTGTGTGGGTGGGTTTTGGTGAGAGAGAGAGACGGAGGGATGGAGGTTGGATTATTGCTGAAGTCTATCATTACAGCAATGTTCTCTGGCCTTGTGTTTAAATGTATGTATGCAGATTTGTCAATAAGTATATGCATTAGGAAAAAATGCTTTGAAATGTAAACTTAGTGCTTCTGCCATATTTAGGTTTTAGAGCAAGTGATGCTTATTTTTTGCATGTCATGGGAAGTTCAAATGATTAATCAGGACAGCTGTTTTAACTTTAGGCGTTGTCTCATAAATAAGCATTCTTAGCTTCACACTTAATAATGTCCGCTGATTCTGAATGGCAAAGACCTCAATAGTTCTCCATGTTTTCTTTCCTGTATGGCTATTTGTGGCAGCGAAACTCAACTGACTCTTGCTCATTATTTTCATAATCTTTGACCTCTCGTTGGTAAAATGTTCATACATTGTGCAACAGAGGCTAGTGCTCTACTACACAGGTTTATCTGACCACTCTGCATTGTTTTTCACTTTAGTTGGTCATTTTTTTAGTAGCCTTAGTAATATGATAAGGAACAACCGCTGAAGAGTTTTTACTCTTGTATATCTGTATTCCTATGGAATTAAAGCTATGGTAGGCAGCGATGTTTAGATCGCTGGAGCCATGTGAACATGTGAACAATAATGTAAATGATAACGACCGTCTAAATGGTACAAAGGCAACATTAGGACTGTGGTATACCAGTATTAATACATTAGCACTATAAAGCCTCTTTCTGAACAGGGTGTTTTATTTTCTCTTCAAATATATGGTTGGGATTAATATTCAATGGTTGCTCTTGCTCTATTAATATTCACTAAAATGAGTCCGATAAATCTGATGGTTACTTGAAATTAGCAAATTGTTGGGATTGCCTTTACTTATCTTTAAACAAAGACAAAAACAATGAGCGATAAATTATTTAATATTTTTGCTAGTCTTTCATTAGCAATGCAGCTTTCTTCTATAGACCACTTAACAAGATGTAAACTCTGGTCCAGAAGCACTTCTATTATTATTTATTTAATTATTATTATGAATATTATTATTATTGTTATTTTAAATCTATGTAAATAAATCTTAAATATTTTTGTTAGGTTAACATTTTAAATTGGATATAAATATTCTGTTGGTTGTATTTTGTTTAAAAGTTTATTAAAGAACTAAAACAGGAAGTTCTTCTGGACCAGCATTGAACCGTGCAGCGTTGTTAACGTCATCCGAAGTAGTCTATAATCATCTCTAGTTTTTCATTATAAATTTTCCTTTTACAGTATTACAGTATTTTGTACATTCTTTCCAGAAGTCTGCTGCTAGTAGTATTTTCCCAAACTAACTGCAAGGAAAAAGCTTTGGTGATCAAACACACCGAGTAATCCAGCCTGACCACAGTGCCATAAGACAGCTCAGGTATTTCATGCTGTTTAGAACATTAAGCTGTGGGTCACTAAACCTTTCAATGCTCCGGTGCACAGTTTTGTTTTAAATTCCTACTTAATCAGGTATTATGGTAATGATTCTTCACTCTCTTCCACTTATTAAACAGCGTAGATGCAGCAAAAACCATTAAGCGTTGAATAATTTACTGCACTACATTTCATTACGTACAATTACTCATACGCAAATACAGTTTCACTTCAATAAATGAAGTAGTTCAAAAACTCCCTATGTTTAAGGATTATAACAAATCAACAGGATGTATTGAATGGCTCATCTGGCTTTGACATGCCATTAGAAGCTCAAGAGAGAATAAGATTTTCAAAGGGCCCTTTAGAGAAGCGGTCAAACAGAGAGAAGTCTGCAAAGCAATGCAGTCTAATGTCAAGGAGAGAGATTTGCAGTTATGTTAATGCAGTGTGGGTGTGGCCAGTTGTTAAAACTTCATGCAAACGAGCACTGATGCTCGTGTGAGATGCCGTAGTCGAGAGCAGGCAAGACAGAAAAGTAATGTTCCTGTAAGCATTTAGACTGTTTTATAAGATTGGTTTCTTCACACGTGTGCACATGAAAAGAAAAGAACGGGTGAAAAACGGTGACAGAAATTCTGAGGGAGTTTGATTCATGCATTGCTAATCATTCATATTGTTCACGATGTGGTGCATTATGCGCAGCTGCAATTTAAATACAAATGCTTTCCCCTGCAAAAAGTTTATTTATAGCCGCAAGAAAACTGATTAATTGTCAAAATACAATAACATCTAATTTTTACTGGCAATGCATCTCAATTCCAATGAGAATCTTAACAGCTATGGACAGTCGTGCAGCCCACCATTATGGTATCTATACTGGCCTCAAAGCAACAAACAGTACAACAACCTGCCAACTTTCAACAATAAAATCACTGTCAGTATGAAGAGGACATAAGAAACAATGTGTTTTAGGCATTCAATCAATAAGTCTTAACCACAAGCATCTGCCAAACAGGGGGCACATAAAAGCACAAAGAGATTTCAGTTTTTCATCGCCATTGACCCGCCCTGAAAATGATACCATGACACAATAGGGATATTATTGCAGCCGAAGCGCTTTATGGACCCCTCTTAGCGTGTAAAATGAAACCATGGGAGAGAGACCAGCATTGGATTGAAGGACTGGAAAAAAAGTCATCTTTTTTATTTTAAAACTTGATGCTTTCTACTTTTAAGCTGTTTAGTACAGGTAGCTTAACATTTAGAAAAGAGAAAAGAGGAGAACTTAAAATACTGAGGTTGATTTTGAATGTAATATGTTTAGTTTCGTCACTGAGAGACTCAGTTCTGAAGAAGCAGTGTGTGGCAGAATCATTTGCTCTCTGCCTCTATAGTAAACCTTGAGTACACACCTAGTTTCCATTTAGTAACTCTTTAAAGTACATAAAGTATACTTTAGTTTAGTAAAATTAAAACTTTGAAAACATTTCTGTTTAGTGAAATCAAATGAAATATTTTCCCCAAAAATGGACAAATTGAAATGTTGCATCAGAAATAAACTTAGGCCTAAATAAGTTTAAGGCACTTAAATTACAATAATAAACAAAAACTAGCTAAAATTAAAAAATAAAATCTTATATAACAACAAAAAATGACACAAAAGCATATAACAAAATTGCTAAAAAATGTAATTAAAATGAACATTAAAATCTAAAAATAGAAGCTAATTTAAAATATTAATAAAACTAAAAACAAAACAATAACTCTGTTGCTATTGAGAATAATAGATGTTTAAGCTTTATTTAGAGCCGTTGATGCATTTTGTTGTGTAAAAGTACCATTTGAAAATGAAATATTCACTAAGTGTAACTATTTAAATGATTACCAAGTGGGTTAAAGCTACAGTTTGTAAAAACCGCCGCTAGAGGGCGCACGATCAAAACAACAATAATGCCGTAGCTTGATGACGCTATGAAGGAGCATGGAATGATGGGATCTGTTGTCTCCACCGCTGATGGCCATCAATCAGACGGGAACGAGAAATCATGTTAGAGGATGAGGTAAAGTTCTATAAATGTTGCGAATAATTGTGGTCCATAAATAAGTGACTGCTCGAAAAAAGCTAGTGGCTTGCTAGACGCTACTTCCGTATTTGTCCACGACACTGTCGTCATGCGGTTTCTAAGTCAGTAAAGGCGGTAACAAAGGGAAACGAGGATATGACGCCATTGACAGGCGACCACACAGCCCCGTGTCACTGTTTAGAATGGCGATTTTCCAACGATTTACAAGTAGTTGGAAACATTTGAGATATTGTAAGTACTCAGCTGAACAAAATATATAACACTAGCCTAGTGGTTTTTGGATATTTTACTGCAAAAAATTTACAAACTGTACCTTTAACTTTAAAAACGCAGTGAAACTAATCCCTGAACCATTTCAATTTGAGTCACCTTGAAATAATTAACAGTGATGCCTGAAGTCGAAAAAAAATCAATGTAACGTGTGTGAACAGTGACATTAGGAGCGTGTAAGCAGGTAACAGAAGCAGGTACATGGATAGAGAGGAAAAGGGCACTTGAAGAGACTTCAATTAGCAGTATCAGTTCAGGTGTGCAGTCAGCCGTGAACAGAGAGCCACGAGAGGGCCAGACGGAACGAGCAGTCGGAGATCAGATCTGTTATATGGAACGAGGGAAGGACGATCCTGTCCGACATAATGATGTGGAAAATGACAAGCACCATTTCATATCTCCCGTCAGAGCCTGAAGTAATTGACACGCTCTCCGCACGACTCTCGGAAGTGACATACCGGTACGCTCCGTGTCGGCATCAGGTGCTGCAAGGTGTGTGATATGACAAAGGCACCAGTTTACAGTGTCGTTTATTTACAACGAGCATTTGATTCAGTCTGTTGACAAATCAGTACGCCGCCCTTGTTCTGTTCACGCCGGTGCTGCCAATCCCTCGTGGCATCTGTCGTGTGATCGATGGCGGTTGTTAATCTTGCGCTCATCATACGCGTATTGTAAGCTTGGGACCTTCTCTTTCAGCGTGCAGGGAAATCGTGATTCAGTGTGTTGTTCTTTGCAATGTACATGAAATTGCTACCTGTCACTTTCAATGCACATTGATTACGGCTAGTGCGTGGGCCGCAAACGGAGGGTGATTATTTGTCTTTAAAAGCCATTCAGAGGACATGGCGCTTTTGTGCGCTGCGTGTCACTGTTTCAGAGTTAATTACAGATGAGAGGTAATCGCTGAGAGATGCTCAGTGATTCACGAGCCGGAGTCGCTCTGAGACACGCCGGCACATTTTGGTCCAGCCCTTCTCGTAGGAGGCCTGCAGTTTGCCTCCCTCGGTCACTTTAGCAGCCTCAGACCTGAAGAAGGCATAAAGATGAAATGTGTAAGAAAATGATTTGATTTAAAGAGGACATTGTTTTGATAAGTCTTGTTCTTTCTGCAGATCCCATGATCCACCACCGGCAGAAGACTGTGGTGTCTGATCTCACCTTCCAGACCGGCATGTCAAGCTTGATGGACTTTGGAACTCCAGACTCTACACTTGACAAAGGTAAAACCTTGATATTGACATGCAGAATTTAGTAGTCGTACAATTTCTCGCAAGCCCCCATCGTTACAACAAAACTACAAAAAAAACGATTGTCCTTTTGGATCTTTTAGCGACTAAAGAAATGCTCTTACTCAAATTGCGAGAGAGTAATCTTCAAAGAAAACAAAAAAGCTTTGTCTGGTTCATACAATTCACCCACTGTGGTGAAGCGTCATTATGGAGTGTATTGATCAAACATGGAATTGAACAGAATCTCAAAGTCTTATTCTAGACGTCCCATTTTCCAAACATAATGACGCCTGTTACTCTCTATTGCTTTCCTCCTGAGTGCTGTCTGCGTAAATCATAATCTTTATGGCTTTATCAAAACCAGAGTAACAAAGAAGCCACTTTTAGAATGATGTCTTTTTTACCAATAGAAGGAATATTTGACTTTAGTCAATATGATGGCTTGGAAGACTTAACATGTTAATGTACTGACATTTATTATCTGAATGTGCTTTTAACTGTAGATCTGTTCTGAATAGCACAAAAGTAACTTTTTGAACATGCATTGTAGTAAAACATGTTTTAGTTTTCCTTTTTTGTGAATTTGACATTTATTTAAATATAAACTTCATCCCTCTTTCTTTTCATCCCTCCCATCGTTTCTTGTCCTCTGATATTTTATTGTACTGTATTGTATTCTCTGTTTTCTCCTCTATTCTATTCTCTCGTGTTTTTCATTTCGCCCTGTGAGAAAAGCATTATTGATGTTGTGCTTGCTGTCAGTACTTCATTACTCCCAGCTGAGCCGTAAATTGTTTTGAAAGATAAAGCTCGGTCGGCCAGGCAACTGTATCTATGCAGTTCAGAGCCTCGAAAATAAAAGCAGGCTGATGTTTTAGAAGCCCTTTAATGTATTAAATTCATTACTTTCAGCTTTGTGTGCCCATACACACTCACTGATGTGAGACGACGAGAACAACAACCCGAAAAGATGCTTCTGGGAACATTCTGTGTGCTATTTACGTGGTCACTCATTCAGTCCATCAACAACTGATGCTTCATTGTATGAAGACTAGGGATGGGTATCGTTAAGATTTTATCGATATCGATACTGCTTATCGATACCGGTACTTATCAATACTGTTATCGATACTACGCTCTATAATTTGATGCAAAAACACATGATGTGACAAGATGTTAAACATTTTAAGTTTCTTTATTACAGCTGAGCTTTAGAACAGCAGTTTACAAATACTTCTGAGCAAACAGAAAATGCCACATAACAAAACGTGTGTGTGTTCCTTAGCATACCACTTACGGCACTTAGCATGTGCATAGGAGCACATCATAATGTAATTCTACATATTTACTTTACATCAATATGGTTATTTGGCTGGTAGACCGTATTTCTTTTTTCCTTTCTGGTTTTAGGTCTACATAAATTTAAGTACTATTAGTGTAATAAAGTAATGTTTTTTTAAATATATGTACTATTTTTTATAATTTTACTAGCACATTTACTTCAATTTACTAAAGTAAGTAAATATACTCCGTGGCCGAATTATTAAAAACAATGTTATAACTTGTTCTCAAATAAAGGACTTTTATTTTGACGGGTTTCCGCAAAGGGGTGTTTTACGGAAGCTTCCTCGTTGTGAAACGCGGACGCTGAAAGCTCCACAAGCGCAACCATGCCACTCTTTCACTCATAAACACGCAAAACAAGCAGATTACAAATACATCGCGGAAATCATATGACCCTAGATATCACACATACGTCGAGCAAACTTCGGCCATTCGGACATCATTCAGGGATGTAAAATGACAGGCAGCAGCCTCTAATTCGCCATTTAACACACGAATACACAGAGATAAAACTACGCAAGTATCGGTAACAGTATTGTTTGTCATGAAGCTTATCGACCCAATTATGTGCCGGTTCAAAAAAGTACCGGTTCTCGGTACCCATCCCTAATGAAGACTGGAGCTGTTTTGCAGGTCATTTCCCAGCATGCACTCTGAACTCGGCACCAGTATCTCCTGGTCTTTAAGAGGGAGGGATAAAAGAGGAGATGAGTGTTTGCTGAGGACCTGAGAGCCCTTAAGCCAGTCTACCTGCCTGTGTTTGAGACTGACACTCATTTGGAGGCTGAAGTTAGTGCTCTGTGGGCCCCTATCTGCTGCTGGGTCCTTTAGCTACGGTGGCCGTGAAGTGCAAAACAAAACAACAAATCGCAAAACTAAAAACAAATCTAAAAGCAAAATAAAAAATCCAAAATCAAAATGACAAATCTGAAAACGCAATATCAAATCTAAAAACAGAATAGCAAATCTTAAAACACAACAACAATTCGGGAAACAAAATAACAAGTCAGAAATCACATCGACAAGTCAGAAACCACATCGACAAGTCAGAAAACACAACGACAAATCAGTCAAACCGGAAAAGGTAGGTATTTTGTTGAAATGGGATAGCTACTGCTGATTGGATGAAACTCCTGTCAATCAAGATATCCAGGACGCTCGATGTACTATGAGAAAGGACATGCATATGTGATACTGCTCATATTCATTGATTAAGGTTCAAAAGCCACATTTTGTTAATAAAGTTGAAACGAGCTCATCTTGCATTAGGAGTAGATGCGTGTCTGTTTCACACAGCATCAATGAGCAGAGTCTTCGCGTGGCGTGAGCCCTGAGCAGCACGCATAGTGCATCTTAAAGGCGACTGCCTGTGTACCAGCCATGATCGTTTTCCCCTCACAAAATACATACAAAATAAGCATATAACATGATATGTACTTTAATCTGTGTCCCTGTGGGTTATGGTGAGAGAGTGACTGACGCGTTTGTTTTCACTTATAAATATAAACATAAGCCTATAACAATACTGTGAAAACGCGCATCTGACGCGTGGTTGTTCTGAACGTCTCTTTATATTCGTTCACATTTTTTTACAGTTGTACAAACAAAACCATAGCAAAGTTATCGCTTTCCAGCTTGGCTTCACACATCGGCCGAGACGCGCAGCACCGCATCGCGTACACCGCACGCGTTTGATGTGCGTGTATAGGCTTATGTTTATATTTGCAAGCGAAACAAACGATCGCGTCAGTCACTCTCTCACCAGAACCAACAGGGACACAGATTAAAGTACATATCATGTCATATGCTTATATAGTATCTTGTGAGGGGAAAACGATCATGGATGGTACACAGGCAGTCTATGTGTGCTGCTCAGGGCTCACGCCGCGCGACGACTCTGCTCATGCATGCAGTGTGAAACAGACACGCATCTATTCCTAATGCATCGCCCGTTTCAACTTTATTAACAAAATGTGGCTTTTGAACCTTAATTAATGAATATGCGCTGTATCACATATGCATGTTCTTTCTCATTGAGCGTCCTGGATATCTTGATTGACAGGAGTTTCATCCAGTCAGCAGTAGCTATCCCATTTCAACAAAATACCTACCTTTTCCGGTTTGACTGATTTGTCGTTGTGTTTTCTGACTTGTCGTTTTGCTTTCTGACTTGTCGATGTGGTTTCTGACTTGTCGATGTGATTTCTGACTTGTTATTTTGTTTCCCGAATTGTTGTTGTGTTTTAAGATTTGCTATTCTGTTTTTAGATTTGATATTGCGTTTTCAGATTTGTCATTTTGATTTTGGATTTTTTTGATTTTGCTTTTAGATTTGTTTTTAGTTTTGCAACTTGTTGTTTTGTTTTGCACTTCTCGGCCACGGTATTTAGCTCTATGGGAGAGAGCAGACACTCATCCCGTCCTTTATCTGACAATATGTCCCTCAGATTCCCTCACAGACTCTGCTTCAAGGTATTATGGGATGTGAAGAAGGAAGGGTAGATCCAGTCTGTTCTAAAGTGGATGTACTTTAAAAGAGAGCAGGGTTTGGACATTTGTATAGGCTGATGTCATGGTCACTGTTGACGTCTGTTGAAGTCATTTTTACCCCAAAATAGAACTAAACTAAATGTGTTCCAACCTATTTTACTTATAAAAATAATAATATGATATGTAATATAATTATTTAAAATATACACTTTTAAAGAGTTTAGTTTGCTCCTGGCATTAAAAACATTTTGGTCTGAAAGTGTTTGTTTTCAGAAATGAGTTTTGTAGGATAAAAATAATTTTGCAGGCTTTTTAGTTTCTGTCATTATAAAACTTCTATTGTATTTATAACGTTTTTGACATGAATGAAAGGAGTCCAGAATTGATAGAAACGCATTCAATGCTGTTTAAAAAGAGATCAAGAAATTGGTTGATAAAATGCCAAGAGTACGTTTCTGCAAATTCTGGGCAAAGGATAAACACGATGAAGGTGATCAAATATAATACGTTTTAATTTATTACTTGATATATTTGATTTTTATCTGTTTTAACTTGTTTTATTTAGTTTATTATTTATTTAGTTTTGTTTTATTTTATTTTTACAAAATACAGTAATTCCTATAGTTCCAAAGTGATATTCCATAGTTTATGGTTTAAGATAATAAATGAGGAGATGACTTAAATTTTTCAGCAGTAGTGTTTGTACTAGTTTGTACTAGTAGTTTTGTTGCGCAAATTCAAGTTCTTTACAGAAGTAGATGTGTCATATATATATATATGTTGCATAAACATGTGACTTTAATCTTATAGGTTTGCAATAAAATAGAGCTCAGTGAAAAACGACTACATTTTCATAATTGGGTGAACTATTTCTATAAAGTTGGGAAAACATTTGTATTTTGTTTCCACCATTAGATGGAGCTGTTGGGCCTTACCTGGGGCGTTCTCACCTGATCGGAAAAGCATTTGTCCCCTCCCCCAGTCCGGTGAATGTGCCTGTTTAAAGAAGGCTGGGAAAAGCAGTGTCGGTTCCATTTCAAACTCTCTGCCCTTTCTTGTGTGTGTGTGTGTGTGTGTGTGTGTGGCAGAGTGAACATGTAGGGAGGGTGTAGAGGGGGTGGGGGAACATCTGAAAACACCCAAGAGAAACTCCCAGAACAGGTACACGCACACGTAACTAGAAGCAGGTGGATCAAACTTGTTTACGCTCACCTGGCAACACCTTTCCAGTAACCAGTCACAGCAGAGCACACAGGCCGGCAGTAGGAGTGAACCGTGCGTCTGTGTGGAGGAAGTGTGTATGTGTGAGGGAGTTTTGCTTGCTATGAGAAGAGACACCAGGGGTGACAGTGAAGCCCGGTACTGTGGCCAACATGAGATCTGAACGAGAAGAGGGCAGACCGGGTGAGTGTTTCTATGAGATTGAATGACCGATACTGGAGTCGTACATACTGCTGATTCATGTAACCCATTGAGTAAGCATGTAAATCTATGGATTTCCATGCGGTTTGATTGTCTCGTGTTGGGACACATATAGTAAATCAGGTGACCTATATCATGCTTTGCCATCTGTCATAGATGACCAACCAAATTTTTGACTCGTGAATCAAGCACGATGGGATTTTTAGAATTGTACGTTTTGTCTTTAATTTTGTGTTGTATGGAGGAGAGTCTCAAGAGACCTATGATTTACCGCATGTGACGTGGAGCTTTTACCCAGCAATCTGATATAATTTGCGTATGACACATAAAGCTTGTTTGTGAGATCACATATAATGGTCATAAAGCAAACATGACATCACTTTGTTTGTTTATGTGATAAAAATCACACAGAGGTGTGAGAGACGTGATCGGATATTTGGGAAGCCTGCAATCTTAACCTGCAATCTGTTACGATAATCTGCCTGAAATTTTAGGATTGAGTAAAATGTTGTCTGTTTTTTCAAGCATCTCAAACTAGCCAATGTTTTGAAAGTGTCCTAGTGATACAATGTTTCCACTTCAATCTACTATCTACTACAATTTACTTTTGAAACTGACACGTTTCAAGAGATTTCCCAAACTTGGTGTAATCTGTGGGAAACACCCATTTGTTTTTGCGACATTTAAAATCTTTAGTCCTCTCTCACCGTTTGGTCTATGATGCAACAGGAATACTCGCGAAAGGTTTGAAGCCTGAGTCGACCTGCTTGTGCTTATGGCCTTTAGTAATAATCCCCGTGTCTTCTCCACACCCCTCTAAATCAACACTGTGGGACTGATCTTTACACTCCTTATTCAAAGTCTAGCAACAGACATTTTGGATTACATTCAGCCACTTGTATTTGCACAGTTGCTTTAATCAAAATGGGAGGAATGTGAATCACGTTTTGTTTATTTAATCTTACATTGTATCACACTGCCCGCTTTGTGGATTTGTTGAAGTCAGTTATTTACTGTAAGTGAATAATGTGATCTGTCAGTATTGATAGAAACTGACAGCAAGTCTCCTCAGATGTGTACTTTTGAGCTTGCTTTATCATAAACATACATCCTGGTGCACATTGAGCATTTTTTGAAGCTAACAAATACTCTTTGATCTTGACTGTAAAGATTCAACTTACATTTGTGAAAATCCTCAGGACCGGTAGAGTTGCATTGTTTTTGACTATGAATGATTTAATGATTTTGTGGTGTTCTTTAACTTTCCCCAGGGCATTTCAACTGCTGCTCTTTTTTAGATTCAGTCCTGTGGTGAAGGTGTTTTTTTGCTGGTATATGCTTTTGCTGTGTTTGTATATGCTTTATACATTTTTTATATATTTTTAAATATAGAGCTAAAATAGTATGTGATGTTTATATTTGTTCTGGAATCGTTTAAAGGTTTTTTAGATCAGTCAATCATCATTTTCACCAAACAGCTTAAGTAGATTCAACTATTTATCCCAAATGAAAATGAAAATGAAAACTGTATTTTTCAAACACAGAGACCTCAAATACTGCAATAAAAAAATATATATTTTCACTTTTAAGCAATACAGCAGTAATATTTGTTTATGTATTTAGGAAAAGATACAAAAATATTTTTTATATGATATTCACGATTTTACATGTGTCATGTCATGCTTGTCAGTCTTTCACATTGCTGTTCACTCCTGAGGTTCGATTTTGTTGAAATTCAACAGACACTGGACTGGAATGGCCACAATATATGTTGATATATGCAAAAAAAAATTGGAATGGTCTCTTAATTTTTTACTATTTTGCTACAATAATGTTCAAAAATATTTTGGTTTATGAAAAACTATTTCTGACATATGATCACATTTTAACTGACACATCATCAAATGAGAAAATCCATCTTTGCCTCTTCATTTAATCGTTTACAAGCTAGTGTGTATCTGTGTGTGCCCGCTCGCAGTCCAGGGTGCTGTGCCACAAGCGCCAGCAGGTTCTGGCATAACCTCTGCAGCTCGCTGATCTACTCTGTGCCAGTGGTTACGCTCCAGATAGATGAGGATAATGAGTTTGACCCTCAAGCCCACACCGCCAGATGGTTCTGTCAAACTGCGCCCTTTTCTTTCACCCCAAAAGTACAAACTACAAGTTTACACTGCAGCTCACGGTCATGTTTCACACTGCCAAAACCCTGTCTAGAGCATCCATGCTGACAAATACTACAATATGTTGCGTTCCGTCACCTCAGCCAAGTTCACTAGGATTTTCAAGCGAGACACTTCTCTTAAGTGTAGCCGTTATGTAACGGAGAATGAACAAAACTGTGGCAGACGACTGTCCAACAGGATTTTGTTCCTGCCAAGCTAAATGACTGTACTGTATGAGAAGTGGTTGTGTTTTAGTATCAGAGGAAAGCATATGCTTGTGTGCGAGGTGGAGAAACAAAACTGTGCTGTAGTAAAAGAGTTTTGTATGTTTGATCATTTTAATTCAACCAACAACGACCCAGTCACTTGCATTAGTTATGTGTCCGTGCATTAGAAGTAAACGGGTATCACCGTTTTTCGCTTTAAAATTTATTTTGTGTTCAGCAGAAGAAGGAAAGTCATACAGGTTTGAAATGACAAGAATGTGAGTGAATGATGACCGAACTTTCATATTTGGGTGAACCATCACTTTAACACCCCCTTGTTTCTCACAGGCTGCGATTGGTTTATACAAATGTTGTTCCGGGAACAGCAAACCATGTTGATCTAGAAGTTTGTTATATGAAGAGCTTTGGTATAATGAAGGGGTAACATTTGTTAGTTAACATGGCCCCATCGGCCCCTGCTAGTAGATGCTGTAACAACACCATCTGGCTGCAATGCGTATCTTGATAATCCGATGAGACACTGTTTGCAAGCATCGAAGTTTAAATCATAATTGTATAATATAGTAAATTCTTTTTGGAGGCTGTAAGTACCATTAAGATAAATATGAATATTAGCAGATCGCTTTCCTCTGGAATTATGTAGACATATTTGAGTTTAAAGTTGTCGAGCGTTGCATTGTGATGCATTGTGTTAATGCGTGCGAGTGCACTTTGTGCCCATCCAATGGCATGGCCTAATCTGTTCTTAATGAAAGTGCGAATCAATTACCACTATCTCCAGTTGGCATGGGCAGACTAAAGTTGCTCGCAATTTAAACGCCGAGCAATTAATTCAGCACAGCTGTTACTCACAGATATCCACTCACTGAAGACTGCTAACACACACGTAACAGTTCTCTCTTGCCATCACAAGTACAAAAGTTAATACGATTCCGCACAGATGTCACATTTTACGTGTGTTCTTAAACCTTTTCTTAAATCTCCAAAGTGCTACACACAACTCGCATTTTGTCAAGCAGAGCGCCGCTCCCAATCCCTCTACGTAGTGTGAGACTTGTAATGCATTTTCATGGATGTAATTCGGCACTGGCACAAATAGCCCCTATCGTAGTATAGCCGCCTCCACACCTCCCACCTTTAATAATTCTTCTGATTTGGAAATGTCATTGAGTGCTATTTATAATCTAAGCTTCTGTGTTGGTCTTAAAGTGGTGATTTTCTTTTGCTGTATGAAGGAGCATATTTGGGTCATGCTTGTTTTTATATGGCGTTTCATCCGGATTAATAAAACTGCCTTAGAATTAGGTGGTTTGCTGGATGTATTAGTCACTGGCTCGTTTTTGAATATATGATGTTGTTGCAGGGAACAATCCAGTTTTTCCAAACCAACCAGATATTTCGTTTTTTCAAGCTGTTCTACTGAAACATTGATTGCCGATTCACCTCAGTCTGAAATTGAGTAGACCGAGGTTTAAAGCTCTTAAAATAAAGGTGATACAATATTTGGTTTCCTAAAAGAACCATATCTTTCTTGCCTTTTATTATTATGAAGGACCTGTTTTAAGGTCCAGTATATGAAATTTAGCATCAAGTGGTGAGGTTGCGAATCGCAACCAACGGCTCACTCCACCCCTCCCTATCAAAGCACTACGGTGGCTGACACAGGACAGAGATGTGTCACGTTTTCGTTTCTTTGCCAAAGGAGATAATGTATTTACGACATGCTCTGTAGAGCAGTTTGTCCGTTTAGGGCTACTGTAGAAACAACATGATGAATTCCATGTAAGGGGACCCACGGTGTATGTAGATAGAAATAGCTCATTCTAAGCTCATAAAAACATAACGCCTCATTATGTAAGGTCTTTATACACCTCTGAAGACATAGTTATGTATTTTATATTGCATTTCTGTCAATAGATCCTCCAAAAAATTACACATTGGACCTTTAACTACAAAGTTACAGTGTTGACCAGCACAGATGCTAAAAATCAGCATCCAAAATGAATAGCTGTATGCCGGTGATAAGCTATGATGTTGATTAAAAATGGAAAAATATGAAATGTTCATTCAATTAACCTTTTGTTTAAAAATTGGGTTTAAGCATGCAGACTCTTTGATTGACAGGTGGTCAGTTCACCAGTAACATCAGAGTCTCGGCCTCTCACTTTCTCTGTCCACATGAGAGAGCCGTGATTGTGCTTCTGTAATTTGGTTCTTAGGCTAAGAGGCATTAGCAGCGTGATCCATCAGACGAAGAGTGGCCCTTATCATCAAGACGCCAACCTCTGTGGTCTCCCGCAGCAGCCCACAGAAACGTGTTCCTTGCCTGTGAATTACATCCATAATCAAGAGCCGAACGGCTGTTATCGGTCTACAGGGACCTATATACAGGGACGTCTTTCTTAAAGCATGTGCGATCTGTTGAACACCTTGCAGTGAAGACCTTGAATCCTGTATTGGGTGGCGTGAGTGTTTTTGTCTTGTAGATGAATGAATACGACTCGGGGCAGTCAATGCTGTAATGAGGTTATTATCTTCTGCACTGAAGAACATTGCTTTACTGGAAAACGAGACACAAATCTAAACAGTCTTAGACAAGCTAGATTTATTTTAGAAGTAAATTGGTGTAAGATATATGGAGAATGTTTCAGAGAGTATGTCTTGAATTTGCTTTCTTTTTCTTACGCCTTTGGCAAGGTTTTTCTTGGTTTAAGCGTAGATTTAAGAAAAGGGAGTACGGTGCTCATTTTTTACTGAGAAACAAGACCCAAATATTTACTAAGAAAATCATTCATGAGCAAAAGCTACAAAACGAGATTGAACAGAGTTCCAATCTTAAAACAATCTTACAGTGCAACCGGCAAGAGGATTTCCTTCCAGGTTTGAAAAACCTGATAATACTCCCAGAAAGATTTACACTAACTGTATTACAAGCCTCCCTAAGGAGTGCCTGTCAGATATGTGTAGGACGCGTACCGTACAGCTTCTGTATCTGCCGTGAACCTGTGTTCTTCATAGAAAGCAAGTAATAAAACATTACTTCGAGATCAGAGAGAACCTATTGACCAGGGTTAAATCAGAATACTCTCATATTCTGTGTTATTAGATCACTTCACGCACACGATCTTTGTGTTTTTATTATTTTAAATGGTTGAATGAAACCATTGAGTTCCCCGCTACGACGTCTGGCTGGCTGAATAGATGAAAATATGGTCTTGCAAAAAATCTCACTCACTCCTAAAATGGACTCTTGAAATTAAACTGATTTATTCTCTGGGTGCAAAGCTCCATAGTTGGTCATATCAAAGCTGGGAAGGCATTGTGGGAAAATGGCACACAGACGCTGTGCCCATGTCTGGAGGAAGTGTTTGACATTTTTTAGTAATGAATTTAACTTTAACTTAGTCACTGTAAATCTTTTGTTGATTTATATTTAATCCATTGTATTGAAATACGCATGTGTTCTTGAGCACTTTTTATACTATTTTTATATATATGGCTTGAAAAAATGGCCTTTAAAATCTAGAACGTTCCCTTGAGACTTTGGAAGTATGTCAGAGCCTGGAGACACCTGCAACCTCTTCATCATTGACCTTATGTGGTAGAAATAGGTTGGTGCCACTGGGACGCCAGAATGTGCGGCTCCAAGCAACACTTATGAACAATATATTCTTTGCTGTCGTGCTTATTCGGGAAATACACGCACCGGCTTGATTCCTCTTGTAAATACTGCTTTGTGTAACGCTAGATTGTCTGTGATGAATTCACTTTGATGGAATTTGTAAAGAGTTGAAATTACGTGTTTTAGAGGCGTGCCCAAACAGCACAGTTTTTTGTAATCAGTTGAAACATGAATTTGGAGTTTTCAAAGGGTTTAGCCCTTTACAAAATGGTCTATTACAGAACCGCAGGGAAAATAATGTCAGAACTTCGAGTCAGATAAGGACAATCTGTGCTGAGGAAAATATTGCTGTCGCTGCAAGTTTACATAGATGCTTGTCATCTTTTCCTATGGCGCAGGAGCACCAATTTAACTGTGATTTTACTAGCCTATTATATTAAATCCTTTTCTGGTTCATGAATAAAAGTTAAACGCATTCAATTAAAAGCAATTATCGCATCCTTTGACCTACCTGACTATAGCTTGCATTACAGGCTTGACAAATAAACATTAAGCCTTTTAAGCCTTTGAAAATTCTTCAACAAACCAAAGTTCAATATGTCAGGTTGAGAAAAAGTAAACATCAGTTTTTAACTTTTGTATCGAGGCTTATCCAGAATGTAACCTCTGGGATGGGATTGACTCAGATAACTTAGTTTTGCTTTGATTTATCCACACCGAGGCTGAGAGGCAAGGAGGTGCAGGATTAACTTTGGCTTAAATGAGAAGAATGGGTGCCGACGGTGTGAATCGATTAAAAGGTGCATTGTGAGAAATTAGCGGCCTGATTGCTTTTGTGTACATCAGCCTTAGCTCTCAAAGAATTAAAACAGTCTTAGAAACGCTCGCACCTTTCATAAAGTTTACACGAGTGTGTGTCTGAAGGCTTATGAGACTCTTTAAAGAATAATGGTGAACCTGTATTTCAACTTGGTCATAACGAAAGTGGTTTAATTGCACGTCTGTCTTTTGAAGGATTATACATATAATACAAATGGAATGATAATTACAGCTTTAAACTACAGATCCAAATAAAAGTTTATAAAACCTTTAAAGTTTTGGTCTTGATCTCAATTTTAGATCGGTTATTGTTATATGATAAAAAAACATTCTTGTGTCTAACAATGGTGTTTACCTATGACTTAATTATGTAAAATAGCATGAGCACAGCCTTTTGAATTTTATTGCTTAAATTTGCATTGTAGTCAATTTTATGATCTACATTGTTTTCTGTGATGTGCATTTATTTACCTTTTGAGTAGTGCAGCAATTGTCATTGAATTAATGTAAATTAGTGGTTTATTTTGTAATTATCAAATTGTCAGATATTGAAGTTTGGTTCTTCATGTGAGATCTCTACACTCTATAATTTTCTAATTCATAATTTCTTCCTCAGCTGAACATTTTGGCACAAGCCAGCTGAACTACTTTCCGAGCGCAGAAGCTACATAATTCTCCTACAAATCCTGGTCTCGAGCCAGAGATACGAGCCTGCACCGGGCTCAACTCGACACGACAGCCGGTCCCACTGCTCCAAATAAGTCTCCTCCAAATTAAACAAATGAATAAGCGGCTTTGGGCCAGAAGGCACCAGCATGAAAAATAGCACTTTTCAAGAAAAGGGGCTTCATGCGTCACGCCACGTCTCGTGTTGGTTCCCTCTGCCCGGTAGTGGGCACAGACATTGACCAATAGCCTGTCTCTCTCGGTCTTATCTGCGGTGCTGCAGACACTCACCTTGTCAACAGCAGGCTGAAGGAAAGCTTTAAGCACCGGCAGCTATCTGGACTCTTACGTTCACGCCACGTCTCTGTTTTGCCTGTGGTTTAAGAGCAGGATCGCTTTCAAGTGTCCGCTATCAGACTGTGGCATTAGCTGGTTGAAGTGATTTAATTGTCGGTTTTATCTGGAAGTGCTCTCATCGAGAGGCGTTGTGTCACAGTAAAGAGAAGGCAGATACGGAGCGTGCTGGTTATATCTTTTTCTAAATCTGTCATTTTTGTTTACAGTGAACATATCAGATAGGTAAATTAACTTTACACTAGCTTTGCATTATGTACAGTATATAATTTATATATATATATGATATATATTTGCAAAAACCGATGACTCCGTTTTTTTTTAAATCATGTTTTTATTATGTTATCATGTTTTTTGTGTTAGTTAGATTGTTATTATTATTATTTTAGTTGTTATTATTACTTAATCAAAACAAACCAACTGCAGTTTGGTTTATATTGGAATGCACAATAAAAAAATATTTTTCAACATTTTTAAAAGCAGTTTTCTGTTTTTGCAAATTAATTCTTTATATATTTGTATATATGCTATGTATGTATGTATGCAAGCGTAAACCTTATTAAATTTTTCGATTCATTCTTTATTTTTTGACCCAGTAAAAAAAAAAATTTGAAGTTCTCGTATCTTCTTCATGAACCATGAAAAGCCAAAGAAAAAGTCAGCAAAGAAACACGATCTTTAAAACTAATCTTAAAAGTAAATTAATTTTCGAAAACGAATCTTGCGCAGTGGGCACATTTATCTTGTTTTGAGGATATTTAGGTATCAGAACTGGAAAAACAGGAAAAAAATACTGATGTTTTTGTGGTTTGCAAAATGTGTTTTGGTGTTATTGCTCTCACGGCAGAATGTGTTTACATTTCCCTGTTGCACTCCAAACAAAATAGCTCATTAATTGTATTGATTGCTCTTGATAAGTGCTTTTGATTTATTTTATCCGAGCCCCATTCATATCGTCCGGCCGCGGTGTGGCTGCATTATAGTTTACAGTTAATTGAATTCTATTACTTGACAAGCTCTCTCCTTTGCCTTGAAAAAGATTGATGTCGCCACCGTTGCCTGGTAATGCAATGCACATTCAGCGAAGGCCTGCGTTTAATTTATTCACTTACTGAGCGTATCAGTGGGAGCACACAACACCTAACTGACTGTGTGACTCATTTACATTACAGTCCTGACTTATTGATGTTCCATGAATTTCCAACGCATTAAAGAGACAGGACTTAAAATTAAATGTTGACAACAAAAGTCGCCACATGAGTTTTAAAAAAGCTTAAGCTCGGGTTTATCGGCTCTCTTTGTGAAACAAAAAGGCATAGCTCTTCCGCTCATTAAAAGAGCCTCTGGAACGTTTTCGTCCGCTGCGCCTCTCATTTTTCAATGGCATAACAGTTTTGCTTCTGTTCTTGTTGATATTTTGCCAATTACCGCTGGTTTCCTTTAAGAGGGCCTGCGTCCCGCTCTTGTTGCCGTGGTTTCACTCTCAGGCTTAATGTGTTTCTGACTCCCTCGACTCTGTGAAGAGCCTTGAATATAGAAAGTGTCAACATCACGACCCTTGTGATCTATTTATTGTGACATGCTGTTCCTTTGTGATTAAAGTATGAAAATATGAAAATAGAAAACGCATGAGAGTGTAGGAATAAGAAAATACAAAGTCTTTGTATCTTATTATAATTTTTTTGTCAGCCACATTGAATTAGATCACATTGCATCCCAACCTGATGTAGTTTTCATATCCAATCCTTAACACTTTTAACTGTTTGGTGTGTTATTTTTTTGCCAGTAATGAAATCAGATCTGTTTGCTCTGTGTAGTCAACATGTGGTGTATCTACTTCTGTTGCTATAGTAACAATGGAAGCATCAGCACAACGCTGTGCGACTTTCTCGTACAACAACCGCGAGCAGCTGTCAGTGTGGAGACGATGGAAAGCTAGAAATTTTGCCTTTGCTCATGTCTGTCATGACTCTCGCTGAACTCACAAGGCTCATAAGAGAGCTAGCGACAGAGGCGTTTTATGCATTCACGCCTTACAAATCCGTTGTGTCAAACCACTGACTCTTCCACTTATTCACTATTTGCTTTGCATTGAATGTCACACAGTTCGGCATTTAAAAATGAGCGTCGCATCACTCGTGACAAATAAACTATTTAAAACTCAATTTGAAGTTAAAGAGACGTATTTCAAGTCGCATTCAGATGTATTTTACAGATCAGATTGTATGTTTTAGACGTTTTTGAATCTAAACCTTGGTGTCTTGTTTCTCCGCAGTGTTGCTGAGGGAGGAGGTGGCTCAGTTACAGGAGGAGGTGCACCTCCTCAGGCAGATGAAGGACATGTTGAGTAAAGATCTGGAGGACTCGCACGGTGGCTGCTCGGCCGACACGCTCTCCGCCGCCGAGCTCAGGGTGCAGCTCGGGGAGAAGGAGCAGGAGCTGGAACGTGCCAAGGAGGCCTTGCAAGGTCTGAACCTAGACACATCAATACTGCCTAAAATTGGCCAACATCATTGTTTCTGTAATAGCATAAAAGTTCATAAATAGTGAATAGAAGTTTGGCTGAACTTCAGAGTGGCTTTTCATTGTCAAGGAGAATTATACTATGTTTAGGTAAAGCCGAATGATGTATGTAGCAAATCTAACCTAACCTGCATAACCATCTCATGCCAAAATTATTATACAATAATGAGACGGATTACATGAAGGATGTTCATGTGAATGGCATACAGTTGTCATAGCTCAGGGTACATTGGAGCTCCTCTTATAACCTTAATCTTGTTATAAGAGGAATTCTGTAAGGAAAATGGCTGTTTTGATATTTGTACAAAATCCTTTTTGGTTATTGATGCTGTTTTCAGGAAGATGAAAGACTGTTTCAGGATGAAAGAAATGGCCTAAAAGAGAAATGTAAAGTGTGTTTGAGTCATGTATTCTGTGGAGAGCCTGATGGAGGCATTTCCTACTGTACATGTGGCCGGAGACTATGCGTGATGTTTGCTTATCTTATCTGGTATCTGTTTACCTGGGGTGTAATGCTCTTGTAGTGTGTTTGAGGCACTTGTATAAACGGAGGGCAGTCAGTTCAGGATGGTGACACAAGTCAAGTGATGACACAATGTACAAGGTTCTGTAGTTACCAGAGACAGACATTATCAGTGGGAACATTGGGGTGATGTGAGATTTTTTTGAACAAAATTTTTTGTTGAAATCCGCTCCATTGAACCGTTTCCATGGTCGTGTTTTAGCAGATGTATGAACCAAGTTGCCTGTAAGTGTACATCTGCAGAGTTACAACAGGTGTAGTTCATCACATTAGTTATGGACACATTCCATAAGTTTGGCAAGCAGAAATTGCTCATCTGTACTTCTTGTTGTGAAGTGTTTTGCTGTGTTAAAATAAATGCCACTTGGTTTGATGTTTTGTTAACTTCTGATGCAATAACATTTAGACTTTTTTGGCCGATTTCACTGTATGTGCATAGTAAACATAAGTGTTTGCATTTAGGTTTGGGATTTTGAAGACAATGTGTCAAATGAAACGTGATAGATGACTTGAATATGACAAATGGCTGGTCTTGATTCTAGAAGCACAACACAAGTAATGTATGTTGGCGCTAAACACAGTACGTTCTGATGACGCGGTCAGTTCGTCTTCATTTGGTCACCATGACATTACTTTGTGACCACGTTCTGAGAACGTCTTGGCAACGTTCCATTTCGAATAATTTTTCTAATGTTCCAAAAACGTCGTAGCCACGTCCTCAAATAACGTTTTGAATGAATCCCATTGTTGGAGACTGGTTATTTATGTAATTTACTTCAGTATCTAAATAAAATGTCTGATGCTGATGTACAGTGCTGTGTGAAATTTTATTAATCGTTATACTTTGTATAATACATAGTTAACTAGAAAATTGATCAAATTATGCATAAAATGTCATCTTTAATGCACAGATTAAATCACAAATTAATTTAAACCTCCATGTGAGGGACAATGTGTTTAAATAAAATTATAAAAACGATTTCAACTGTTTGGTTGTTGGGACGTACTGTACTCGTCACGTCCCAGAAACGTTATTTGGTACGTTGCTGCGAAGAATATGATACGTTTAATTTACGTCTTCAGGAGGTAATCACCACGTCCCAGCAATGTCCAATAGAGAATGTGAAGCTGACGTCACGCCCTATATGTTGCAGTGGCGCCGCCATCTTGGGAGGATCATACTCCACTGCTACTATTGTTTTTATATGTACTGTTACTTGTTTTGTTTGATATATGGAGACATCAAAAGTGAAAGAACCAGGGGATTTTCCTGAACGCCTCTGCGTAATGCTATTGCAGTTTTTAAAACAGCAAGACCAACCTACCATAGTTATATTTCCTAATTAAACAAGAAAACAAAACACTGCATTGAACACACTAGCAGCGATCCTCCCAAGGTGGCACAACATTCAACACGGCGAGACGTAGCTTCACATTCTCTATGTTACGTCGTCACAATGAATATGGGTAAGTTACGTAGTTGGAACGTTATTTGGTACGTCATGACAAGGAATATGGTCCGGTCCAGGTACGTCGTCACAACGTAACGGTGTTAGCTGGGAAGTTACAGAACAGCAGCTTTCAGTATTCAAAGCATCCCATGACATCATATTTTAGTCTGTACATGTCTCAAACATGAAATAACAATTGTTTGATTGCAATGTGGCATGCAAAATAATAACCAAATCAAAATGTTATGTCAAACCTTACGTCAATAGATCTTTTAAAAATCTTCCCTGCTTGCAAAATCGTGACATGCTTTCCATTAGGCCTGCCTTGTTACTTGACACTTGGTCTGTAATGTCACAATCGTAGTATCTTAACAGAATCTAGTGCAACCTGACAATCCTTTGAAGAGACAAAATGTGTTTAAAGCAAACAAAACAGGATTTTTTGTAGAAAAAAAACAGAGATGGGGTGAGCGGGACAGGTGACAGGTGGGGTGTGCGTTGGGGGTGTGCGTGTGTTGGGTTCATGAATGTCAGCAGCTCTTGTACAATACGGGAAAAACAAGTTTGACTGTTAAAGAAGCTTGTTTAACTGAGGGGCAAAGGGTCTGTTTGCAAATGAAATGAAATGCATTATTCAGATTATTGTATATACTGTTTCATTTAAATATTTTCACGCAGATGCCATTTTGATCACAGATGCAGTCTGTATCATATTGTGGTATTTAAGGAATGCAAACTTAAAAGAATAGTTTACCCAAAAATGAATTCTTTCATCATTTATTCATTCCAAATATATACTACATGTTTTCTTCTGTATAACAAAAAAGAAGATATTTTGAAAAAATGTTGGTGACAAAACAATTTGAGACCCCATTTGCTTCCACTGTATATCTTCTTTTGTGTTCCACAAAAAAAGAGTCACATACAGGTTTTTAATGACATGAGAGTGAATAAATGATGACAGAATTTGTATTTTTGGGAGAACTATCCCTTTAAGTTGGCATCTCCACAAAATAGGTGAAAAAGTCTTAAGACCTGAGTGCACTTTAAGATGTTGATCAAATGTTTAGTAGTTACTAGAGGTTACAGCTCACTAATTCTTTCTAATTAAACCACATTAAAGTTTATGCGTTTACTGTTATTTACAACGAATAACAAAAACGATTCATTTTACTGTGTGGGAAATTAATAATGGCGCATGGTGCCCCCTGGGGGCTGTTTTGAGCGGTGCATAAAACTCTTATTGTGTAAAGCTGCATCAAACAAACTCCATTTAAATCAGTATAAAAATAACTGATTTACACTGACAATAATAAACAAAAGACCAAAACAGCTGCAAATTTAACATCCAAGATGCCAAACAAGACGATGTATTTTGTACATAAACAGAAGAATCTGCCACTTTGCATGCACTTATCTTATCTGATGGGCAAACAGACAGACGTGGGTCAATGCACGACTTGTAAACATGTCATTCAAGGGCACAAAGCCTTTATTTGTAAGTCGGTACACTGCAACGGTCTGCATATGGCAAACAAATGTTGTTTTCCAGTGAAATTGTCTACATGTTATGTTTTGCATGTTAAACATATTTAAACTAGATACATTTGTTTTTTTACAGGAATTGTTTTCGTTATACGCTTTAAATTTGTATTTTATCAAAATTATTTGATCAAAATTATGTTTATTTATGCATGCTGTAAAACAAGATAAAAACAAATGAGCAAATAATTATGACTGAAAGAAATTTTGGACTGGGAGTGTAATTGAAAATGAGACATAAATACTGATTTAAAGGAATAGTTTCAAAATGAAACTTCGGTCTTCATTTACTCACCCTCCTGTCATTTCAAACCTGTATGACTTTCTTCTGCAGAACACAAAAGAAGAAAAATGTTGGTAACAGAAAACCGTTGGTCCCTTTGACTTGCATTGGTTTTGTGTCCATACAGTAGAAGTCCATGGGGACCAACGGTTTTGGTTACCAACTTTTTTCAAAATATATTCTTTTGTGTTTTGCAGAAGAAAGAATATCACGCAGGTTTAAGATGACGACAGGGTAAGTAAATGACAACATTTTCATTTTGAAGGTGAACTATTCCATTAAGAAAATATTTGTTCTGCATTGCACAAGCAGATATGTATCTTGTGATTTTCAGATGTCTTGTTCTTCTAATGAATGTGAATTTGTATGTGTGTTTGTGTGAAGCTATGAAGGGGGATCGGAAGAGGTTAAAGGCTGAGAAAGCTGATCTGGTGAATCAGATGCAGCAGCTGTACACCACACTGGAGAGCCGAGAGGAACAGCTCAGAGATTTCATCAGAAACTACGACCAGCACAGAAAGGTGACATACATTGACTATTAATGGCATTGTCTTAAATAATTTGTTCTGTTAAAATACCAGTAGTACAAAAGTGTTAAAAACATGAAATAAAAAACTGTTGTCATATAAAATTACTCACAAAAAAGTATATTATTTAGGGCAGTGGTTCTCAAACTGGGGTGGCCCCAAGATGGATCCAGGGGGGGCACAGATTTTGTGGCATTTGATGAAATATAGAAATTTATCATACATTTTACGCAATCAAACATTCAAAAAATAAGCCCACCAATCAAAAGAATTGATGTTCCAGCATTGTATAACTAAATATGTTTTTGGTTTAATCAAAATTCTAAGTTTAAGATTATAAGCCTTTATTACACAAAGGGGACCTTACAACGAAAAAGTTTGAAAAACCACTGATTTAGGCCACATACATTTCCAGAAATACAACTAGTGTCGCTTTAAATAAATAATATTTTTTTTGTGCAAGATAATGTGTAGATACACAGCATTTGATCTTGATACGTACAGAAACTCATCAGCAGTTTTTTGAGTTATGAGAACAAGAGTGTGTGTGTGTGTGTGTGTGTGTGCGTGCGTGCGTGCGTGCGTGCGTGCGTGCGTGCGTGCGTGCGTACAAGACAGACGTGCTGACCGTGTACTGTTCTGCAGGAGAGCGAGGACGCGGTAAAAGCGTTGGCTAAAGAGAAGGACATGCTGGAAAGAGAAAAATGGGACCTGCGCAGGCAGACCAAAGAGGCCACCGAACAAGCCAGCAGCTTGCGCTCCCAGATAGACATGAAGGAAAACCGAATCAAAGAGCTGGAGGCAGAGCTCACCATGGTGAGATACCATCTCTTTTCTTTCTCAAAGCCATACACACTTATCTGGGCTTAACTGATCCTCTGCTGTCGGTTTGAAGTCTTTAAGTTGTCCTGCAGATTTATCAGATTGACATTTATCAGTTAGGATTCATAAGCACAGATGGAGCATGAAACCCCAACTGGTGCAGTTTTAAAAACATTTTGCTGGATTGGCATAACAGTGTTCATGCGTGTAGTTACATGCAGTCACACACAAATTCCCGTGAAGAGGCACATGGCTGTCAACAGGGTGTTAATAGCATCATTACTCATTACCACCGCTACATACTGTATACAATACACACATGTCAGATAATGACCCGGAATTTTAAAACAACTGTTTTTATCTGGGGGTAATGATAAAAACTGATAGATCTGGGTCATTCTGTGAGTACAATGAAAAAATAGTCTATTTGTAGTTCATTGATCAAAGGCGAATGTTAGCTGTTTTCCACTAAAAGTTTCATTGAGGCATATGAGATGCTCTTTGGAACACTCTGAAATCCTGCTGGGATAACATGGATCATCAGGTTTTGCATAAAGCCGTTGAGTTCATGCCAGCTCAAGTCATTAAATCCAAATGGGATCATACCAAATACTAAAAACTTTAAGAGTCATGTATTTTCTATTAATCTTTCATGCACAGCTGAAAATGAGGCTGTGGTTGTCATGACAACAGCAAATATTGTCATTTACGCACAACCGGAGTTAGCTTTGTTACTTCTACGGACTATAGTTGGATAGTAGTTTTGTTCATACAGCCATCACAACATTAATATGTGTTGTGTTTTTCCACATCCTCAGGCAAAGCAGTCTCTGGCCACCCTTAATAAAGACGTGCCAAAGCGTCACTCTCTGGCCATGCCGTCAGAGCCCGTGGTGAACGGCAGTCAGGAGTGGGTGATGCAGGCAGATCTTCCCCTGACGGCAGCCATTAGACAGAGTCAACAGACCCTGTACCATTCACACCCTGCGGACAGGCAAGGTGCGGTCACGTGCACATACACATACATGCAAGCATCGGGTCTACACGGCTGCAGAGACTCGTTTCATTGGACGCACGTGCCTAGACTGCAGTTAACTTCCGGTCTGTGTTTGTTTATCGGTCTGGCTAGTGTCTAATAATATAACGATTTCTATTTTATTCATGTATATTATTATTTTATTGTATAATAATTTGTTGTATGTTAATTTGATTACATAAACAATTTGTTGAATGGGTCGTGTTGTTTTGATGCATTTAAAAAACCTTATGGGACATTGACATCGAGCGGTTGAGATTGGTATCGCGGTCTAAATTCCAAATATTGGAGAGGCCAGTTTAGCCAAGTAACGGTTCTTCTTAGTTTCTTTTGCTTGTTATCAGAAATAATCTACAGGCACTCTATTATTTGCGAATGTGTACCGGAAGTTAAAGTCGGCATGAAATTAAAAATGATCATTCTAATTGTTTTACACAGCAGTGAAGTATTTATCATAAATTATTTGTCCGTGCACATCATTATCGCTACTTATGTTTCATGCCAACTTTAAGGGCAGTCCACGAACGCGTGCACAGTGACATTTGTTTATGTTGTTGCTTTGAAACCATCTATAAGACACGCCGCTTTCTTTAAACTCCACAGCTGCGTTGAGGATCAGTCCCTGTCACTCCCGGCAGCCCTCCATCATCTCCGACGCCTCGGCAGCCGACGGCGACCGCTCGTCCACCCCGAGCGACGTCAACTCGCCCCGCCACAGGACTCATTCTCTCTGCAATGTAAGAGCTGCCTGGCACCCCCGACCAAGTAATCAGCCTTCCCAACTTGTTTTTTTATCTTCTCCACCTTTACTCTTCTGATATATTCACTCCCTGCGCTGCTCATTAGCATGGCTTCAGGGTTTGTAACTGTAGGTAATGGAGATAAATCAAAGGGAAGCGTTTATACGCCTGAGAGTTAGTCGGAATGAACCAAATGGGTTTATTTAAGGCACTGTTGGTCAGTTTAAACTGAAAAAAGTTACACAGATAAGTTAAAGTGATAGTTCGCCCCAAAATGAAAATTCTGTCATCATTTACTAACCCTCTTGTCATTTCATTTCAAACCTGAATGGCTTTCTTTTTTCTGCAAAACACAAAAGACAATATTTTGAAGAATTTTGGAAACCGAACAACAACGGTACCTATTGACTTGCATTGCTTTTGTGTCGGTACAATAGAAGTGAATGGGTACCGCTGTCGTTCGGTTACCAACGTTTGTCAAAATATCTTCTTTTGTGTTTTTCTGAAGAAAGAAAGTCATACAGGTTTAAAATGACAAGATGATGAGTAAATAATGACAGCGTTTTCATTTCTGGGTGAACTGTCCCTTTAACAAGGTATACTGACCAATCAGCATTCAGGACCTTAACAATCAGTTTTATAAAAATGAACACTGCCTCTTTTTCAAACAGCATAACAGGCTTTTAGAACATTTTGTTCATTTTTTTGAGGAAAGTGGTGAAAAAAATCTGAAGCGGTGCTGAGGAGAGGTGCAGATATTCCTCATCAATGATGCTGTTTCTAATTAAAAAACATGACTCACCTTTTCTCCATGTGTCCACTATTATTTCCATTCTCTCTTCTCCTCCCTCTTTCTTTCTCTGCCTTGTTCTCGGTTCAGTCCATGGAGGACCTCGAGGACCAGAAGCGTAAGAAGAAGAAGGAAAAGATGACTCTCGGTTCACTGTCTCGAGTGTTCGCCCGGGGTAAATCTCAACGCAAGTCCTTGGATCCGGGCCTGTTTGATGGTACTTCCACCCCTGATTACTATATAGAGGAGGATGCTGACTGGTGATATTGACATGCGTGCGTGGGTGTCTGCATGTATGACCGGATGTGTGTGCGAGTGTATATGCATTTGTGTGTGCCTTCAAATGTATTCCCAATGAAAAACGCAGAAAGCGGAAGAACTGCTGCCTCCCTGATATGTACATAACGACACTTAAAAAACATCTATGTAAATGAAACATATATTTATATATGTATGCATATGTACATATGTTTACATGCATATAAATATATAGATGGGATCATTTGCGTGTGAATATGTTTATGCTGTTCTTATGCTTTATTTTGTGGTAATGTATGTCTCTTTTTTTATCAACTGGAAACTTGAATTACTGCTGAGCATATGTAAATAGGAACTCTTGTGCACCTTGTGTTGCTGATGATTTTATGTGGAATGCATCTTTTTCATGAATGCTTTTGTCGTGCGCTCACGGCTCCAGGCTGTCTTCATATACCATACTGCTCGGTCCATCGGCCCCGCCTTTGTCATAAAATTCTGTATGATGTAAAACATTACGTAAGGAAAATCAAGTGGGATTGGATTTGTAACATTTGTCTTGGCTGTACACCTCAGATGTATTATAGTTGCAAGCACATTTTTTGTTTACTTGAGGTTACACTTTGCCAACAAACAGAGATGATGATTTGGAAGTGAGGAAATATTTTATTAAGCATTGCTTTTTACAAATTTCTATAGAAATCCTCTTAAACTCATTTTTTGAGAAAGGCGACTGCATCAATCCAGTTTTTTCCACTTAAACTATAATTGGACTGAAGTTACGTTTTATGTATTAAACTGGCCGTGTCTGATTTGTTTTTGCACACTCTGATGGGATTAAATCTTAAATGTAGCTCAGACGTGTGCTGACATCTCGGCCCAATTTTTGTTTAAAGAAATGTAGCATTATTTATTAGAGCGTTTTCCATTTTAAAAATACTAAGTATATTTTTTACAACCCATAAAGAATTATGCCAGATTTGGAGCTGACCATGTCGGTTGGGGGGATGTCTTTGTTACCACTCACTGTTGACTTGAAAACAACACACAGTTCTGGAACATACCG
The DNA here is from genome assembly GCF_024868665.1 of Triplophysa rosa. Classification (NCBI taxonomy): domain Eukaryota; kingdom Metazoa; phylum Chordata; class Actinopteri; order Cypriniformes; family Nemacheilidae; genus Triplophysa; species Triplophysa rosa. Next base: position 13,332,804 of record NC_079909.1, on the reverse strand, counting down.
TATTTTCCCCAAAACAGGGTGCTGAACCTCATGTGGACCTTACTGTACATCAACAAAGTGCCAAAGGTTTATAGCGGAGGTTGCTCCATTTAATACGCCTTGCTCTGCAGAACATACAGGAATATTCTCATGTTTTCTGCTCTCTCAAGTGTGTAAAAAAGAACGTCTGCGACAGATCTCATAACACACCCTGCTTCCATAACACCCTTTTCCATTAATGTTGAAACCAATCATGTCATAACTCTTGTCTCGCTGACATACATTCCTTTCCGTTGCAAACTTTCCTTTGCATCCTGGTGGCACTGATTTTTGTTTCTTTTTTTTACCTTAAATTAAATTGATCTTCTTCCTCGTGTCACTCTGAGTTTATGTTGTAAAGTTTGTAAAGTATAGATTATGTCAGATATAAGATTAAATCTATTAAAGAACTTTATTTAAAGATTAGGAAGGAGGTCATTTCAATGAAACTGTCTTTGAATTTACAGTCAGACTATTGAGAAGGTCTTAACGTTCTGGAGACGAATATGATTTAAAAAAGTCAAATGAAACCTATTTTAAAATAAAAACACATAACCCAACATTCATGTGCCTTTCTTCTTGACCCTGTGTGTGTATGCGTGAGTTCATGTAATGAAATCCTCTTAACCCTCTTGTTCTGGGTATGCCATGGTTTGGGGTGACCCCGCACTACTCCTTATTTGTAATTACCCACCATCTGTGTTAACATGTGTCCTAACATCGTCTTACCTCAGTGGATGAGAATACCCCAAACCCACTACATTCATAACCCATCTGAACTCTGTGAACTGGAACAAGTCTGTCATGTGCACTTTGATCCAAAACATCATCTCATGACTCCCAACTGACTTTTTTGTTTTAAGGGTGCAACTAAAAGAATGCACATTAAGAAATAATGCAGCGGAGTTCAAAATTTTGCTTTTTTGAAACTTTGAAACTAGTAGTTTCATTATAAATTATAATGTTCACATAATTGGAAAAGTTAAATGGTTTCAATATGCTTCTATATTTGGTATGTTTGCTTTAATGGCAACACTCAGACATGCAAGGACCTGTTATCCCAGCATGGTTTGATCCAAACAGCATTGTGTGTTTTCCAACTGAAACAAGAAAATCTGAGTTTTTGCACAATGGGTGACATCATGTCACAAACGTGCTTTAGTGACTTAAAGTTCGAAATAGTTTTTTATTTTATGTCAATAACTTCAATACTTTCTAAATGCTTACCTTTGGAAATCCAAATCTCAGACTTTTGGTCCTCACTGTATATGGTACAACGAATCATAATGTTACAAAGTATATATTTCATAAAAGTATTCATTTAAATTAATTTATATGAAAGCAGAATATGATTAAAGAGCATTGTTTCATGAGCTGAAGAGAAGAGAGGTGTCACATCTCGAATAAGGTCAAGGGTCAAAAAATCTCCAAAGTGTCTTCTGCCCCACTCCCCATCACATAATGAGTTTTATGGATGTATGTTTCAGTTAATTAAAATCTGATGAAGCCTTGAATGAATGATGATGAAGGCTTAACACGTTATGGTGCGCTAATGTTCTTTTATACTTGCCCAACCACACACCAATGCTAAAAACGAGACAAAATAGAAAATGAGCATTGTTTTACGGCGCTTGATTGATTTTAATTCAATTGAAGCGCCGCTCTTTCTGGATGACGTCACAGCAGCAGCACGCGCTCAGTCAGAGTATAGGGCTCCATCTTCTGGCACACATGTGAAACTGTACTGAGGTGTAGATGAAGGGATACTCCAACCAAAAATAGAAAATTCTGTCATTACTCCCTACCCCAAGTTGTTCGAAACCTGTATACATTTCTTTGTTCTGTTGAACACAAAGAAAAATATTTGTAAAAATATAAGCAACTGACATTTCTGGGACATCATTGACTACCATAGTAGGAAAAAGTTAAATTGCAATCGAAAGTGCCCCAGAACTGCCTTCCTAAATTCTTCAAATTATATAATTTTGTGTTCAACAGAACAAAAAACTATACAGTAATTCAACAGTTTTTCCAACTATGGTAGTCAATGATGTCCCAGAAATCAGTTGCTTACATTTTTCCAAAAATCTTTTTGTGTACAACAGAATAAAAAGATTTATACAGGTTTGGAACAACTTGAGGGTGAGTAAATGGTGACAGAATTTTCATTTTTTTTGGTGTAGTATCTCTTTAACTTGACATGTTAAACTTTTGTCACAACACACGTCATTGATCCGTGTTTACAGCAAATGTAAAAATCTTAAAGAAACGTGTATAAGAAATGTACGGCGGGCTCCAAAACGGTCACTCTCCGTGTGTATGTGACACATCTAGGCAGAATTTTAGAAAGAACAGTTTTTTCCCCATTATAAACTGTAATATCAGTGTCGCATTTTGAGTGAGAAGTTTGATAAGAAAATGTTCATACATTTCAGAATGTCTTCGGTTTGCTATGTCCCCCTTTTGCCTTCATGACAGCATGCAATGCAGTTTGCATGAACCCCACAAGTTTGTGCAAAACCCGGTGGTTCATGTTATCCCAGCATGATCTGAGAATGTTCCAAAGATCGTCTTGTGTGATTCAACAGAAGCAAGGAAATCTTTCATACAAACAAATAAAAAATTGAGTCAGTCCACACACTTATATCGCTTCCGGCCTATAAATAGTTCTGAATGTTTTAATATTTCTTAAGTGATAGCAGTTTCTTGTTTTAAATATTTAATCCTAACGCTTTCTGGCATTTTTTCAGATTTATTTTAGATTTGAAATCCTATTCTATGGGGATGTCCCAGACTTGACTGTATGTAAGAAACTATGTATAATTAAATATTTTTTCCACTACAATAAACAGCTTTGATTTGCTAGTATTGGATAAAATATTAAAAAAGAATGCCAGTTAGCTTCTTTTAGTTATTCTAAATTAGTTTGACACAGGAAGTCGGTCTGTGGTAACTGTGAGGAAGCGGTTATACCTCAGAGATAGTCTTGTGTTATATTACTGCCATGTCAATCTTGACCGCAGGTTTTATCGCACCTGTCAGTTCTTTCTATAAAGTTATGAATCATTGAAGGAGTGTTTTCACTGCACTGAAATTAAACAAGGATATGGAGGTGGGTGGTTTTCCTAATAGCTATTTTTGGGCAGATTGGATAAGGCCTTTTTTGTTTTGCTCTCAACCCCTCAAACTTGCCCCCCTTCCTATTCCCGCCCCTCCTGACCAATCCAGACTCCGATAGCCAGTCTCATCCCAGCCAATCGGATGGTGAGGAGCAGCTGGAACGGCTGCAGCAGGCGGAGCTTACCCGCAGCAAGCCCATGTCTCTGTGGAAGGCGGTCACTGTGCAGGCCTGGCTGGAGGTTGTCATGGCAATGCCCATGTACATTCGTGCCTGCTCTGAAAATGTCAAGAGTGGGAAGGTAAAAGCACAGCTTGTAGCAAAAAGCAGATAAGACGAATTAAACGCCCAGCATTGTTTTTTAATGCTGGACTTTATTATAGTATTTCCTGATACCTCCTATGTGTCCTAACATAAAACAAGTTAATGATTAATAGTCAAAGCCATAATGACATTTACTCTCCCCGCTCTGAATGGATTAAACCGTGGTCTGTTCAGCTGGTGTGCTGATGATGTCACAGCCAACTACTTCCTGTTGCAGGTGTTACTGGGCTTGACCGATGAAGATCTGGAGCTGGGGTTGGGCATCAACAGCCCCATGCACCGCAGAAAGCTCCGTCTAGCTATCGAGGACTATCGAGAGGCAGAGAATGGACGAGGGTTAGAAGCCACATACACATACAGTTGTCAGAAACAGAATAGAGCACGTTTGATGCTCCCCTTGTTAGAAATCTCATATTATAGGCCATAAATCAACATATCATTTACATAGAGATATATTAAAATGTTTAATTATACAACAGAAAACATATGTACATCTGTAAAATTCATACATGAACATAATATAGTTTTTCCATATATACATTTTACATTAAATGTATGCATTTGCAAAACACTTAAACAACATCCAGTTTTATCCAATAGCCTATTTTTTTAGTCGGTATGTTTGTAATCAAACTAATAACCAATTGAGCTAAAGAGAGACTGACATGAACTTAATTATTTAATGTTGTTCTATTTGTTTACCTCAGGCTTTCCAAAGCTGCTGATATGGACCATCACTGGGTGTCTAAATGCTGGCTGAGTGACATCGGGCTCCCGCAGTACTCGCAGGTGTTCCACAACCAGCTGGTGGATGGCAGAGTACTGAACTCACTCACACGAAAAGACCTGGAGACCATCTTCAACATAACCAATAAGTTCCACATAACAAGCATTCTGTCTGCCATTCAGCTTCTGCAAATGCTCAACTTTGACAAAGAGGTAAGAAACTTCTTTCTATACACATCCAGACTGTAAGCATGTGTTGTATCAATCGCTTTGTGTTGTTGTTATAACATCTCTGCAGGCGATTCAGGCCCGTCGTGCTCAGTGTGAAAACCGAGATCTGGATCCGGTGGTGTGGACCAGTCACCGTGTCATTAAATGGATCAGAGACATTGATCTTAAGGTTGGTAAACCAAAGGTGCATTAAAATGTCGCTTTTCTTTACATTGACTTGTTTTGTGATCTGTTGTGACCTGACTGAACGTAAAAGGTCCAGAGAATGAAATTTAGCGGCATCTAGTGGTGAGGTTGCGAATTGCAACCAACGGCTCACTCCACCCCTTCCCCTTCGCTTTCGAAGCACGGGGGCTGACAGAGGACTAAGATGTCATGATGTTTACACTTCTTTGCCGAAGGAGATAACGTATTTACGAAACGCGCTCTGTAGAGCAGTTTGTCTGTTTAGGGCTACTGTAGAATCAACAACATGGCGAATTCCATGCAAGGGACCTGCGGTATATGTAGATAGAAATAGCTCATTCTAAGGTCATAAAAACATAACGCTTCATTATGTAAGCTCTTTATACACCTCTGAAGACATAGTTATGTACAGTATATTATATTGCATTTCTGTCAATAGATCCTCCAAAAAATGATATACAGCACCTTTAAAATCGCTTTTTGAATCAATTGTATATTTATGAATATCCATCCCTACTTAAAACATTTTTGAACTCTCCTCTAGTACATCCAATTGTTTAATTTTATTTGTCATTATTTACGCAGGAATACGCAGAAAGCCTTCAAAACAGTGGCATCCACGGTGCTGTGATGGTTCTCGATCCGACTTTCAGCGCAGACAGCATGGCCAAGGCTCTCGACATCCCAAACAATAAACACATGATCCATCGTCATTTATATGAGGAGATGAAAGTACTGCTTAATCCGGCAAGGTCTGTGCAGTTTCATTTCAGCATACTCATAAGGATTTATTACTGTCAAGTGCCATAAAACACAAGATACATTGCAATTGATAGCTATTAGGGCGATAGTCATCTGCCTTCAAACAGGCTTTAAATCTTTGTGCTGTTCAGGCACAACTGTTAAACTGCTCATATAACAAATCACAGTGTACATCAAAGAGCAATGTTACACATCCGTATCGTCCGGAGAAACATTAACAGGCACCGTATTGATTCTGAAAGCGCGTGACTGAGTTTTTATGGCCTGCAGGACCAATCAAGCCCAGGATAATAGGAAAGAGGGAACTCCGACACATTCTCCTGTGTCAAATTGTCGCAAAACTGAGGAAGGGTTTTCTCCCAGGCAGAAAGCTGGCAAGGTACAGTATGGACTGTGCTGCTGACACAAATAAAGATAAATGTACAGAGATAAATGACTTTTCCAATGTTTCCCCAGAGTCCTTTGAGATTCAACCCCCTGGTCGCCGGTGGGCGAGACTTGAGTTTTCAATGCTGTGGTTCACCACCCAGAGAGGATCGAATCAAGATCTTGCAAAGGACCAAGGGCAGTCCTATGCATGCTTACTCAAGCATAGAAATAACCAATGTCTGATGGCGACTGATGAACTATAAAGAATGACCTCCAGACCCTTAACCTCTAAATGGACCAAATGAGCTTACTTACTTGTAAAAAGTGATTTGAAAATTGTTCATTTGCACGAATTTGCATTGGCAAAAAAATCACAACTGAGCACTTAAAAGTCTTACAGACAAGTTGCATTAAACAAGTAGATATTTTGTAACATAAAACTTGGATCAACGCTGATTCTTGTTAGATTTAGCCAAGAGGATACAGTCATGACTGCAGTGAAAACCAGTACCACATGTTCAGATGTCCATTCCATGCATCAAGGTCATCACAACACTGGGCTTGTTTAAAGTCACGGAAAACACCGGAGAGAGAAAATTGTGGAGTAAATATATTGTGAAACTGTTTTGAATGTCTTAGCAAAGTCTTCTGTTTGTTTTAGGACATCTGTCGACATCTGTTAAGATGTTTGTGCTTTTAAAGTTTCATTTCCATAGAACAATTTAAAGCAACAGTCACTTTATTGTCAATAATGTGTGTTATAGACATAACATAACGGAGACTCATACGATAAAGAAAACTTAGGGGAAATGAAGGAAAATCATAATTTTTCTCTCTTATTTCCTTGTTGTGGTTTCCAAGCTCTGGCTTACCATGCATGCAATTTAATTTGTTTAGTGGGATTTATAAATATATACAGTATATTCATTGTACAGTGACTATCATGAACAAACGAACAATGAGGAAATGCAACGAGAATCTGCCTGGAAAGCCTTTGATATGCTATGTAAGGAATGATCAGAATGAATGTAGGGAAAAGTAATTTGCAGTATTCAATAAAGCCAATGCAGTGCACGCATTGCACATTCTGCAGCTGTGTTTTCCCAAGCAATCCAAAAGGAGCCACAGGGCAATATAAGCAAAACAAGTTTTGCAGCTTAACGTGTAACAGGATTCTGATGCAAACACCCTCTTGTCATGGATATACAGGTTATATAACTTGAATAATTTCACAAATTCAACCGATCGTTCTTTTCAAGCTCATCAGAAATCATTTACATTTAGTCATTTAGCATACGCTTTTATCCAAAGCGACTTTCAGGGAGCAATTTAAAATGGTAAATGCTCTGATTCACCTATATCTTTTTGGATTTGACACAAAATTTGTATATGAATATAGAAAATATGACTTGCATACCAGCACTGTGAAATGCATAGGACACAGCTAAAGAATAAAGCAGTTGCGTGTGTATTTTTAAGGTGGGTTTTGCAATCGCTCATTTTGATATTATTGTACCTTGTGGCATTAGTGAACATGTACTTTTGAGAAACATCAGTATATATATTTCATGTGTCGTTGACACAATAATCTGTTATATAGGAAATAAAAGAATCTACATATATTGGAGTATCTGGCTGACTGCACTATGTAGGCTACTTATCTTATGAACAGCTAAAACAAGGTTTAGTAAAATTCAAGTTTTTAAAACATTTATTTTCTGTAAAAAATAGAAAAAATAGAGAAAAATGGACAAACTTGTTTTTTCTAATAAAAACGTAATGTTTAATATTCTTAATATTTAAAAAAAAACTTATTTAACGTTAAAAAGTAACGGCAAATAGATAAAGACTTTCTAGTTATAGAAAAAACAAACACAATCATATCCTGTAAAAAAATGTTTAAGAACTGTGATATCAAACCCGGCGTGCTTTAGGACCATGCATCATGCTTAAGCCTTTTAACAACTGATAGGCAGCGCTCGGCTCGAGCTTCTTTTGAACAAAGTTCCTGTCTCTGTTTAAGCTCAAAAACAGCTGAAGCAGACTCGTTGTGAAATAAATTATACCGTTTTATGTAACATTTCCTTCTTAAATGAATGAAATTTCCCGAGGACAGCAGTTCACCTGCGGCTGAGAGCGACACCTGCCTCAGGTACTTTCTTGAAAGAAGGTGCGGCGGGCGTTGAACGGAAGGTGAGGACAGGCCGTAAAGTTTTAGTTTAACGTTAACCGTGTTTTTGTGGTCATTTGTCATTGTTGATGGAATTCGGTTTGGATTTGTTTACAATAACCAAAAATAGTCGTTCTTGGGAAATGTGTGTTGTTTGTTTGATTTAAATCGTGGATGTCAGTCAGATTCTTCCTCTCTGATCTAACGTTAGAAACTGGATGCAACGTTAAGTTTCTTACGTTAACGTTAACTTAACGTTACCAGTTCATTCTGGGTGAATAAATGGAGCTAGTTTACTTTAATTCGCTTTTAACTGTTTCTCAACTTAACGTTTTGTCTGTGATTTTGTTTTTAATGTGTAATGGTCTTGTTTTGAGTGAAACTAACGTTACTAACGTTATACGACTTAAATTCGGTTTTTATCTTGTTGCTCTAATACAAAATCGTCAGTAATAATAGTAATATGAATGACATGTTTTAAGCTATTTTGTACTGTAAGCAATGACATTGAAAACTGGAAATACGATCCGAGTGGGTTGCTGCCCGATTCACTATGTTACTAAAGTTATTGTCACGGCTTTTAATTTGTAATGATATCTCCTTAAAACTGTGTAAAAAGCTTTCAGAATGTGTTTTTACAGTGTTACAATATCAAGTTTTATTTTATTAACAATAACTGGGTAGTTGACACATTTACCGTACGTTTCCTATGGTGTGACAGCAAAATTTTAAAGACTAACTGTTAATAATATATTATTAATATTTATAATATAAAATATCATAAGATAGATTTCTTAATGTTTTTTTTTTTTCTAAATCTCGCACCACAGGACACATTTACGTTTTGTAACTGTTACCCAGCTGTAGCCACAATGGTATTTTTGTGGTATTTTGGTTATTAACCATACAGTACAGTGGTTATCTGCTTGTATAAATACAAAAACTAGCAATATTTTTTAACCAATGAAAATTACAATGGAGTTATTGTGGGAATCTGAGAGGATTCAGTCATGGATTATTTAAGATAAGAAAAGGTCAAAAGGTCTCGTGTCATGGTGGGTATGTTTAGTCGGGAGTATTTAGTGATCTGTGCTTCTGTGTCTGTTTACTTCAGAACAGGGAGCATTGTTGCTCTTTGTATTTAGACAGCCCTTCCTGATCTTTTGTCATGTTTCCCTATTTTATGTTTCTTTTGTTTTGACCACAATTTAATGTTCTTTGCTCTCATTGACCCATAGACGTGTCACGTACCCAGAGCCACGTATGATTAAAATATAGCTTTCATTTAAGATGCTACATCTGTGCACAACAGAAAGCAGTCGCTCATAGCATCTCTTTCCTGGAGGGCAGATTATACTGATTAAAATCACTTGGAACAAAACTCCTTTTAGTCGTGAGTATCAAATGTAGGTCACTGATTGGTGTGCACATTTTGACATTCATGTCATATCATGTTGGGTGGCAAACCTGTTATATTAGTGCCCTTCATGTGCAAGTCTTTCTTAACCTTGGGATGGCACTACATTTCTTTGTCAATCTCGCTACTGTACCTGCTGAGTGTATGCTCCCCTTGATCCTCTTTTGATCTCTCTCAATTCCGTGAATAATAACTATCATGAATCGATTTTATTTACCGTTTTAGCTATGTTTTAAATACGTATTTGACCATTTACTCTTCCACTTCAAATGTGTTACACCCACATGCAGATGAGTCATTCTGAAAGGTCACACAGTGCTTGCACTTTACAGTTTCTTTTAGTGTCTACCTGAGTAAGTAACAGTAAAAAAACTCACTGAGTCACTAATAATGTCACCTGAAAATATAGATCAGGAGGACTGAAGTCTGCATTTTCACGCTCGCATAACAAAATATAATTATTAATATTACATATTTAATATTACATATTAAAATGCAAGAGAAAGCATATTTAGAGAAGGCCCAAAATAAATATACTTGATACTGTGAGCAATTTTGGTAATTGATCAGTGGCTATTTGCTAACAAAATGGACCCCAACTTATTTTTATTCTGAGCACAGTGGTGTGCCCACATTCACAAGTGAACAATGCTTTGTTGTTATGGCAACAGTTACGGCAGCGTACCTCTGAACCTACCCTCTGGAACAATTTTAGGTGATTCTTTTTTTAAATAGGCTAAATATAACTGGTGTCTTTCTGATGAATCTCAGTAGAGACAAAGATTTGTTTCTATTAAGAAGTTATTTAACTTTCAACTCCAAAAGGTGTGCGTTTGTTCTAATATGCTTCCTGATGAATCTTACAATTTATTATCAAGGACATTTTTTGTAAGTTATTGATATTAAGAAGTTCTTAATAAGAACTATGCAGGATGGTGAGATTATGATACTTGTCACATAATAATAAAGAGCAAAAGATGCACATCAGGTATGCAATAGATGCTTTATGTATGTTTTATTCTCCTCTGTTAGAGAATGATGGAAAAGATGTTGACACATTAAGCACAAATGAGTGATATATTCTGGATGTGGAGCTTTTGAGATTTTCATAATCAATGGTGCACAAAAACTAAACTGTACATTCAGCATTTACATGATGATGAATACTAACTCGGACAGTCCAACATGATTTAAAGGCAGCATTAATTATTAATAAGAAGTTATACAATGCCTATGCATGGTTATCATTTCCATGAAATGCTGGAATGCTCGGTTCCTGAGTTTTTTCCCTTCAGAGTGGCACTGTGCCAAAGGATCTTTTTTGCCTGTAAACTGTCTCCATTGAAGAGGCTTTTCTTTTAAATCTTGGGCCTCGTTCCCAGCCATTTCCAGGAAGTATTTCCTTGTCATTGAAATGTTTACAATGTTTGCCTCTTTTTTTCTTGTATGTGACAGTGGTGCTCTCATCTTCCACATTTGGACCGCTTTTAGAGTAAGTGGATTCAAGCAGAGCATTTAAAACTATGTGCTCCAGTGGGCAGGCTCTGTGTTCGGGAAGTAGGCATTCACCCACCAATGATGGCAATAGCTCAGGCTCCCAGTATGCTCTCTGTGCGCTGGGTATGGGCTTGGTGGCACTTGGAGTTGTCATGATTGTGTGGACGATAGTCCCTTCTGACGTGGTACAGCCGCACAATGGTACAGCCCCGGGTCTGAACAATGGAAAAGGTGAAGATGGAAAGACGACATCAGTTGCGTATGTGCTGGTGGGAGTCGGAATAGCTATGTTGCTTCTCGCTATATGTTTGGGGGTGAGGAACAAGAAGCGCAGGAGACGGTCTGAAACTGCAGGCGTACGCAGTCCTAACTATGTGGGCCGTGAGCATGATGAGCCGTGAGTAGTGTTCTGTACTCTTGATATTAAACTTTAAATTATGAGGGGGCTTGACCTGTATGCAACTAGCATTATTTCTCTTTAAACAGATCAAATGAAGAACCAGTTCCCAGCTTTGATGTACCCACCTATGAGGAAGCGGTCACCAGTGGACAGTACCCAGTTAGGCAAAGCAACTTGAGACAGAGCTACCAGCTGCCCTCGTATGAAGATCTGATCGCCGCTGTTGAAAACGAAGGCCAGCAACTAAGTGGAGGTAATGGCCAGGAGGCTCCAGCCCCCGGACCCCAGCCCGCAGCCCCCAGCTCCCAGCCAGCACGCAGCGGCAGCAGGGCCAGCCGCATCTTTAGACCCCTCAGAGTGCGCAGAATCAAGTCAGAGAAACTCCATCTGAAGGATATTCGTCTTAATATCCAAAGTCCCGCACAAGGTGGGGTGGTGACTATTGAACCACTGACCCCTCCGCCAAAGTATGAGGATAAGCCACCTCAACTCCCCACAGAACCAGTGTAATGAATCCAGCACTGGATTTACACTCTACTACAGATCTTTTGATGATGTGCATCCTTCGTTTGCATCCATGGCTTGTTTACATCTGTGCTCATTTTACAGGCTTGCATGCTGATGAGTTAACAAGCCAAAGGAGACGATGAGAGCTATGAAATATCTTCCAAATGAGAAAATACGATGCATTCACATAAGATCTCTATGCTTATTGTTTGAACCGAACACTAAAGCCTACCTGAATGTCTTTTAACCGAACTTTTCATTTTTAAATAAAGGATTACAGAAGTGGATTTGTGTTTAACACTGTATAAGGAAGGATATAAACGCCAAAGTGTGCAGTGTTTACTTCTAAAAACGACATTGTACATGGCAAAAAAATAACTGTTATTGTTAAATTTTATAGAAGAAAGGGGTTAAAAAACGTACAAAACTTCAAAGACTACATGTATAATTGAACATGATGAAATGCAAGCATGAAAGAATAAATACACTTATTTTAAGATTTAAAGATAAAAAATATATTTTATTAGCCTCTATTACTATAATCTGCCTAACAAACTAACTCATATGTCCAGCACAGTGTAAATTAATCCTAATAATAATTCAATAATTGATTTGTTATGCGTGTATTAACAATGTGTCCGTGTTTATTCAGTTTGAAATCAACTTTGTCACTGCTTGCCTGGATGTGTAGTTTAGTATATTTTAATGGTGCAAAGTGAAGACAAATTCCAAATTAACTGTTGTGTTGGGAATTTATCTAATCTCAATTTCTGTTTCATTGAGAATTTAAAGAAGTTGATTAGACAAACAACTCAACCAGCTCCAAAATAATCTGATATACATTTCTCAATAATGCAGCGTCTCTAGATTGAACAAGCCACTGTTGATGATTTTTTTATATACTGTATTAATGCCTTAAATTGCCTCAGGCCATGCAGGCAACACCTTGTACTACTACTATTACTATTGAAATGTTTGTAAAGGGATGGAGTGGATTGTGGTTTATTATTATAAGTAAGTAATATAAATGTTTTAGAGCAGTGGTTCCTTGTATTATTATTTATTTTGACAACTTGAAAAACAAGTGGGCCTTAATAAAGTTGTTCCAATTTTTTTCTAACTTGACCCGTACGTTTATGAAATGTTGTGTGTTGAATTATAGTGCCCCCTCGTGATTGAGAATCGCAATATTACAAATGGACACTAAGTGCATAGTGAATAATATTTGTAAAGCAATTTAATCTTTTAAGTAATATGGCAGTTATTTATATTATTCATTTTGGTATGTTTCTTAAGACTAAGATACTTCAACATATTGTCGCTATTTTATGAATATTTTTACACAATGATGCCTATTCTTTACACCAGTCCCATTCTATAGCAGGCCAGTGTCTTACATGATCTTGTTCTTGGTATTTCTTAATATGCTATATGTACCCAATTACCACTGTAATTGAAGTTTCGGTTTACATGTCTAGTACAAAAAATATTTTTACGAATAAAATCATTCATTCTTACATATTTTGTCCTGTTCAACGTCGTTTCCAAGGTTTAGTTATTTGTAATTTCTGTTATTTATATAAACCCCTATGTGGAATGATTCGCTTCATAGTACTAGCTGTTATAATCCCACTATTTAAGCACAGTTGAATTGCCTAATAGTTCTTTATAACTTGGGGGTTTATGTTGTGACTGATATTTGACTGTGTATTCATGAGTTGCCCCAATAGTTTACCGCAGCCAATCGATCATTATGCGAAACAGAATTTAATGGAAAATTGATTATATTTAGGATTGTATTTCATGCAACTTCACTCAAGTCCATCCTGCCAAAACCAAACATTAAACAAACGCTCGCGACTTTCCAAGTTCTACGAAAAACAAATGAAGCTTAGGGATGTCATAATAACACCCAATCAAAACAAAGCAACGAGTTATGTTTTTCTTAGTGCTGTTACATTCATGACACTGGTCATTATGATATTTTGAGATAAGAATTACCATCTTTACAATGTAGCCATGTTACAGAGAACTGTCGAGTCATTGAGAAAACTTCCAAAAAGTGTGTTAAACTTTTGCTAACTCTTTAAATAATGCCCATTAGACATTAATCAATATTCTTGTTATTGTGTAACATTTGAACTTGTCTTGCATAATCATAATGACTTTTAATGTTTGTTCATAAAAAAAGACGCGAATGATTCGACGTATAGTTTGTGTTCACGCTTTTGCAGCTGCTCTGGCGGCGGGGGGAGGGAGAACTTTTCAGGGAACAGCCAACCAGGGAGTCAGTCACATTCTTGGCCGGGATTCAATGACTGAACCAGACACAAACAAACGCTGAGAGAGAGAGAGAGAGAGAGAGAGAGAGAGAGAGAGATGAGCGAGAGAAAAGGAGAGAGAGAGAGAGAGAGAGGAGAGAGAGAGAGAGAGAGAGAGAGGAGAGATAGAAGAGAGAGAGAGAGAGAGAGAGAGAGAGAGAGAGAGACTCACTCTCATAGTAAAGCGGAGGCAGACTTAAGCTTCGCCGACGAGCTGTACGTTAGGTACTACTGAGTGGGTCAGTGATACATATTTACATTAACAGGATCAAAACATACACGTTTGGGAAGGTGTTTTTTTTAATCGTAGGTTTGAACTCTGGTACGACTGAAAACCTACTGACATGAAGCGGTTCAATGGATTACAAGGTGGTGTTTCACGCTTTCTAAAGTGACATGGAAATTCGCCTCTGTGGACTGTTTTGACTTGTAACGTTCACATTCGTTCAGTTCGCCGCGGTCGGATTGTCCAGGTTTAGCGCTCTGAACATGGAGGCGCCTTCCAGCTTTCAGCCCCATCCAGGACTTCAACAAACTCTGAAGCAGTTTCACCTGAGCTCCAGGAGCTCGCTCGGCGGACCGGCAGCCTTCTCGGCCCGATGGCAGCAGGACATGCTGTTCAAAAAGGACGGGAAAGACGTCCCGGAGCCCATGCTGCACCTCCCCCCCATGCAGCCTCCTCCGGTGATGCCGGGGCCGCTCTTCATCCCGTCCGACCGCTCCACCGAGAGGTGCGAGACGGTGCTGGAGGGCGAGACCATATCTTGCTTCGCGGTCGGCGGTGAGAAACGCCTGTGCCTGCCGCAGATCCTCAACAGCGTCTTGCGAGACTTTTCCCTACAGCAGATCAACTCGGTGTGCGACGAACTGCACATCTACTGCTCCCGGTGCACGGCCGATCAGCTCGAGATCCTCAAAGTTATGGGCATCCTGCCCTTCTCGGCACCCTCGTGTGGACTCATCACCCAAACAGACGCCGAACGGCTCTGCAATGCCCTCATCCACGGCGGAACGTTTCCCCCGCACTCCGATAAAGAGTTACCGTGTCCCATAGAGCTGGAGAGGACGGAGAAAAGCTTCAAAGTTTATCACGAATGCTTTGGGAAGTGCAAGGGACTGTTCGTGCCAGAGCTGTACACGAACCCCAACGCGGCGTGCGTACAGTGCTTAGATTGCAGACTGATGTTCCCGACCCATAAGTTTGTGGTTCACAGTCATAAAAGTCTAGAGAACAGAACCTGTCACTGGGGCTTCGACTCGTCTAACTGGAGGGCTTATGTTCTGTTGCATCAGGACTATTCTGAGAAAGAGGAGATCGGTGCACTGCAGCAGCTCCTCGATGAATTAAAAGGAAAATTTGAGCTGGGGAACAAGCACAAGACCTCTTACAAGGTGAGCTCACCCTTACCTTTGGGTTACAGTTATAACTTTAAAATCTATAATATAGTACCAGCATGATTCTTTGCCTCTTTTACAACTCCTTACAGTTTTCATATGTTTAATATAGCACAATTATATCATTTAAATATTGTGTTTTAGCTTAGAGTGTTTTTCAATGACACACTGAAATATGCCAGTATTGACTTGTGCACACATTATATGAACCTTTCCTTTCGCCGGTTGTAAGGTTGGGCACTATTTGATCATACAGTCTATTTAAAAGTGATTTATCCTTATCAAATATTCTGTCATTTCACTTTATCATGCTTTCCAATGCATTGAAATGAAGGTAAACAGCAGACCTTCATCCTCCCCCATCCAACCTCCAGAGCGCATCATTTGTCCTGTGCCCCTGGATGCACTCAGGGACATCTGCATATGACAAATGGGGCCTCAATTATGTATTTTATGGGAGTCTGTGATAGGATGGCTTGGGGAAGCCAGTAATGGGCTTCGGTGTGGTGGAGGAGAGGGAGAAGACTGCTGTGTAGGACATTGTTTTGTGTGTGTGTGTGTGTGTGTGTGTGTGTATGGGTGGGGGTGCAGGTTGGCGTTGAGGTCACTCTCCAAAAGCAGTTGGTGTAGGGTCGGCCTGATCAGGCTCCCCACCAGGGTCAGAGACACGGCGAATGCACAAAAGCACTGGAGCCTCAGCTTGGCTGCACCCACCACACAGCAGCTGCTGAGTGTGATAGTGCTAATGGGTCTACACACATGTATGTATGTGTTACCATGGTGTCACTTCAGCTGGCTTGGGTGCACGCGGAGGAAAATGCAGTTTCATTACTGTGGGAAATGTGAGAGACATGGCACATTTCAGAAATGTGGCGTTGTGTATATTTGTCGCATGGAGGCTACTTTGGCGAGCCCTGTTTGGCATGTTGTGCATCTGGTTAGGATAAATCATTTGTAAGAGTGTAAAAGTGTAGAAAGTCACAAAAATGCTTTACATTTTACAGTAAGCCCATTTCTTGTGTTGTTTTCAGAATATTTTAGAGATGAGCTTGGAATTTTGTGCAACTTTTGTGTCTGTCATTGTCATAAAGTTAGCAAACTGGCTCGTAGCACTGGTCCCATTAATTTCAAGTTTAGTTAGACAGGTCGATTGCAGCTGGCGTTGACCCGTTTTTCGATGAAACTGCAGCATTGTGTTATCACCCAAGACCCAACCTCATCTTTCTTATTCCTTTCCTGCTTTTTTATTTGAATAAAACTTCAATGTTGTCTTTTCCAGTCTCACTGAGAATATTGGCTTCACACGGTCAGATTCAGAGATTCTGTTTCTTCATCATTAAGAGAATTACTTCTTCCAAACAGTACTTTGATGAGATGCTGGTCGTCATGGATATAAGATTTCTGACCCCTTGGGATCTTTATTTACCAGTGCGCTTTGCTTTATTTATTTTTTTCGAAAAAAAAGAAGTTGTGGATGCAGTACTGTTAGCTGAATGAATTGAAGGCGGCATCCAGACTGTGCGCCAGGGCCTTGACGTGTCATCAAAGGGCCGTGACATGTGACCTCTCTCCAAAGCCAGTCAACCAGCGCCCCCACCCCCATCTCTTTTCAATCAGTCCGGCCAATCACGTGGCACTCGGTTCTCAGACCGGACAGATGGTTGTTTGATAAATAACAGAAAAATACATTGCAAGTAAACAGCATGCATAACATTTCAACGAAATTACCATTTGTTGTAGTGTCAATTTTTTTGAAAAAATCGAAAAAAATCTGTAAAATCTGTTTGTGACTGCAAAAATTGACCTTGATAGATGTTATTCTTTTCTGTTTTATGAGCCTGTTTTGTATCCAAGACATGAATTGTTGTTTTACTCCAGTTTAGGCAGTCTAAAGGGATTGACAATGATACGGCATATAATGATAGTGTCATGTTGTTTTACTCCCAGTTTTAACTTTCCCCTAAACCACATATTTCAAGAGCACAAAGTTGTCCTGCCAAAAAGAAAGTAAGACTTCAGTGAGAATAGTGTTGTGTAATAAGCAGGACGCAGAGGGGCTCTGGAGCTTGTAAAAGGGGGGATATCAAACTCCCCATTGTTCTCTCACTTTATCAAATTACAGATGACTCCCAACCTGAGACCAAACCAATCAACTGAGTGTCCGACCCAAGGTGGCAATGGTCATAATAAATGTGCTCGCCTGGGGGATGGAGGTCGCTGTGTGCGTGCGTGCGTGCGAGTTTGCATGCGTAATGCCTTGGATCAGCTGTGGGGAAAAGATTAAAATGAGCACACGGCCTACTCATTTCCATTCCCATCTGTCTGCTGACCTCGCTCTTGTGGTCCTCGCTGCTGCCCGCCAGCCGCTGTGTTCTGCGCTGCCCCTTCCAGACTGCCAACAATTCCGTCCCCCGCCCCTCAACCCACCCAAACACTGATAGTACTTCTTATTCATCCGTTGTCCAGCAGCCAACCCCTGCTGCTCAGAATCACATGCTCAGGGGTTCGACTCCATGGTTGAAATCCATTTTTGGCTGCCTATTCTCTGAATTTTAAAAAGGTTGGTTGATGGCTTAACAGTTCCCAAGAGATGCAGTCTCATCCCCTCCCTGGGGAGATGGAGGTGAGGGGGTGGCCATAGGCTCGGAGAGGTTGTGCCCTCTATTCTCTGCTGCATGACCTCTTGTTTAAAGGGCGTCAGCTGTGGCCCTCCACTGGCTGATGCTGGGGTGAAGACCTGCCGCCTCTTTTGTTCCCAAAAGCTTTGTCACTCACGCCGAGTCGAGCCGTCACCTCTCATTGTGTTTTCTGCTTGGTCTGGGTGCCCGTTGCACGACCAGTGCTAGCACATGCTTTCATGGTAATGGATTCGTAGGCTTTTGTCGATGTCTGCTACTAACATGAAGCACATCCACTGTGGTGTAGTGCTGCTATATTGTTATTATTATTTATGGCTAAACGTGTCTCTTTTGTGCACGGTGTATTAGTCGATTTGCGATGTTTAATGAGGAAGCTTTCAATATTTAATATTTTTAGCCGTGATGCTTTAATTAAAATGCTCACAGCTGCTAAAAGTGCTCGAGTTGCATCCTTAAATGCATTTTTTTTTTTCGAACAGCACCTCACAAGTAAGATAGAAGCCATGGCTATTGCGAAAAATATAAAATACATTATGTTCCACTATGAGCGTTGCGTTTGTTGTATTTTTAAGTTAAAAGGTTTTTTGCACCCCTGCACATTGCAGGAATGCATCCAAATGGTCGGGTGAATCCAAATAATTGCATGAATGTGTTTGAGATGATTTTTTAATTATGCAAATATTTGGGTTCACTTAACCATTTAGGGGTCTCTAGGAAATCTGTTATGTTTTCACAGCCCTGCGTGCGATACAATGTCAGTAATTCAGACGTCTGTGTTGTGCGTAAGCCTGTATGATGACGGGGCACTGGTTAAGGTGTAGAGGCGTGCAGGCTGGCACTGGCACCAGTCTGTGAGAACAGATGGCAGAATGATGGTAGTGTTGTTTTATGATCAGTTTCTCAGATTCAGGGCCCTTAGTCGATAATGATCATCAGCTTCATGATTAATATGGCAACCCATCTGCTGTGGAGATGGAAAATCCTGGAGTACGCAGCTGCCACCGCGCAAGAAACCCAGTGCTTTAATTGAGCCCGTGCAAGTCTGATAATCTGTACCCGCTTGACAACGTCCACTCTGACATTTCATTCTGAGCTTTAATTCAGTGGTGAATCTTTTACCCGTCCTTATTAGATGTTTGCCCTCAAAGGACCTCGTATTCCCTTTCTGATTAATCTTTATGAGCTGGAGGATGCTTTTTTTAATCCTGTCTGAATGTCAATTATTTTTTGCCGGCCTGAATAAACTGGAAATATTAAAAAGTTCAGTCCAAACCTGAACACGGTCTAATTAAAGATGCACGTAACTCTTGTTTCACCAGGAATCCGAGCAACCCGCCTTTGCATGCAGTAATTATTTGAAATGACATTTTACTCAGAAAACTCCAAAGTAAACCGCTGCTGAAAGAATCTGGCATTCGGAGACATACTTGAACGCATTTACTTCCTACAGCTGTCGACTTGCGTTAGAGCTCCTTAGAAGAGGGCGAAGAATTTGTGGTAAAGATGTCTCCTCAGGGTTTGTCTGAGGGATGATGCAGCTTCAGTCTGCCTGCGTGTGCCATATGACAAACTGGCATGTTGCTCTCGCCTACGAACCTCCCACTGACCACCCCCGAAACTACCATGAGGATTAGCTCATGAAGCTGATTTTTAAATGTTCAAACGGCATTGTTAAGCGCATACATAACTCTGTTGTGTGGTCACGTCCGTGCGCATCGTGGGTGAAGCTGGCTACAGTGTGTTCATTGGTAAATGAGAATTTTAGCCAGATATAATTAAAATTTGAATAGTAAATGATGCTATTTGTATAAGACTACAGTGCATTTAAGCCATTTATAAAAAACCTCAAATTAAAATAACAAAAAGCTTTACAATATGATTGAATGTGTTAACATTTGGCAACTACATAAACTAACTTATGTACATTACTCCTGCAGCTTTTGTCATGCATATATATTACACTTTCTAATAAATACATTAAATCCTAATTTGTGTTTACACTAGTTAATGCACAATGAACTGACATGAACACACAAACAACAAGTGCATTGGTATTAAGTACCATTAACAAAGATGAACAATGTTTTAGTTTATTTACGCAAGTAAAATAAATGAAAACGTGACCGGGTTTTCTGCACCATGCATTGAAAGTTGCTCTTGCACCAACTTGCACTGCAGAGAAGCCGATCTGGTTTTCCTTGAGCTGTCTGGGCCTTTTGTGAAAACGGGGTTTTGTGTTTTTAAGCAGCCTGTAGCCTCTCGTTCACTCCTCAGAGGCATACAGACGGCTCTCGCTCCACGCCCAGGCAGTATTATTCTGAAAACTTCTGTGATTGGAGAGTCTGTGTAGTTGCTAAGCAAAGCTGTTCTTCCTGTTCTAAATAAGAACTTGATGCTTCCTGGCTGGTGGGCTGAGGGGAGCGTGCCAGCTCTCAGGCTCGCTCACTCTCTGTTGCCTACTGCTCGCTCTGCCTCTCTCTCACACACACTTTCTCTCCGTAACACAGTCTTTGCAACGTTCACATTCAGACTAACAGGCCTCTTGGAGCAACTCGGTGATTGTGTTACTCCGGAATACAGCCTTGCAAAAAAAAGCAGAAGAATTGATGAGGTCAGGATGACCTGATCCATAACCTCCATTTGCCTACGCCCAAGAGAACGAGCTCTTTCGATTCAGCCGTGTGTGTGCGTCTGACTCTCGCTCTCTCTGGGTGGTGCGAGGATGGAGGTTTTCCTGCGTTTTTGCTCCCCGGGTTTGGGGTTATGAGGCACAGTCAGATTTTTCCAGAAAGGCTGATTCACTTCTCTAGCCCTCAGACAGTTGGCAAGGCCTCCATTTTCCTCTCGCCGCGATGGTCCGCCACAACATGGTGTTTCAGAAACTCTCCAGGAACGCTCTGCAAGATGGCCGTTCCCAAAAATGGAAAGTTCTGTGGGCCGAAAAGTTCCACTGCTTTTATATAACACCAGATTCCTTGTTGTTAATGCATTAGGTAATGCTATGAAGACTATGTTCGATCAGTAAAAATCATCTATTTAACTATTTTTCCATTTTCTGTGCCCTAGCAACTAGACTGTGTATTCGTACATGCTTTTGGGATGCAGTGTTTCTATTATCAAAGGAAATTGTGAATCAGGGCTGTGGCGTAGTGAGTATATATTGCATATGAAAGTGCACTTGGGGACATGGGTTCGTATCACCTGCTTTTCTGACATTCTCTTTTTTCCTGCAAGTTTAGAGGCCATATGTAAAAAGTACAGTCAAAAGGAAAATGTGTGCCTTTATTTTCCTCAGTGGCACAAACAAGCAGACCTCTCGTAAGCCCACCCCCGGCCCCAGTGTGTGCTAGATTTCTGCTTGGCACTGGATATCAGGTATTAAGTGCTAGTGAAGCACAATGAAATGTGGTGTGCTGTTAAACACATACTAAATTACTGCTATCGGAGCCTTTAGCAATGCAACGCAGAGCCCTGGAGCGAGATCCCATATCAAACGCATTCAACGCGGCTGCATCCTCGCCCTATTCAGCACCGCGAAGGTTGTGTGGGATTATTTATCCAGTCCCGAAACCGCTGCCACTTTCTTTTTCGTGGATGACACCCCCTCAGTGGCTACTCTGATTCTGAGCATCTGCTCCATCGCTTCTGCCGCTTTCTCTTTTCTCTCCGCATTTCTCTTAGGAAGGGGTTTTATTCAAACAGCCTGATGTGTTGTTACAGACATGTCATCCCCAATTACTCAGTTATGCAGTTATGCCCTGGCATCTTTCTCTCTTCTAATCCATGCAATCCATGGTGTTTCTCTCTCTTTCTGTCTGCAGTGTGTGTGGGGGGAGGGAGGGACAGTCGGCTCAGCATATTCTGGATAGTACAGATGCATAGAAGTTTTGGTTCATGTGCCACAAATGTAAAATTATCTAAAAATTTAGGCTAATTCTTTGTTTTATTTGAGGGATGTGAAAACAACGTGACTAGATTAAAGGGATAGTTCACCCAAACATTTTGCCATTATTTATTTACCCTGATGTGGTTCAAATGTGTATTTGACTCTTTCTTCTGTGGAACACAAAAGAAGATATTTGAAGAACTGTCTCAGTGGTTTTGTGTCCATACAGTGGAAGTCAATGGGGTTCAGTGTTGTTTGGTTACCAACATTGTTCAAAATATATTTTTTGTGTTCTGTAAAAGAATATAAAGTCATACAGGTTTGGAATGACATGGTGATTAAATGATAAACGAATTTCCTTTTAAGAAAGCCTTGTATATTTGTGTGCATTGCTCAACAGTTAGATGGAGTGAAGGCATATGGCACAGTTTTGTTAAAGTGATAGGTCACCAAAAAATGAAAATTCTGTCATCATTTACCCATCCTCAGATTGTTCCAAATCTGTATACATTTCTTGGTCCTGCTGAACACAAAGGAAGATATTTGGAAGAATGTCAGTAACCAAACAGATCTCATCCCCCATTTACTGCCATAGTAGTAAAAAGAAATACTATAGGAGTCAATGGGGGATCAGATCTGTTTGGTTACTGGCATTCTTCCAAATATCTTCCTTTGTGTTCAGCAGGACCAAGAAATGTATACAGATTTGGAACAATCTGAGGATGGGTAAATGATGACAGAATTTTCATTTTTTGGTGAACTATCCCTTTAAAAGTTAAATGCTGTTTTCAGTACATTTGATGAGCGTTTATGAATTAGAACAGAATGTGCAGCTCTTTGACAGACAGTTGTTTAAGTTTTCAGCAGGTTTGAGCTTGCTCAAATTTTAGCACGCTGTCTGTAAATTGTAATTCTTTTTGGAATGTTGCATCTCTCAATTCATTACCCATTAGCATACCCGAAAACATAACCACAAAATAAAAACTCTTAATCAAGCAGTCAGTTTTTAGACTCAAAAGTAAACTAATTCTGTCAATGCCAGTGCTGTCCATGTCTCACTAAATCTGAGGCGATTATTTTAAGCACTGGTTAAGTTTTTTGTTCGCCGTGAATTTACTTTCTCTCTCTGGCATGTAAGGCAATGCGATAGCGTGCGTGTACACGGTGTCCGCCTTTATTTATAGTACGTCAGTGACCACAGACATGGGCAGCCCGAGTCCGGGCAGGCCAGAGCAGAGCAGCCTGAATTAGAGAGCCTCTGACCCCATAATGAGGCAGCTATTATCAGCCCTGTGTCTTTAAATGGGGACTAGCATTGCGGTCACAGAGTACGGAAAGCTAACTGCTAGCTAACACCCTCTTTAAAAAAATCCAAGCTGCTTTGTGACTTATCATTATAAACGGGCTAATTGCTGTTCCTTCAGGCACCGTGCGGCCTCATTACCTTGGCTCTGGATTCACTCGTCTGCAGCTGTCTCCAGGTAGAGTCACCTGGACAAGAGGCTTTGATTGGTTAGGACAAGGTAGCATTGAGAGCAAATGCAAAAGCTGTGGAGGTTAGGTGTGAATAAAGTGAGGAATGTGAGACTGTGGTGTGACTGGACCGATGCACAGAGCTTTGATGTGGGTAAGAGGTGAAGTCAGCTTGTTAAAGACGGGAGGTGATGGAGCAGTTTCCATGGAAAACTTTCAAAAGTCCACTTATGACAATGGTCATTTGTAGTATTTTCCAATCTAATAGTTTTTTTCATTACAACACTATTACACTACAAAAATAAAGTTGCTTCAAAATGCCATAGAACCATTTTTGAAAACTTTAAAGGGACAGTTGAAAATTCTGTCTTCATTTAGGGGCGATTCACATTTAGAGTCTTTTGCGTGCGCAAGTTAGTTATTTTAAACGTAGACACGCTGCAGGAGCGCGTAAATAAGGAGCGACGCGGTCAACATTTTTCGAGACGCGTCGGCGCCGCATTGAGATGGAAATAATTCAACTTTACAGAGTGCCACGCGCGCGGGTATTTGACTAGAGAAAGTGGCGCGGCTTGCGTTTTCCACGCGGTTTTAGACGCGAAATGTGAATCGCCCCTTATTCACCCTCAAGATGTTCCAAATCTGTATACATTTTTTTGTTTTGATGAACACACACAAAGTTATTTGAAAGAATGTCTACCATAGCAGGAAAAATTACAATGGTGTCCCAGAACTGTTTGGTTTCCTACATTCTTCAAAATATCTTCTTTTGTGTTCAACAGAACAAAGACATTTATAAAGCAATTCTTCCTACTATGGTAGAAAATCATAAGATTTCTTGAGTTTTTCCAGAGTCCTAAAGCTCTCTCTTTGCTCTGTTTGGCTTTTTACACAGCACTATATAATTTAATATATGGCTACCATGGCTGTTTTTAGCCAATGTATTTTTACAAACAGGCAAAAAACAAAAACAGGTTTAGGTCCATCTGGAGTCTTATATACGTAAGTGCATACCGCAGAGCATACATAAAACCCCTTGATAAACACGACAGGAAAGGAATGTCTGGGTCAAACCCTGCAAGCATACATTATAACCACATTAGAACGACCGCCACGACACGTCTGCGAAACGGTCGCTGTGACAAATCTGTGGCTACGTGTGTTGTTCATTTCACACATTTCAGCCGGTCCTAACTGTACGGGCAACAGATAGAATTAGTCTTTCCAAAGGGATTAGTCACCCTATCATCAAGCCTACTGCCTAATTTATTTCCCTTTGTTGTGGAGCAGGCGGCATTAAATGGGATCAGGGGCCTTGGCCAGAGACGGTAGTAGGAAGCGGCCCTTTGTCTGCCTGGCAGGTGCGGTGGGTTGTGGGGTGACACTGGCATTTGAGGCCAAACCTGTAGGTACTTAGCTGGGGTCGTCTTCCACCAAGCCTTCCATCTCCACCACGTTCCCTTAATGGCCGTCACTCTCTTTTTCTTAACCATCCGCACCACCGGATAAGTGCTCCTGAGATATCCCAGAAACCCCTGCAACTCCACTCGGACCCGTAATCAAAGGACTCCGGTGGGGTTGGCAGTAAATTTCCAGACAAATGGTTTTTGCTATCTCTCTCTCTCTTCGTTTTCGGTCTTTCTGACTCGTTCTCTCTTTTGCACACCACTCACATCTGGCGAACAGTCCCTGTCTGCTTTTGCTGTGTTGAGGTCATTTTCATCCTATGAGGAAAGTGAAACCTTATGAGAGGAACTGCCAGGGACATGCACACAGAGGAGTGTGTTAGGTCATTTTAGTCCAGTTTTAAGTCTCTTAACAAGGCAGTTATTATACACGCAGTGCTGCTAAAGACCTTTGTAAAAAACTAACGTAATAGACAGTTCTAGAAGGGAATGGTATGCAAAGGCACCAGCATTTTGTACTAGGTTTTCTCCCTCCTGTTTTTAAACCAGTTTTTCAAGGTCATTTATAATGCTGTATTTTCATTGAAATTCTTGACAAGCATTGGCTCCATTTTGCCTGCAGAAGGCCTCAGCGCAAGCAACCCAGACAGCTGCGGCCGCTGAAGTGTTCTGCATTCTGCAGGGAAACAAAGCGCTGCATGTGCAGAAAATGGGAGACATTTCCTGCAATGCAAACAACCTCCCTGTCTGATTTTTGCTGAAAATGGTCCAAGGAGGTGTCGTTTGTAGAGCAACAGCATCTTTATTGAGATTCAAAGATTCAGACTAGCTTTTATGTATCATTTCTGTTTATTCTCCGTACCGTCTGTCCAGTGAATCTTTTTTCGTCCTCATCCTTTTATCCCCTTCGTTCTCCTCCACTGCAGAATATGAAGCAAATATGCTGAAGCTGCATTCGTGCCTGCTAGCTTACATGAAAAACACATTTAGGGCTCCCATCCCGTTTTTCAATTAAAGCCTCTCATGAATATGAAGGTTTCTGTCCACAGCCAATTTGGGGGCATGTCTGTAAAATATAAAAGTGACTTAAACTCTAACGGTTGAAGAATTTTGAAGGAAGATTAAGAATCGGGCTAAAGGCACGTGGTATTGGTAATCATATTCATGCATATTAAAGCTCGAGGGGATTTTCAAGAATGCATGGAAATGCACTGATAATGAGTCTTCTAGCTTACCTTTGTCAGATGTGGTTGATTAAAGTGATCAAGTGCTTGTATCAGACATGAAAGAGAGAGAGGTTGTCGTATGGCCGTTCCCTTGAAATAAAGTTAAGCCATTTAGAAATGTGTCTTCCTTTTCCCAAATGTTATGCTGTTTATTAGTGTGATTTATGTAAAAGAATATGCTGCAGGATTGTGCTGGCAGCCCTGACAGGGGGTCGCATCATGTGGTCCTAAGCATAGGGTCTGCTTGTAATGTCATTTTTTTGACTGTTAGCATCTGCATGTGTTCTGTGCATATGCCTGCAATTTTGAAGAGCACAAAGCAGTAACAATGCATCAAATGTCTATATGGGCTTTGTGTAAATTGAGTATATTTTGGAGGATGTTCTATATTTGTTTATTTAGTTTTGTAGTATATTTTGGGGAATGTTACATGTTGGTATATTTAAGTATATTTTTAATATATTTTATAGTGTTATATATTACGTTTTTGAGTATATTTTGAAGAATGTGTTGTATATTGGTTGGTATATTTGACTTTGGAGTATATTGTGGAGAATATTTTATATATTTGTATATTTAGTTTTGGACTAGGCCATAAAATTTGTTATATATTAAGTTTTTGATTATATTTTGGAGCATATGTTATGTTATATATTTGTATATTTCATTTTAGGATATATTTTGAAGAATATGTTGTATATTGATATTTAGTTTGGAACTATATTTTGAAGAATATGTTATATATTGACATTTAGTTTTGGACTATATTTTAGAGAATTTGTTATACAGTATATATTTAGTTTTGAAGTATATTTTGGAGTATTTGATATAGTTTTGGACTATATTTTGAAGCATATGTTATATACAGTATTTGTATATGTAGTTTAAAATATATATTGTAGAATATATTGTTTTTGTACACTAAACGTTTATGGTCATTTACTCCGTCATTTAGTTTATTTCCACATGTTAGAAAACCATGGAATAACACAATTGTAACTAGTGGCTAAAAGCATCCAAAATAAATGCAAATATATGTTATATTTTAGCATCTTCAAAGTAGTCACCCTTTGCCTAGAACTTCGTGAAAATCGTACACGTAGCATTTTATCATCCAGCTTCTTTATGTCTCAACCTTTTAAACAGTAGTAAAGGAATTGTGCTGGACTGTTATTGGCTGTTGTTATTCTATTATTTTTATACATTATTATGGTCCATGTAATCCATTTTTTAAATATATTTTTTAAATAGAAATGTAATGTTGGCACAATTGTATTTTTGTCTACAAAGAAATTTCAAAGATTGAAACATACACATTGAGATTGAAAGATCATGAGAAACATTTTTGTCAAGTGATCCTAAACTTTTGAACGGTAGCGTGTATTTATAGAGCATGTTATATATTTACTTGGAGTATGTCTCATAGAACATGTTATGTTTGTTGTGTGTGTGTGTGTGTGTGTGTGTGTTCATGTTTTTATATCCCGGTGGGGACCTAAACCTGAATGCACACCAACACATGGGCAAAAAAGCTTATAAATTGTACAGAACAATATCTTTTAAAAATCTAAAAATGCAAAAAGTTTTCTATGATCTTTAGGTTTAGGGGTTGGGTTAGGGGATAAAATATACAGTTTGTACAGTATAAAAACTGTGTAAATAAACCAGACATGTGTGTGTGTGTGTGTGTGTGCGTGCGTGCATGTGGTGGTTTTGAAGTAAGGCAAACACAACTGATGCCATTTGATGTGATTGGGACAGTGTGAAAGGAGCGACCTGGCCCTTTGCGTTTTACAGCAGCCCGGTCAGCTTAATGAGGAGAGTGTCAATTGACCACAGTCCGGGGTTGTGAGGAGGTCAGGTTGAATTACAGGACATAAACAACAACATAGAGAAAATAAAAGCAGTGGCAGCTGAGGTGAAAGAGTGAGGGGTGATAGCAGTTGTTGTTGTTTTTGGGGTGGGGGTAGCTATTCTTTTGAATTTATAAGCAGCAGAGAAAGCTATTGATTGATCCATAAATTATTTGTTATGGTGATCTTGCACTTGTGATAAATACCTAGATAGATCTAGATAGATGGACAGATCGGGTTATGGTGTGTATAGATGATATTTAGTTAGTTGTGAATTAGTTAATAAAGGTCAGTTCACTGAGGTCAACTGGTTTTACTACTGCTGGAGACAAGTCCAGAGACAAGGGTTTCAGGGGCAACCAGACTCCCCCACCATCTGTCAGCCATAAAAGGGTTTGAGTTTTAGAGGGGTTTTTTTTACAGCCGTTCAGGGTGAGACATGGCAAGGCACTCTAGATGCCCCCAAGCTCCTCAGTTTCCTCCACAGTCCTCTATTGCAGGTCAGAAGTTCAATGCCTTTCTCCTTTATGAAATACCTTGGAGCTTTATTCGGTGGGAAGTGGGTTTTCAGCAGGCATCTTTTGCATATTTCTGACCGCGGAGAGATTTTACAAGGCAGACGTGATTCACACAGATGGTGAGAAGTTCTGTGGACTCTGGTGACTCAACGGATGAGTTTTGTGTCGATATGCGTCATCATGTGCCTCATCAATTCACTCTGAAACTTCAGACAGGCCTACTAATAATGAGAAAGAAAACTAATTTGAAAAATCTGTTTCCTGAGCTTTATCTGGAAATACAAATGTATAAATATCATATTTCTGCAATTGTTTCGAAAGGTGTCAAAACAAAATGATTGGGGAATTTATGTGCATTCCTCTGTCTGATATGTCTGATTTACCGTCCTACTCTCTTGTCATCTTGTTTTTCTCATTGGGTTTTCAGGTCTGATCAAGCCCAGATTCCTCTAGAAATGTTATCCTCCACAGAGGCCAAACCACGGAGCTTTAACACCTTCTGCTGCTCACGTAACAATGCCCACCGGTAAATATCATGTAACGGAGAGGAATGAAATGATGGGGCGATAAAAATACGATATTTAATTTGTCCTTAATAAATTCCGGTATTCGGAAGCAGCAGTGACCTTCTTTCAACTTCTTGGCCTGATTTTTTTGGTTTCCTGTCCGATTTCCTCTTGGTGCCTGCTTGAGTTTCCAGTGTCTTTACAGCCCCCTCGTTTTAGCATCCTCTTCAGACGACGAAAAATGCTGACGGTGGAAGAGTAAAAAAACTGGCAGGCACGCCCTTGAAGGTTTCTGTGTCACTCAAGCCCATTGAATTTTTAATTATTTCCTGGCTGTGGTATTCTGCTCCACTTCACTAGGGCGCCTGGCTCCATGCTGTCTCACAGCTCAGATGGTAGACACTGTGTTAGACATTTGTGGTTAAATCTGCTCAAATCCTTAGACGCCTACTGCAAGCAGGTGAGATCTTCGGTTGGAGGAGCTTTTTTGACGTATCTCCGAATGGTCCCTGGAAAAGGGGCGATACCTCAAGTATGTTATTGCTTGCAAAACTATATACTGTACATGCAGAACTATATCACCCATATTTACACCAGGGTTTAAGGGTTCTGCTGGAGACAGCTAGCACTTCCCTCTCAACCATACATCCCGCACGCAGCTTTTGTCTCTCAGACTGATGCATTTAGCATCCATATCCGTCATTATTCGCTGGCCAGCAGACAGCAGTAATGTAATCGGTGTTGATTTATGGGCAGAAGTGTACATCACAACTCCCAACAACTGAATCTGCTCTTTTCTAGTGCTGTCTGATCATGCCTATTGCATTTGCCCTTTATAATTATCATAATAATGACTTCAAATGCGTCTGACGCGAAGAACTGTGATTGCACTTGACGAGCTTCTCCAGGCTAGCGAGTTGCACATCAAAGACGTGTTCAGAGGGTGGTGCAGTCGGAACATTTGGCCCGAGATTTATGCTCCTAACATATATCAGGCGGTCTCTCCCTCGCTTTTCCGTGTCATGTCGAGGTCTCCCGAGTTCCAAGAGAGGAAAAGAATAATATGAAAGCGAATGATTTCGAATGAAAGGCTGGAAATAATGATCTCTGTTCCGAGTTAGCGGTTGCATCAACGCTGGTGATTCAGGAAGGAAAAATGCGGTTTATGTCTCTTTAAGATTCTAGGCTGTCTGCGAAATGCATTAGTCCTGTGGAGCAGACGCAGGCCAGGGCGGAGGGAGGAGCCCAGGGCAGCGGAGGGGGGGAGTGCCGAAGGTTGGAACAGCCGCAGTCTGGGCCTCCAGCCTCCTGGCTAGACTGCTGAAAGTTATTATTGAGTTCCTGAGTACTGCTTCCCCTCCCTCCCTGCCATACTGGTGTCTGTTCACCCTGTGCTCTCCTTCTCTCATGCTCACTATGCGGGTATGTGTGCGAGCGTGTGTTTTGCCTGGCAATTGATCATGGCCTTATACAGTAGTGCAAAATACAATTTTCATTTTTAACTGTAGACATTGGTCCAATTTTAAAATGACAAAAATAGTCGAAATGTAATTGAGATCTCTCCGATTATTATACCTAGGCAGTAATGAGATTGAAAGGGGAGCAAATGGAGACATGCAAGCCACCTGCTTCCCAGATTTTTCTCCTGAGAAAAATAACCTCAGTAATCTCTTGCGTCTCCTTTTGAGTTTCAGAAGAGATCTTCACAATGTTTGGATTTCTATCAAAACCGGCAATTAAAATATGAACTCAAACACATTAATCAAATTCTTCCAAGACTAAATTATGAATTACGCTATACACGTTTTAAAGTTCTGTACTTTTTCTATTTTTAATTTCTCCGATTTATAGTTGTATAGAAACATCTTTAACAAAGTTGATACTTTAACATAATTGACAAGTTAAACATAGCTAAGAATCCAATTAAAGGGATAGTTCTTACAAAAATGAATATTCTTTTATCATGTATTTAGCCTCATGTCATTCCAAACCTGAATGACTTTACTTCTTCTGTTGAACACAAAAGAAGATATTTTGAAGAACATTGGTAACCAAACCACATTGTCTAACCCATTTACTTACATTGTATGGGCACACAAAAAAACACAGCGATATCTTCTTTTGCTTTCCACAAAAGAGAAAAGTCCGAGATTTTGAACAACGTGAGGGTGAATAAATGATGACAAAGTATTTTGGGTGAACTACACCTTTAAGTCTTGTAAGCTTTGAAAGAGTAACATGTGAGCAATATTTTTTATCTGAAAAAGAACATGGGTAGTTGATAAATACACCGTGTATGTGTCCTATGGTGTGACACAGCAAAAATTTAGAAAACAAACTGTTTGGAATATATATTCTTTTATATTATGAATATTATTTTTAGAATATAAAATAACAATGAAGACAAATCTGTTGGACAATCCACATGGGTCAGCGTGCTGGGAAAACTGGAAGATTATGTGCTAACTCCAGTCCCTTTTTGCTAGCAGGTTTTAGAACAGGAGCACCTTGCCCTAATCTCTCTGACCGGATCAGACCGAACAAATTAACACACAGGGCAACGTGTCCTCGAAACACTGGGACTCAGGAGACATTTATATAACACTGGCCTGTATCCTTGTTCAGTCTCCATTGTCAGACCCGAACTTTGCTCCGACTGCCTAATAATCTATCCTAATCTTCAGCCACTCTGGCCAGAGTTCAGAAACGTTAGATTATCTGTAAACCGGCCACATCTTGAATGCCTTTGGGCTCCTGCAGATGTTGGAAAAAATTTTGATACCAACTTAACAGGCATTATGGGAACTGAACGCCTGTGAGAGTCGATGTTTAATGGGTGTCAGGTGTGGATGTTCTTTTAAAAGGTATTCAGAGGTTTGTCTGGATAACGTTAGCCATAGGGGCAGGGTCGGGTGAGGGTCTCGTCTGCGAACAGCCTGGAACGGAGATGGACGAATTCGGTAATCGGTTGAGTCAGAGCATTGCTGTTCTAAAGCAGTTATGCGGTTGCTATGGAGAAAAACATTGGCTCTTTCAGATTCTGAGGAGCACTGTACAACGAAAATGGTCCAGGAAAAAGACGTTTCCAGGAATTTTCGAGGTTACAAAGCAGACACCATATGAAGTGAGCAGAATAATGTAATTCATGCTGAAAAGACTGACGTAGCCAGTCAGCAGGTTGTGTTTTGAATGTTGGTTTCCTAGCACCGGGCTTTTTTTTCAAACATGAGTAACCGGAAAGCTACGTTTTGGTGATCCACTACCTAAACCAACATAAACCAGCATGGAAATTTGAACCTGCCATTCATAGCAAAGCCATTTAATTCTGTTTCCTTAGTAAACCCTTCATGCAATCATTGCTTTGTGTACGTGTATGTAGGTACTGCAAATAAAAAGAGGGGATTTCCAAAATGTCCTTCACAGGTTGTTTTAATAAAACCTCAATCCAACCTTGAATGTCTTTGAGTATTTTGGAAAACCAGTCAATTTGGGGTTTTTGGCCACTTTGACTCAGCGGTTAGCTTTTTCAACCCCACACCCAATTTAGTTTTTACTTCAACCACGTAATCCTCTATTTTTCCTCTCCTGTTGTTTCTAATGCTTCCTGACATTCTACCGACATCCATTAGCACTTCCACCTCTATTCAGCTGCACTTACGTTTGTTTTGACGAAGGCCGGGGGAACATTGGGTTTTCAAAGTGACTAAAAAGCAGAGCAAAGTAAAATAATCCATTCCCAGCCTTGGCTGTATCAAACCTTAATTATAGGGCCTCATGCGTAAATGCGCCGCTCCTGAGAGCGGTTCGCTGAAACTGACATGTTTTCCATTACTGTGGATCCACTTGTGATGATTAGCTGTAATCTCAAATGGACAAAGTGCGGCCCAGGAAATATCCAGTGATGGCTTCCCTCCTGTATGGTATTTTGTTCGTTTTTGGAGCTCCGGGTCTGCATACAGGCCACACTGTCTTTATGGCACATCTGCATCGTTGATCGACAGTGTTTAGATGGCGTCAGGGCTTGAGAATGCCTGAGGGCGCTTGGAGGCAGTAAATTTCAGACGGATTTATAACCTCACTCGCGCCAATTACCACCACACCGCCCCTCCCCAAGGCCCCTCCCCTAATCCCAGAGCAGACATCGTGACATGGTTGAGACCCTAAGCGCTGACCCTAACTTCACCCTGTTATTTCACAGCGGGTGTTTTTACAACTTCAGTACTACCCGGACGCCTCCTGACCTCCCCTTGGCATTCACTCCCTTATCACCCTTCCAGATAGACCCACCATCGCACCTTATTTGGTGCAGGAGAGGTTTAGGGTCTCGATTATTGCCATCAATTCTTCATACGCAGCAAAATACGAACCGTCACGTAATTCATCCAGCAGCGTTCTAATGTGATTGGGTGTGTGAGGTTTGATGTAGGTGTGGGAGGGAGTGATTGCGTATTCAGTGTCTGACAGACCGAAGCAGCTCCCTGACAAAACGCACATCCAGTGTGTCCTGCTCTGTTTAACTGTCATGCCTGATTGATCACCGGCTGGAGCTTTACATACATGCAAGCGCAGAAAAATTGGATGCTTTCCATATGTGGCACATTTTTCTCCGCTGTGTTCTTTTTCCAGCAGTTCGGTCGTAACTTTGTGTCCTCCCTGTTTTATTAGACAGGTCTTTATTATTTATGCTTTTATAGACAGAGATGGCCAGAGAGAGGGGAGAGATGGAATGAGACGTGTTGCACTTGCAGGCTGGTCTCAAACCATATTCACCCAATTGTCATTCCAAACGTGTATGACTTTCTTTCTTCTGCAGAACACAAAATATTATATATTGAAGAATGTTGGTAACCGACCAATGGCGATACCCATTCACTTCTGTTGTATAAACACAAAACCAATGCAAGTCAATGGGTACCACCATTGTTGGGTTGCCCATATTCTTAAAAATATCTTCTTTTGTGTTCTGCAGAAGAAAGTCAAACAGGTTTGAAATGACAAGAGAGTGAGTAGGTTTTGGGTGAACTATCCCTTTAAGTTAACATTCCTTGTTTTTTTGCAATTTGATTTCTATGATTTCTGAGCTCCAGACAGGCAGTTTAGCTAGCAGTTAGCAGAGATGGGAGGGGCTCTTCAGTGGGACACACAGCTGCTTACAAAAGTCCTCACTCTCACTGGAGGAACTAAAGCCC
The DNA here is from genome assembly GCF_024868665.1 of Triplophysa rosa. Lineage (NCBI taxonomy): Eukaryota > Metazoa > Chordata > Actinopteri > Cypriniformes > Nemacheilidae > Triplophysa > Triplophysa rosa. The sequence goes on along the minus strand of NC_079909.1, from coordinate 13,298,667 downwards.
ATCTGCTCAGTCAATCACTCAGTCACGAGAGCCAAAGCCAACCCTTGATGGGTCTTGAAGCTGTTTCACCTGATATGTGATATTAGGACTCTTTATTTTGGGTGCCTTGTGTTAGTGTGATATCCATGACTACATAAGCATTAGCATTAGAACTAAAGCATGCAGATTAAAATTTAGACAGGATTTCATAGCTACATAGCTTGTATTTGTTTAAACTAGTCATAGATTAGCACAAAGAGTGCTAATACAAAGTACTTCACCTATTTTTTCTAGTCTTAAGATGGACTCGTGAAGGGTGTATTGAGTTGTGGATATGAGACCCAACCCTTATGTGCCTGTTTGGAAGCAGATGGATTCCTCCATCACGCTCGGAGCAGGATTATGCGTTCGAGCCTTGACTTTGCACTGAAAGTCTGTTCCCTTCTCAGCTCAGACGCCAGCATGACTCCATAGTCCAAAGGCTATTAACACAATCCAATCAAGGTCGGTTTTCCCTAAGGCTCTGCATCTTCTCGATAGCTTTCTGGAAGAGGACACTCTTCAAGGGAAACACGATGGCGCGGCTTCCCCTAGCGCTACCCGTAGATGCTTCTAAAGGGCCTCGATCTGCTGACACCAGCTGACACCTGGTGACAACCGAGCTTAATATAAATTTTGAAAGCCTCTAAAGCACTTGTATGAGACAGCTGGTCGTACACACTTCTGTCTTTCTCATATATACACACTTATAACTTCTGCAGTCGCCCAGAATCCCCTCTTAATCAGAGCACCGGTCTCCAAAATGTGCCTCGATAAAGATGTTACCCGCGCGCTCTTTACTAGTCATGCCCTTGACTTTGGCAGAGCATGTCAAAGCACACGCAGATCTGAGGATTACATGCAGGATTTCCGTGGGGGAAAGAAAAGCTGTAATAGGAAACTTGTTGTGCCTGGTTGCTGTGCACCACCGGCGATACAGTTCTGTCAGGCCGCACGGCGAGTTATTGTGAGGTTGTTAGTCGCTCGTGCGAGTTCAATGGAGATTATTTTTGTTTCATGTCAGATGCAAGTCCATTTGTTTGACTTAAGAAATATAAAGTGAGATTTGAAGCATGCATCTTTAAATGTGAAGCACAAGCTTGTTGTAACGCAATGAATAACAAGTTGATGTTTGCTTCATCGTCATTACGGAATCAGAAGCAAATGTGTTTACTGTAGATGTTATCCCAAGTGCTTTATAATAATGTGCATTTTATCATTAATTTTTGCTTGGAAAATCTGTAAACTAAACAACATCACCTAGTTGGTGTGTCATCATATCCACATTCCACACACTGCCAAAACCTTACTTTATTAAGTTATCTAATGAAAGATGAATTAATCTGCACCGGATGTGTGATATGATCATGAATTGGAAAAAGAAAACTCACAAATGAGATCTCTTTAATAAATGATGTCTCCCAGACGTAACGGGATTTCATTTGTCTGTTTTCAGTTTGAGAGAAACATTTGAGTTAATTCAGATCTCAGTTACGTTACATCTACTGTATGTATGAAGTCTCCAAAGCATTGAATGAGCAACTTATCCCAGCAAAAAAAAAAATGCTCCAGGGCAGTTAATGAAAAGAGTTTTGCTGTTACGGCAAGGCTCTGCGTGTTACGAGTGTTTCATCCATACATCAGATACTAGTTTGTTGTCTCCCCATTATAATGTGCCTTCAAAGAAATCGCGCACAATAGGCAGTTGAAAGGGTATAGGACTGAATGGCCACTTTAAGAGTAAGTCGTACTTGGCCTTCAAGTATACATTCCTACTGCTTTGTGTTTCCTCTGTGGTCCTGCTCCTCGAACCCGCCCACTCGCATTCAGGAACCAGACGCTCTGGGTTCCCACAGGGCCATCAGCCAAAGTAAACTAGAGAGAGGAAATGTGGCCCTCACTCTCTCACTGTTTAATCACTCACTCATATGGTGGCCTGGTTACATCTTCCTGGGTTGGTTACATTTGCGTCTTACTCTGTGTAAATGCAGATAATGCATTTATACGATTTAGTACAGTTGTAAAATGCTTGTTTTTGCATTCATGTGAATATTTCAAAATACTGGCATGGGCTTCACAAGTTTGTGCAAAATGTTTCCAAAAACATCTGCTTAACTATCGTAACCGTCGGTTTTTTGCACGGTACAGAACTGTTACAGGTTTATATATTAAGTCTGGAGGTTTGATCGCAGTCCAGATGTTGTGCACATCCTAATCTTCATCCGCTGCGTGTTTGTGTGGTTTTGCCCAGCTGTTTGGTATCGCCGTGCATGTGTCATGAGGCCGTGCGTTTGATGTGGCGGTGAGTGAGGTCCGTGTCACGGCTGCCCTGATTTCAGATCAGCGGACGTTGCATCATTACCTCTCTTGTGGTGTCTGGGACAAGCGCAGTCAAAGACTATTATGTCTGGGACGCCCTGGTCTTCCTGGAACTCCAGACCTCGGGGAAGGAACAAACACAGACAGGCGTTCTTTGTTGGGTAATTGTACACTTTAGTCATGTTTTGACCCATCCGCCTTTTTAGCGTACGAAAAGAAATAAGTGCTTCCTTTCTACGCAAGGATGGTAAGAAGGGTCATGCTACTCTTTAAACAAAATATGCAGATATATAAAGAGTACATGAAACTGTTTAGCACTATATGAGAAGAGAACACTACTGCTTGTGTGTTCTATTTAATCATTCAGAATGTGTATTGAATTGGTAAGAGGCCGCTCTCAAAGACACTTTACTCAGGATGAAGGGTTCTTGAATGTGAATTAGTCCCAACTACACTTTTGGAAGTGTGTGTTTCTCAAGTGTGTTTCTCGGAGTCCAATGCCCTCTGCCAACCACACTCTTCAGTAAAGCTGGATACCATGGAGGCGAGTGTGTGTGATGTCAGATCTGCGTTGAAGAAACAAGCTCCAGACGTGCACCCACGCCTTTAGATAACAGCAACAGCTTATTATTATAACTCCACACCTGCACAGAGATCAAAAGAGAAAGAAAACACTGTAAGAATTTGTACTACAGGAGACCGTCAACCCCCTGTGGCACGGACGACGGAAAATCCAGCACAACACCGCCCCCTTGTGTCACATTCACGCCAACGACTCTTTCTCCTGACCTGGTTAAACAACCGGTCGTAATTCTCACCAACGTGGTGTTTCTCACCCATTAACACCACATTTCCCATTCAGCGTTTGTCCATTTTTGAATCAGCACCTCTTTCTGACTTTTCCTCAGCTCGCGAGCGCAGGCGGTGAGGAGATTCGAGTTACAAGGGCGTTTAAAATTCCTGAACTTGAGCGAGTGAGGCGCAGGTCCGGGCAGGTCGTTCGTAAACACATCCTCGGTCTCACATGCCGTAACCTGAGGGGTTATTCACTCGAAAGAAAGTACAGGTGGCTCCAAAGGAAACCTTTTTATGTTTTATGAATGCCTGCACTGTTTGGGGTTTATTTGTACTGATACTAAATTTACCTCAGATTTCTCTCGGGTGTTTGCAGGGAGCTGTAAGTCGGCTTGACACCTACGTGGTCAAAGCCCTACCTCAGTGCTGAAGTCTCACAGTGTGTTATTTCATCTCATGAAGTCTTTTTTCTGGTTTCGCAGGCGTACAGTGCCATTCCTTCCAAAAAGTCCAAACATGACCGCTCAAGATCCCCATCGGTGGATAGAGAGAAGCAAGCTGATTGGCTGCAGTCTCTGGCTGCGCCTGCAAATAAGGTTCGTTTGATTGGCTCGGGGTTTTTTTCGTGTTGGTGATTCATATCGCTGCTGTCCTTCTGCAAACTCGTATCTCCATATTTTGTTTATTAATATGATATCTTATTTTTTTATTTATTAAAAAGTGTTTGTCAACTTTGACAGCACAGTGTTTAATAACTTTAAAAGTACCGTGTTTGATCCATTTCCTGAAAATAAGTGAATTCGGACATCCGAGTTTTGGTAGGACAGCGACTGTATTTTGTTTGACTGGTCATAGTTTGATTATTATTCATATTCTGTTATTTCCAAGCCATCAAATGTTTTGTGTAAATGATGGTTATTACACCTACAGCATCATAGAAATGAATGTAGATATCTTGCCATAGACATTGAAACTCCCTATTTTTCTTTGTTGTAGGATCTTAAGCAACTCCAGTTTAAGCAGAGACTTTCGGCCTTCAGACCCTGGTCGCCCAGAGTTTCTTCTGAGAAAGAAACACTCGGACACAAGTATGGAAGGTACAAGAAGCCAAACCGCTCCTGGCATAGGCGTTAAACCATTACAACTGTAATACAATAGGGATTAGAAAAAAGTAGTCCTAAATATTTCATTCATCCTTTCCATTGTTGCACACATCAGCATTCCTATAGTCAAGATGTGTTATTAATTCCTTTTCCTCTGACATTCAGATCACCAGCTAAAGGACAAGACAGCCTGGTGGTACCAAATGTATCTCTCCCCATCACCCCATTTAAAAATAATGAGCAGCCGTTGCACCGTTTCTCTCACCCTGCTGAGAACAACAACACGAGCAAGACGGAGAGCTCAGGGCCAAGAAAGAGGTGGCTATCTGCAGACAGACAATCACAGCCGTTGACCAAAGTTTCTCCACCTACATCGGCTGTCAGAAAGCGGCCTCAGGAGAATGAAGACTCGGACGCAGAAATCGAGGTCGACAAGTGTGATGAAGGTAAGGAATGAATTGTGGATTGACCATTTCTCTGCATATGAATGCACTTCAGGCTGGATTGTGTCAAAGCATGTCAATTTCTGCAAAAATACTTCTCATTAATAGAATATTCTTCTGATTCCAGCTCCTCTTTCTCGTCCCTTGATGACCCCTCCCTACGCCAATGGAACAGGGGTGCTAAACCTCAGCTCACACAGCCCTGCAGAGGTGCATGATGGGAGGGTGGGACATAGGACATCCCCTTGCTCTGAGCTGGAAGCCTTGAAGCAGACGCTGAACAGTGACCTGAGCTCTAAAGAGGCCAGAGAGAGGTTCCTGCATGATATCATTCGCATGAGAATGAAGCAAGAGGAAAAACTAGCCAGCGCCGTGCAAGCCAAACGCAGCCTCCAGCAGGTACACAAATCTTGGTCTGATGGAATGTCTTGGCTTTAGACTGTTCTTCAGATCTCTTTAAATCTCTCATAAACACAATTCACATATACTTCAGTAACCTCTGATACCGTTCACAGGAGCTGGAGTTTGTTAGGGTGACCAAGAAGGGCAGGCTGAGAGAGGCCATCGAGGCAAAGCGGAACCTGAGGAAAGAGATTGAACGCCTCCATGTGGAGTGTGAGAAGAAGGTGCGAGACGCCAATGAGTATTGTGGCAGACTGAAGAGAGAGCGGGACAGAGAAAGGCAGACCCGCGTATGCGATAAGAGCTGCGAGGCAGGACGCCTGAGGGCCAAATATTCCTCTCAGGTAATATATATGCAACAATTATTCAATTATTTCATGTAATATTAAGTCTGTCAGCTAAAAAATAGTCTGTCAGCTAAAAAAGTGTAATAAAAAATAGGGATTTTGCGACACACTCAAGTCTTTCTCTCCTGAATGTCTGTCAGATTGAAGACCTGCAGGTGAAGCTCCAGCAAGCAGAAGTGGACCGTGAACAGCTGAGAGAAGATCTGCTGAAAGAGCGAGAGGCCAGACAGAGTCTAGAGAGGGTTGTCAAAGAACTTCAGGAACAGCTGGGCCACAAAGCAGAGATGGAGGAACACACCATCCCAAAGTCACAAACGCCTAAGAACGAGAAAAAAGACATGAGGGATGATGTTTCTTAAACGTTACAATGAACAGTGTATGGATACAGATGAAGACTTTTATTTGAGGACTATTAGAGGGCCCCTCTAAAGCCAACCCGTTCTAGAAAAATGTACGGGAGCCAAGGAGAATGATACTGACAAACAAGCATATTACATTGTACGTTTACCAATGGAAAATCTAATAGAAAAACATCTTTTAACTCCGCAAAAGTTACTGGAGAGACGTTTTGTCGAAATGAGAGGAGGAAGTTCAGAGATGTTGTGGAACTGACTAGCCTTCAGTTAGCTTTTTAAGCTAATCGAGGGAATTTATTTTGTTATAAGCTATTTAATTTTTTTGTAAAGATACTTGAAAATATTTGGGAAACGAACTTTTTAATCACCTTGTGATGACGGTAGCAGATGAAGAATCTGCTAGTTTCACTAATATACTGCAAACTCGAAAGTGTTAGAAACCAGATTTATAATGTACACTACACAGCGTTATCATTACAATCTTACAATTACTTTAATTTTCTGTTTATTTTTTGTTGTAGTATTGAAATAGTTTGCATGAGCAACAGTGCTGTGGTGCAAATCGTTTTTATACTGTAAACCTACATTCAAATTAGCTTTTGATCTTTGTATTTTTCATTACCGTGTTTTTAACCCCCATAGTATTGGCAACGATCAATATAAACCCAGCTCTCTGTCCTAAACTTTTATGCAAGTATTACTTTACACTTTATTTACCAGCTTCTGGTGTATTAAGCAGTCAAAATGAACATTACAGCATAGGACATGACAAATATGTTGTTATCAGCATGTGTACTCCATGCTCAGTTTAATTAGCTTTAAATGAATGTTTTTGCGGAGTACATCAGAATTAGTGAACGCTCAAGTGACGAACATCCAAGTCACTGGTTTTAGGGCTTATTAAAGAAAAACGCTGTTGATGAAAATAACATTTCTACTTGTATAACTAAATAAGGATATATATTTTTTTACTTTCTACCAAAAAGAATTGCACTTTTAAGATAGATAATTGTACTGTGTATTTGAAGCCCTCAAATGTTTTTAAGATTTCCGACACCAAGTATTGAATAAGTTTTCATGTATTTGTTACAGATGTGAATACCACTTAAACATAAAAAGATGTACATAATGGAGCTTGCTTTGCGCTCTAAATGCTTTTGCTCCAAACCAATAGACTGTATGTATGAAATAATGAACTTCTCCTATCATATTTTCAGCTAGAGGGCATTTACTGTATAAAAGTGTATCATTAAACAAAATCTTAGATCATTATATTTCTGAATAATTTCAGTCCCTTCTGGAATTACTTTATACAATTACCAAAGTTTCACATTCTGGGATTTCTGGTGGATAATTCCAGATATGTGACTGATGAGCTGTCAAGAATATTGGATGAACATATCTTTTATCTCCATTACCCCGGTCTTGAATAAAAACCTGCAGTTATACATATGCTAACCTCTCCATCGCTGTATTTATTCTGGGTGAATTTTGGCTTCACCAATTTATATAAAGAAATCTGTATGCTTGCCTATGTCAGTTTTTAACCTCTGATGTTTTATAGTTTCGCAATAGATATATGCATTGTGGTCAGGGTCTTGTCATAGTTTTGGTTTTGATGTGGGTCATTTTCTAAACTTGTTTTAATGCTCCCCCACATATAATAACAATAAACAGAATCGACCATTCTCACTGTTTGTTCTCAAGTTTCTCGCTCTACAATGTTTTGGCCTTTCCCCTAAATGTTTATATCTAATCCAACAACACCACCAAGAATTGATGAAGATATTGTGTTCTATTATAAAAAGGGTGTTAAAAAATTAAACAAAGTATAATATGATTTGATAGACAGCTTTACAATTACCTTTTTAGATACACTTACAAGTACAATCCCGCTCAACGAATTGGTTCAGATTAAACTATATGAAATGTCTTTTGTTGTGGATCCCTGCCATGGTAACATTTCAAATCCTATTTTAAATAAATGCCCAATGTAAAAAAACAGACACACTAATGGTGAAGAAAACACTATTTAGATTTAAGCTCTTCTGACAATTGTGCTTATACACTAAGGATATAAAGAATATAAAATGCTACTTTGCACAGCGTCCATAATCCTGTCTTGAAACTGAACTGGTTGCTTAAATATGGCCAGGGGTTTACTTCATTACTTCATTGTTTTCGGCAGTTCGATGGGGTTTCACCTTTAGGACAGGTGCACTACCGAAGTTTAACTTCTCCGTCTCCATCGCTCTTCTGGTATTGACGCAAACTCATACTCGCGCCCATCGTTCACTGGAGTAATTTCCTGTCACGTTTTTTTCCTTGCAATGTTTTCTTTCTTTTTTTTAATCAGTACTCAACTCAACTTTATTTATATAGCGCTTTTTACAATTTTCATTGTTACAAAGCAGCTGTACATAAGACATATTGACTATAAGCAAAACAATTAAAGTTGTACCTGTAAAAACAAGAAAAAAACACAGAAAACAGACATACCCACATACAAAACACCACACACACAATATGCACACGTACTAACACACATAGACATAGACACGCACACACATGGACGCGCACGCACACACACACGCATGCACACACACACACGCACAGTGAGAGCACACATTTAAGATAAAGGAGAGAGAAGCACGGGTCAAATATAACAGACTATAAATTCCTATATGCAATATTAATTAAGTAAAACTTTAAAATTCTAATTCTAAAGCAGCCCCCCCGGCCAGGCAAATAGTGCAAAAAACAGTATGCAAACGGTGGCGAGGAACCCAAAACTCTAATCGAGAAAAAAAAACTCAGGAGAACCCAGGCCCAACCAGGGGATTCCAGTTCCCCTCTGGCAAAAGCTGCTGCCTTGGCACAAGCTCCACAGAGCATGCACAACAAGGCTAAATAAAATAAATAAACAGTAACGGATGTGATTTTAAATATAATGAAGTATAATACATCACACAAATCATACTTAAGTACAAGTAAAATTACAGATATCAGAATCAGAAGAGCTTTATTGCCAAGTGTGCTTGCACACACAAGGAATTTTCTTTGGTGTTGGAAGCTTCTAGTACAGACATTCAACACAATGACAATACAATATAATAAGATAAGATATTAAAACCTACTCAATACAGTAACACGAGTAAATGTAATTCGTTACGTTCCACTTCTGCTGTGTGCATCTTGAGACAAAACAATCGCAGTGATATACTTTAAAATATGTCAGTGCGAGTTGTTTTCGATCAAGGCATCTATAACATTTAAGTAAGTCTGAGACTAGGCTTAAGCCCTGACTGGGAAACCGCCCCATACGTTTCTCAAGCAACATAATTTCATGGTAGTGTAGACAATATTAGTAAATCTGGTCAACATAAATAAATACAAGCCCTTTAGACAAATTAGTATGTTTACTGTACAAAGTTATTTTCAAAGCCAGTAGTTTATATGCTTTTTTAAATAAGGTAAACCAATTGGACTATACAGTTAATATGCTTATATGTTATAAATATGTTTAACACTAGAAGTATTATAGAGGAACCACCAACACATTCCTCATTCTTTTCCTCAAATTGTCCAGCAAGGAATGAAAATCCCCCAGTGCGAGTAATGCCCTCACCTCATCCTGGATTAGAGATTTACAGACTGTTAAACAGTGTGGCTTCCCTCCCTGTTCCAGTTCCTCACGAAAGCCACAATGTCCACAATGGCAGTCTAATTTAAACACCAAAAATATTGAAGATATCTCAATATCAATGGACTCAAGGAAACCTAAACCGCCAAACGGATCGGCCAGTAACACATGCCAACTGGAATGAAATCATCTACATGCAGACTACTCTCCTTGAGAACTGTCAGCTCATCACTCCACTAGATTCTCGCTGGATGTTGCAGTGCAAGAAAGCCGAAGAACTCATCTCATGACAGACGGAGGACTGAAAAAGTGGGTGAGAAACATCCCCAGGGGTTTAGGTTATGACTAGACAAGAGTACTGCAGTAATGAATACATCTCCAGGAATGGCACCATCGTCTCCTGTCTTGCTTTCACCTTCTCTTACCCGGAGACCCGCCAGTCCAGGGAGGAGGTCACCCCCACCCTTCAGATCACCTCCTCCTTGTATCATGACCTCACCTAAATTATGGCAGAAAGCTGCGATATCACGGCTGGCTGAGGAGTTCTTTTGGATCAGTGGAAGTATTGTCGCAACACCCAAACTGAGAGTGGGTCAAATAGGTAAGAATGAAATTGTAGTCTGATTATACTTATAGTTGTGTTAAATTATAGCAAATGCAAATGTCATAAAATGTTTGGAGAAATACAGAAAGTCACCTGTGAGTGGTTCAGGGCATATGGACACAAACAATCCTCTGAGATTAGATTGACAGAAGCAGACAAGCTGTATCACATGACTCGTGTGTCCCTGATCCTCTCCTTCAAAGAAACTTTTAAACATTTACTGAATTTAGTATTCGGTGGTCATTGAAAGGTGCTGTGACTCTGGTTGGTTCATCACGAAATGTGCAAAATTATAAAGATAATGTAATTTGACACACTTGTTACAACACACACCATTGTTTTAAAAAAAATATCTCGGTAACACTTTAGTAGGGATCAATTCTTATTTTTACTATTAACTAGTTGCTTATTATCTTGCCTATTATTAGCATATTGGCTGTTTATCAGTTCTTATAAAGCACGTATTCTGCATGACCATATTCTACATCCCTAATCTTACCCAATACCTAAACCTAAAAGTTTATTTATTGCAAAAGTGGTAGTACCTTAAAATAAAGAGTGACCAAAATCTCTTTATTGATAGAGATTTTATCATCACCATCAAACACACAGCAAGAGCAGGTAAACTCTGCACTGTAAAAAGTTGTTTTAACTTAAAAAAAAGTTACCTGGCTGCCTTAAAATGTTTAGTTAATTCAACTTCAAAATATTATTTAAAATAACAATTTTCATCAAATTCATTCAATAACTATATTTCTACGTTGAATTAACTAAATATTTTAAGGCAGCCGGGTAACTTAATTTTTTAAGTTGAAACAACAAATACATTTTATACAGTGTGTAAAAGTAACAAACAGAGAACTGTTTCCATGACGCATGCCAGCACACACGCAGACACAAACACTTCGGAAGCCCTTGTCTGACGCAGCTGTGTAATCTGATTGAGAAGACTCTTGTTACATCTGCTCGAACAATTAAACTCTGACATTCTCAGGGATTTTCTCAATGCTCATTATGTTCTCAAAAAAAAAAGATGTTCTTGAAAGTCCTTAGTTGCACTTTCAGGTCCCTGTTGAACAGACTTTGATACAGTCAGTAATTAAATCATATTTTATTTTGCAGTGGAGAGATGCATGTGTAACATGCAGGCCGGCACTCAGATGATTAAACTGAGAGGAAAATCCAAGGCTCTGGTTCGCCTTTTCTACCTAGATGAGCATAAGTCCTGTATCCGCTGGAGACCCTCCAGGAAACATGAGAAAGCTAAAAGTAAGTCAGATTGTGTTGCTGGGAAACATGAGCATGTGTCAGAGCTGGCTGGATGTCTAATAGGTTGTATGTGTCTGCTTGTGTTTGTATTGTTTGTTCCAAACTGGTTGTAGTCTCCTCTCTAGCCCCGCCCTGATTGGTTTCACCTGTCTCTTTTTACCTCCGATTAGTCTGTCTAGTAAACCCCAGTGTATGATTTGTTTGGTTTTGTATTTATTGTGTTTTGTTGGTGGTTTAAATTCCCTTATTTTTTTGGACTAGATGCTGTATTGGGTTGGGTTACATTAAACATTACTGTACTTCTATCACAGCAGTTTGATTCTTTATTTTCCACTATACGTATTTGAACTTACATTTTTTAAGCATTAAGTGTTACCAAACCATTTTTAGCCAATGTGTTAAGAGATGTTTAAGTAAGCTTTATCTTTAAATTAAAAATAAATAAACTTAAAAAGTTAAAATGTCTCCTTATCTCACCACAATTCACAAAGGTAAGCATATAATACATTTTTATTTAACCTGTTGGGTAGATTTGTGGACCTGCAATTTTAATGTTCAAACAGAGATAGCAATACAGAGGCAAAAATTATAGATGGCAAACATCTAGTTTAGAATAATGTTTCAACGTCACATATTTTCATTTAAAGGTCCAGTGTATGAAATTTAGTGGCATCTAGTGGTGAGGTTGTGAATTGCAACCAACGGCTCACTCCAACGCTCACCCCTTCCTTTCAAAGCACTACGGATGCTGACAGAGGACTAAGATGTTGTCAGGTTTTCGTTTCTTTGCAGAAGGAGATAACGTATTTACGAAACGCGCTCTGTAGAGCAGTTTGTCCTTTCAGGGCTACTGTAGAAATAGCATGGCAAATTAAGAGGACCCACGGTGTATGTAGATAGAAATAGTTCATTCTAAGGTAATAAAAAACATAACGCTTCATTATGTAAGGTCTTTATACACCTCTGAAGACATAGTTATGTTTATATTGCATTTCTGTCACTATAGATCCTCCAAAACATTACACAGTGGACCTTTAAGATTATTCTGGAAAATAAAATTGCAAATAGCAAATACTGAAAAATGTTAGTCAGAGGAGAGTACAGATCACATTTTATTGTTCTTATTTTTCTCAGTCACAATAGACTCTATCCATGAGGTCTGTGAGGGGATGAAAACAGAGGTCTTCAGGCGATTTGCCCACAATAAATTTGATCCAAACTGCTGCTTCAGTATTTACCACGGAGACCACGTAGAATCTCTTGACTTGGTTTCCACGAATGGAGAAGAGGCACGAACCTGGATCACTGGGCTGAAGTACCTCATGGCAGGCATCAGCGATGAGGACAGTCTGGCAAAAAGACAACGGACACGAGATCAATATCCTTTTAATTGGTACCTCTGTAGGAGAAGGACTATCCAGTGTAATGAATCCATTATAGTAACCCTCCATGTGACCTGTCAGATTATAAAAATCTTTAAGAATATTAATATGCGTGATGCTTTTGATGTACAAGTTGAATATTTCCTGACCTCTTGTTGAAAATGGTTGAGGCAGACCTTTTCAGAAGCAGACAAGAATGGTGATGGGAATCTGAGCATTGGCGAAGTTCTACAGTTGCTCCACAAACTCAACGTGAACCTCCCAAAGCAGAAAGTCAAAGAAATGTTTGAGGTAAACTTATAACATAATTTAACTCATTCACTATGTGTCGCTAGCTATGCAAAATCACTAAATCAAACTTTTTTAATCACAATTGCTTTCAAAAATTATGTAGCCGCTTGACCCATTTTCCCAAGCAGGTGTACCATGACAAAACACTTTTTGCAAACATGTTTGCTCATAAAGTTCATTGATCAAACACATTTTTCAGAATGTCCTCAGGTGGCAGATTTGTTTGAGTGAATTGGTATTAGTGTTTTGTAGTAAAATAATAGCAATTTCATGCTGTGACACTAACTGGGATACCGATTGTGTTTGTGCCAGATAACTAATTGTAATCTGAACGTGAAATCAAATAGCTTCAAGTGGCAGCAATTCTTTTTGTGTAGTTTGCAGTGTTGCTTACTATTGTTTGCTTTCAAATATGAGTAGTTTGTAGTTTAGACAGCTTTTATTCTCTTTCCAATTGTTTAAAATGTTGCCATAACTATGTATAAATACTCTTATGTGGAACGGTGTTGCATGATATTGATAATATCTTACTAGTTTTAATTTGTTTTCATTGCTTTGAAACACATCCAAAGTGCCATTACTAAAGTTGCTGATGAGTACGCTGACCAAGTAACATATGGCTCACTTTGAACAGATGGTGTTGTCTGAAACTGGTTGAGGTCTTAACTCTAGTGCCTCTAATCCTTGATGGAGACATTTCTTTCTACCAAACTACTTTCACTAAAATCTAAAATGCTTTGAAAACCACAGACAATTTTTTATTTTTATTTTTTTTTCTTGTACAACAAAGCATACTTATTTTATATCACAATCTTTTTATTCCATCCACAGGAGGCTGACACAGATGATAAACAGGGCTCTTTGACATTCGAGGAATTTTGTACCTTTTACAAGATGATCTCGACACGCCGAGATCTTTACTTGCTTATGATCACCTACAGCAACCACAAAGAGCACATGGACTTTAATGACCTCATCCGCTTCTTAGAGAACGATCAAAAGGCTGGTGTGATTTATTGTGCATATCTTCACATTGTTATTAAATACATTTGTTGGTGACTTACTAAAGTGATTTTTGATTACTTTCCAGATGGCAAATGTGTCCAGAGAGTATTGCAAGATGATCATTAATCAGTTTGAGCCATGCCCTGAAAACCAAGCAAACATGGTGATGGGTATTGATGGTGAGATACTTTACTGATCATATTTTATGGATATAATGGTTTTTGACCAAAATGAAATGATTACACACATTTTTCTCGCTTTTTAAGGTTTCACCAACTACTTGCGTAGTCCTGCAGGCGACATCTTCAACCCTGAACACTATAAAGTGAATCAGGACATGACGCACCCCCTGACGCACTACTACATTGCGTCTTCTCACAACACCTACCTGACGGGAGATCAGCTGCTGTCTCAGTCTCGGGTTGATATGTATGCTTACGTGCTTCAGGCGGGCTGTCGGTGTATAGAAGGTAAAAAAATCTTTCATTATTTGTCAATTCTGATCATCTAAAAAAAATCTAATATCTATTATCACTTGTTGTTGTCTTTCTCTTTTTAAGTTGACTGTTGGGATGGTCCTGATGGAGAACCTATTGTGCATCACGGTTACACACTTACCTCAAAAATCCTCTTTAAAGAAGTCATTGAGACCATCAACAAATACGCGTTTGCCAAATCCCAGTGAGTAACTTCACACAAAGAGATTTTTGTTAACCAATTTGCCTTTGCTTTGGTATTATTAAAAATAAGCAAACAGAAAAAAAGAAAGAATACTTTGAATTTTTTAAAGAATATTTATTATAAATATTTACGGGCTCACTGTCTCCTCCACTATCAGATACCCAGTGATTCTCTCAATAGAGAACCACTGCACTGTGCCACAGCAGAAGAAAATGGCTCAATATCTCACAGAGGTGCTACAGGATAAACTGGACCTGTCTAATATAAATGTGAATGAGTCCAGACGTATGCCATCTCCAGAGGTTTTGAAAGGAAAAGTGCTTGTGAAGGTGAGGTTTTATATAGAGATTAGCGGAGAGAAACTGAGTAAATATGAAATGATAAATTTAATATTTTGGTGTCTGACAGTGAGATGATTTCTCAGGGTAAGAAGCTGCCAGCAAACATTGATGCTGATGCAGAAGAGGGAGATGTCTATGATGATGACAGCGCGGAAGAGGAAGAAGAGGAAGACGAGCAGATTAATGGACATGTGAGATTTTTGGTTGCATTTGCATTAGATTTAAACATTTGCCAAGCGCTTTTATTCAAGGCACCGTTTGGAGTGTCTAACTAAGAACTGTTTTGTATAACAGAGAGGAGATGGAGCACCAGAGACTCGTGATGAATCAAATAAAGGCTCAAGGAGGTTGTTGGGCAGCTTCAGGCGCAAGGTGACCCATCATCCTATTGGACACATCCCATTGAGTTACAGTACATTTCCAGTCAAATCCAGCATTTGTTTTTGTGTTTTAATGTGCCGCAATCTCTTTCAGAATAAAAAACGGGTCAAAATAAGAAAGAAACCTATCCTGAATGACTCCGATATTGACCAGGAAATTCCAAGCAGTAATGATAAACAGGTCATCAACTATGGCAAGTAAGTATTCTCAAGAGCTTAATAAACAGAAAATATTTTTTTTGTTTCAAATAGTTTTATAATGACTATACTTTATGGGCTAGAACTTGACCTCTGAAAGCAATCTCTATTGAATGTTGTCTTTAAATTATTAAAGAAAAATCTTATTCGATAATTGTGAATGACTAGAAAAGTCATGAAAGCCCATGTAAACCCTGTTGATAGTCTTTGTATTTATGGAATATTTCAGAAGGAGAAAAACCATGAGACTCTCTCGTGCTCTGTCTGATCTGGTCAAGTACACAAAGTCAGTGCATGTTCATGACATTGAAACTCAAGGTAGGACAAAATATAGTTACATTTTCTATAACATCTTTTGTGATCAATTTTACAACTACTAAGATTGTAAAAAGTGATCCGAGTGCCTCTGGGATGTGCCTTAATAAATTCCCTTTGTGTTACAGCCTACATGTGCAGCTGGGAAGTGTCCTCTCTAAACGAAAGCATAACAAATCAGATTTTACACCTGAAACCTGCGCAGCTGGTTCGCTTCAATCAACGGCAACTTTTACGAGTCTATCCCTCCAACTACCGTGTCGACTCTAGCAACTTCAATCCTCAGCCATTTTGGAACGCAGGATGTCATTTAGGTAAACGTTTAATTTATTCATTCATTTTTAATTAAGTTTCCTTCTAATTATCATCAAAGTCTCTTGTTTCTCATTAATGATGAAACTGCTGCAAATTTGATTAAAAAGCCTCGGCTCTTTTATATAGCACAGTTTCACGGTGCATTTGAAACATTGTTTCATCTTTTCAGTTGCTCTGAACTATCAAACAGAAGGCCGTATGCTGCAACTGAACAGAGGCAAATTTGCAGCAAATGGAAACTGTGGCTATGTGCTGAAGCCAAAATGCACGTGTAAAGGTACATTTGTGATTCAGACCAAAGACACGTTTGTTTGAAGTATTTATGTGTGTTCTCTGAAAGGCAATTTTCACGAACTTTATGATTGTTGTCAGGTGCCTTTAATCCTGCCCTGGAGGATCCTTTACAAGGACACAGGAAAACTCAGTTAGTACTCAAAATAATAAGTGGCCAGCAGCTCCCAAAGCCAAAAGACTCCATGCTAGGAGACAGAGGAGAGGTGAGTCCATTTATGCTAAAGTTTTAAATAGCTTGCCATAATCTCACACTGTGTATAACAATATATCTTTTATTGTCCAGATCATAGATCCCTTCGTTGAGGTCGAGATAATTGGATTGGCTGTTGACTGCAATAAACACCAGACAAGGGTTGTGGAAGATAATGGTAAGTTAAAAGCTACATTTCAGTTTACAATATTACTAGTGGAAGCTCTTGGTTCAGTTCATGTGCTTATATGTTATGTCTTCTATTTTAATGCCATGTCAACAGGCTTTAACCCCATGTGGGAGGAGACACTAGTGTTTATGCTCCATATGCCTCAGATTGCCTTGGTACGGTTTATGGTTTGGGATCGTGATCCGATTGGGAGGGATTTTATTGGACAAAGAACAATAGCATTTAAAAGCATGTTGCCAGGTAACTTACGTCAATTAAAGACATAAATAAAAACATAAATGTTAAAGCAGCAAGTAATGAAATGAGATGAATGCAATGAGAACTGCTGCTAAAGAACTTTGAAGGTCATGCACTGCGTTCCACAGGTTATCGACATGTTTATTTGGAAGGCATGGTGGAAGCATCTATTTTTGTACATGTGGCCATAAATGACATCACAGGAAAGGTAACTTTTTGTTAGAAAATTGTTAACATTTTACAATAAGGCTGTATATGTAAACATTAGTCAAAGGTCCAGTGTATGAAATTTAGTGGCATCTAGTGGTGAGGTTTGCGAATTGCAACCAACGGCTCACTACCACCTCCCTTTCGAAGTACTGCGGTGGCTGACACAGAACTAACATGTCGTCATGTTTTCACTTCTATGCCGAAGGAAATAATGTATTTCTGAAACACGCTCTGCAGAGCAGGTTATCCGTTTTGGGCAACTGTAAAAACAACTTGGTGAATTCCATGCAAGGGGACCCGTGGTGTATGTAGATAGAAATAGCTCATTCTAAGGTAATAAAAACATAACGCTTCATTATGTAAGGTCTTAATACACCTCTGAAGACATAATTATATTGCATTTCTGTCAATAGATCCTCCAAAAATTTCCCACAGCTCCTTTAATATTCTTAGTTCATGTAAATGTCAGCATTTACTAATACATTATTAAAATTAAAAGTCATAACTGTTATGCACAATGAAAAAGCCTGAACAAATGTATTGGCATTAATTAACAAAGATTAAGTGCTAAAAACTATGTTGTTCATTGTTAGCTCAACAAATACAACCTTATTGTAAAGTGTTAACAGAGTATTTATGGAGATGTTGTAACTGTCATCAATGTTTAGTAGTTAAAATTCTGCAAAACCCATTTCTGACAGGTCAAATCAAGCAATGCAGTAAAGCAGCTCTTTCGGAGAAATCTAATGTACACCTCTAAAGACGGCACCAGGAGATCATTCGGTCCAAACTTCCTGATGAAAGGTGGAGCCGAGAAGAGCCAAGCAAAACTCATGCGCGGCTCGCGTGATTCCTGTGCCAAAGAGGACTTTCTAAACAGACGTTATAGTGATGACATAAGCTCAAAAGACAGCAGAAGCACTTCACAGTATGCATCTTTGCTCAGGGGAGCTCAAAGTGAACCCCTCAGAAGGGCCCATAAGGTCTCTTTTCAGGAGCCAGAAGGATGTCATGTCGTGCGTCGGCGCCTGTCCTCCATCACATGTTCTGGTGGAGGGGGTATGGCTATGAACTACACCAATTTAGGATTGGATTCTAAAGAGAGTTCAGAAATGGATGTTTGGACTCCTTTGGTTCTACCATGTCATTCCAATGTAGATAACCAGGAGCTGACTGATTCAAAACAAAATGATTTGCCTCCGGTATTTGTACTTGACAGCATTGCATCTGACCGGCACATTTTGCCGCAGCAGATCTCGGGTCCTAAATATGTTTCTAAACATTTAGATCAGGAACAACCTGTAAATAATCAAGGACGTGATGGAAAAATGTCAGTATCTACAAGACACTGTAAACCCTTGAATTTCAGTCCAATACCTGATGGAGTACTAGATCCCTCTAGTGGAGCATTGAACACCAAAAACCTGCCACTCAAGAATAAATTCAGAGCTTTAGATTTTGAGTTTAAGCCGCAGTGGCACCCAAGGTCCATCCCCACAACTCCTGCGATGAGCAGATGCAGCATGAATGACTCATGTTCTAAAGATTCTTCGCTTACGGGACACAGATCACAAAGCATCCCGAGGCGTCGCCCACCCTCTCACCCAAACACAACCTTTAACATCAAGAAAGACTTCCTCCATCAATTCCCTCTACCTCAAAAGCACGGCAGCTGTAGTTATGTTACACAAAAAAACTCTTTTGCTAACAATAACAACCTTGCTGAGAGTGAATTAAGCAGTCCAAGCAGTTTGGACAGCCTTGACCTGAGTACTTTGCCATCCCGTTTCCCTGACAACCAGCAGCTGACAATGGGCACTCTGCAGAGGGAGATGAATGCTCTGTTTGAGCAGAAAATGCATGAGATTCATTGTCATTCTCCAATTTTTTTCAGAGGTAAGTTTCAGTCTTCAACAAAGTGTTATAGCTCTGGCCAAATTTGAATAGAGGGAGGTGTTGTGTAAAATGTTTAGGACTTGTTCATATAAATATTATTTTGCATTTCAATACAGAATATATCTGACATGTCATGTTATACATTCGCAAAGTTTAATTTGTGGTTGGGTTTTACTTTAACTGTTTTTTTTAGATTCATCAACAATGTAGAAAAGCGTAAATTCCTGAACTTAAAGCAAATGCTTTGATGGTGATGGAGAGATTCTACAAGAAGAAGAGCAAATATTCAGCCTCATTAGTACTACATTAATTTTGTACAGATATAATCTTGTTTACATGCCATCTAGGCGCATAATTCATATTTTTACATTTAATTTTAAATGGAGCATAAAATAATACATTATGGGGTGGTTTCTCAGACAGGGATTAGATTAAGCCAGAACTAGGCCAAAATTAAATTAGGACATTGAAGTCATTTTTACAAACAGGACTTTAAGCTATGGCACAGATGTATATTCAAGTCATAGTTCACCCAAAAATGAAAATTCTGTAATCATTTACTCACCCTCTTGTCATTTCAAACCTGCATGACTTTCTTTCTTCCGCAAAGATATTTTGAAGAAAGTTGGTTACTGAACAGCACTGGCCCCAATTTACAGTACTTCTATTATATGGACACAAAACCAATGCAAGTGAATGGGGGCTAGTTAACAACATTCTTCAAAATATCTTCATTTAAGTTCTGCGGAAGAAAGAAAGTCATACAGCTTTGAAACGACAAGAGGGTGAGTAAATGATGACAGAATTTTCATATCACTTTAAGATATGTCAGTGCAAGCTGTTTTCGGTTTAAACAGCTCTAACATTTATTTTAGTCTAGGATTAGTTTTAAACTTGTATGTTTTAAACCTGCTAAATATGTCTTTTGCATATGAAAATGGCAATTTGTAATTTAAAGCCTTGCAAAACATGTTTTTAATGTATATCTACTGTGACTGTACTTTTCTCCAAAGCTCTTTAGGCTTAAATGCAATCACACTTTTGGGGTTAGATTAAATTTATTAAGACATTTATTAACAAGGTGCCAGAACCAAAACCTTTTTGAGACAGTATGAGGTGATGTTTTTCCATCTTTTTTTTTGTAAGGTTACAATTTCTCATTTTCAATTTCTCAAAGCGGTGTTTCTTGCCGTTATTATTTTTACTGCTATAAAATCATTTACTTTTAATAGACATTTTTTTTGCTTTCTGTATTTCATACAATTGTACACAATAGCGAGCAGAATTTGTCAATAAACAAAATCAAATTGAACTCCTTTAAGCTGTCTTCAGTCCTTTTTCATTTAATGTTTAATGTATCGTGATACAAATTCCGTATCTATATTCTATATTGTAAAACCAAAAGAAAATACATGAGATTTATTTTCATTAAGACAATGAGTTGCCTGATTTCAGTGAAAGCTCAATGCAAATTAACATTTTGTAGTTGAGTTAGCACTAAGCTAAATCAGTCAAAATGTCTAAAACTTAGTTTTATAAATTGAGAAACACTACTAATGTCTAGAACCAGAACAAAAGCAAAAGTAAAGACATTGTGCTATTATACTGTAAGATTCAGATTATCTCAATGTGGTTAAACCTGTTATGCTTTGTTTTTATCTGAGGTTTCCGGGTCATTCTTTGTGTGGCTCATTCTCAAGCGTTGACTCAGCTCCTGGGTCAAAACTGTGCAGCAGGATTTCTGTATAAATAAGAGCAGATTAAATTTCACGTATTGATATAACTGACAAAAAACTAAATGGCGACTGGCTGCTGTACATCTGAAATCTGTCCAGGGAATTCCATAAATGCCTTTTTATTAGCGTGTGTGTGTATACTACTTGCCTTCTGCTCTCCGGCAGTACTGCGAGACTTTGAGGTGAGCTCAAACAGGGAGATCAGCACACCGATCCCAAGGCCTATAGCGAGAACCAGGAAGATCCCTTTCATGCTATGAGCCCTCAGAGATGAAGCTTTGGCGCTGTCCGGCACACAACTGCTGGCCCACCACTTAGTGCGCAGGTAAGCCAGTTCACCAGCTTCACTGAGCTGCAGTATGGCCACGCTCAGGTTCTTCAGCATTGAGGATCCTGTTTCAAACAAGACCATGGCATCAAAAATAACATTCACATCAGAAAAAATCAACTGTACCACTTCGGCTCACCAAGAGGAGCTACGATGCTGTATCCTCTCATTCCAATGACCTCGTGTGCACGAACCAATTCGCAATGTCGTGCCACAGCCAGATCCAGAGACACAGATTCCCCAATGAACGCAAAATTTCCTTCTTTTGCTCTCTGGACACCTTCGTCCATGGAGGATACGAAACTCTTTCTCCGCTCCATGTGCTCATAGATGCGACGGTAAGATGGGTTATTAGAGTTCTGTATGAAAAGATTTTTATTACATCTGGCAGATTTTGACTATTAAGGAAAATGTATGCGTCAGATCGGACCTTGAAGAACGCAAGAGTGGAGGAGCCTGCAAGAGTCCCATATTCCATCACTTCCTGATTGGCCAAGTCATCAAAACCCTTTATCGTGAGGGGAGCAGAATCAGACCCCTGTGAGGAACTGAGGCTGGAAAAATAACACGCCAGCACAACCACAGCAAACAACCACCAGGTACAGCAGATAACCCGACCTGACACAGCTTTAGGATGAGGACCGGCACCTGCAGTAACCAGAACAGATGAGATGTTATCCCCCCTTTTCATCTACTGAAATGTAATGCAAATGAATATAAAATGTGAACTGTTCAAATAAAAGCAGCCGACAATATTCGTGAAACAAGGAAATCAGAATGATACCTTGCAGGCTCAGAGCTCCTGCAGCGTACCACAAGCTGTGCAGAAGAGTGAAGCGATTTTGCTCTGTCTCAGGCTGGCTCCATTCACAAGGACTCAACCTTGATACAAAGAACAGTGTGTTTCAGATCAAATAAGTTCCTAAGTCTTATTCTGTAACCATGTTTATCACTGAAAAACAGTGTGGCATTTCATGTGGTATTACGTATATAGTGAATAAGTGCTCTTGTTCTGTGTCTCTAGTGTTCTTGTCATTTCTCTGACCTTCCCACAATGCAGATGCACACTGCAGTCACAAAGTATGCAATCAGGATGCCGAACCAGGTCTCCCCGGAGAAAGGGGAGAGGAAGTCAAAAAAGCCAGCCTCCTCAGAAACGATATCTTTGCGGAGGAGGATACTGATTCCGGTCTGCATGTAAGGTTTTGTCATTCCCACCGCCTTCTCACGGGCAGCGGTGAGAGTCAGCGGGGCTACGGCCAGATCAGCTTCCTGTGAGCAAAAAAGGAAAGTTTTAACACCTCTTGGTGGGATGTCATTGTAACCATATGACTGCTAAACTGTATATTTGACTGTTGACTCTTTTTATGTTCAAATGGTAAACTCATGTCAACTCAAAAAAAACTCAAATAAATATTTATTTTTATTTATTTATTTGTCCAGGAAATTGAACAGCCGGTCATTATCGCAAAAGAAATCCCCTCAGGATATTTTGAAAAAACACTGTTCTTCTAGGTTTATTTTCTGATAATGACCAGATGACTACATTATTCTTTTCACATTCTGTTTTTCAGAGATGAGAGTGACGTACCCCTCTAACAACCTCTCCGATCATTCCATTCCAGTTTCCACTTTCGTCTTGTCGGCCATATGCCCCATCCTTGACCAGGTGAACTTTGTATTTAAAACCCAGTTTTTTAGCCAGTTCACTGAGCAGATCCATGCAATAGCCTTCTAACTGGGATCCCTTGCTCATTGTGTATGGGTCTTGCTGAAATGAAGAGACATATAATACAATACAATGTATAATACAATAAAAAACTTTAACTTTTTTAAATGATTTATTACTTACTTTAATGGTGGTAACTATTAGTTCTTGCCTTGCTAGAATGAGTAAAAGCAAAAAAAAAAGATTAAAAACAGCTTGAAACAGCCTAAACCTGGTTTTCTGGTTTTAGCTGGTTTAAATAGGTCTATCTTGTCTCCCAGCCATTGAAACATTAAAACTAACCAGCGTCACTTGCGCTCTTTTAAGCTCTCTATATACTCACAATATCACTAAGCATTTGAAGAAAAACAATTTGAATGGATTGATTTCAAAACAGCATCCAACTTTGTGTATTTGTTCAAAAATGACCTCGATTTGACATAGGCCACGGCCAAGATTTCGGTGGCTTTTCTGTTGATCTGCCAAATCAGTTCTCCTGCTGGGAGTCTTCGCTTCCTGCTGAATTTGTGTGGCAAATAGCTCCATCCCAAATTAGTCATCAGAGAACCTTTTGTTCAACAGGCATCTTTAGAAAAAGACAGCTCCTCACTCAGTGTGAGAGTCTCTGCGAGATAATGATGAGTGAATAGGACGGCTGTGTTTGATGCCTGCAGCTTCCGGGTTTCCGGAACCCGCAAAGTTTGGCTGTGCTTTTCTCCTTTCTCAGAAGTGCGAGAAAACAATCCATTTTCAGGGCTGAACTGTGACAAATTTGGAGCTGGTGTTTTTTCACTTGATCATGAAGGCCTGGTAAGGCTATTTCAAAGAATATCTAAAGCTAAACTTTAGCCTGAGCCCTCAGGGCTCCATCAGCTTCATAGAGTGATGCTGACACTCATCAACTCCTCCTATTGAATTTATGACAGACACAGAGGGTCCTCGGAGTGCTGTCATATCTTGGCTTGTCTTGAACACAGTTTTGCTTGATCGGGGCTTTGAATTGATTTATAACCATTTTTGTGAAAGTTTCAGTTGGCTAACTTCCTCTCTGTCAGAATGGGGTATAAAGTGTGCCAAGGAGGATGTGGTCACCATCTTTGATGGTGCACCCTGCTGGCTGTCCAGCCATTTATTATATGACAGGCCTGTGAAATGTAAGAACTTCATGCAGAGAGGACGAGATCAGCTGGCACAGATTTGATCATAGCTGCTGTCGCTAAAATGACACAAAATGCAGTGAAACCGGCTAATGCCCCTTTTGTATTCTTTTTTTTAAAAGACGACATTACAGAGGGAACAATTATTTTATGCCAAAAATATATATATATATATATTTTACATGTAGGTTAGATGCAATATAAATTCATAAATAGCCTTCTGGAAAATGATGGCATTACTGGTTGGTTTCAATCCATTCTAACTAATACTTCTACCAATATCATATATGATTCTTACAATACTGAACTGAAACTCTGTTACGCTGGCACTGAGATAGCGGGCCTTCCTTACGGTTGAGTCTTGCATATACTCTATCTGAACACAATTTAATATGAAAAAACACAAAACAACTATAAAACTGTGTCACATCAGCGCATCAATAATTAAATATTGGTAATACCTGCTATGCAGATCTCTGACCCCAGCAGCAAGACTAAGCATATAGAGAACCCTGCAAATTCACGCATGTTGCTAATTTTGACCTGCAAGCCAAACAGATCTTACTTTAACATAAACACATGTATAATCATACAAATATAAAACTAGCTTAAATAAATGCCAACCACAAATAATAATACTAAATAAAATATAAAAAAGATTAAAAGTAAACCACCGCATATAATCAGTTGGAAGACTTTTCTTCTTGTTGCATAATATTTTATTTGAGTGTTTTTTAGTTTACTTGTATTCATCACTACATAAAAATACAAATTAAATCAAAAGTCACAAATGCAATTATTTTATAATCAAATATTAATCAAACAACCCACCCCACCCCTCCCATTCTCATACACTTACCATGATGTCTGCAGTGAAATTCCACTGTACTGCACTGACTAGGAGCAAGTCAGCAGTGTGCTTTACAAAAATGAATAAGGGTTCCCACTGAAGACATGAGAAAAGCCAATGACTTTCAGGGGGTGGAGAGAGCATTTCAAACACACAATAAAAACTTGGTAGACAGAATATTCTGGCATTCAAGATAAAAGAACGTCATGATGAACTGATGTGCTCCAACAACATTTTTGATACATGTAATTTTTTTTTTTGGAAATTTCAAAATGGCAGTGTGTTGATTCAAAGATAATTGAAAATAGATCTTTGTTGTTACTTATTGAATCTGACTTAATATTAAATATATAGAAAAAGCAAATATACTTTCTTACTCCACTGTATATAAAAAGAAATAAAGGTTGAAGTTGTGTTTAAGCATAAGTGGTAAAGTGGGGAACCCGAGTTACACGACACATGAACGTATAGTATGCAATCCTACGTCGTTTAAAGATGTTCTTTATATATGATAAAATAGGTTAATTAATATAAATTAATATTTATATGATTTATTTATTATTATTATCTGCCACCGTAATACTAAAATGCAATATACTGTACGAAACAGGGAGGTTTTATGTACTGTAGCTAGTGAACGTGGACAGTGCGCGCAAACATACTAGGGAAGTCCCATGTGCTGTTTTTCTCACCGCACTTGGCTTCTATAGGCTCCAACAAAGTTCGATGCCATCACGATGGCTATTTACACCAATCACAAGCGAGAGCGCAGGATACGCGCGGCAAGTGCAAACCCCAGCACCGAGAATTCGCTTTTTTTTCTAAAGGGGCGTATTTTTCTTGCCAATTTAATTACAAACCAACGTTCAATGCACACGATACACTCTGCAATAATGTCAGTCGACTATTTGCTACATTTGAGCATCATGTCAAGGTGATATTATTGTGCAGAAAGCCAGGATGAGGGTTTAAGAGCGTTTTTGTGGGAAGTCTCTTCAATGGAGGGTTGAGGTAACGTTAGCCCGTCTTGTTACAGAAGAGGACGCTGTCGCTCCTGGATATGACCGGCATTCCCTCTCGTTTCGTGTAATCAATAAAAGAGTAAGTTGTCTAATTTATTTCGCATTGTTTCTCGCAAACATTAACCTCGCTGTGATAGGTAGCGCTGCGGCTGCACGCTTTCGCTCTCTAAACATGGCTCCAGTACTGCAAGGCGCTCACACTGGCTGTCTTTTCTGTCTGCACACAGCGCTTTTTAAAAATAAGCGCTTTATTCTCGGACGGTAAACACACGGCATTGCATGCAAAGGACATGGAAAGACTATATCGCAATATGTAGTTATTTGTAGTTTGGCTGCCAAAGAGTAAATTAGGTATGTTGCACCGTATGAGTTTGTTATCAGGAAAAACAATCGAGGTTGAGACTAGACATCAGCCCTGTTAAAATGGCTGACTCTTCTGTGTCGCTTCAGGATTGGTATTTAGCGCTCTGCAACCGAACTACGTCAACTGTGTCGAGGAAAGTTGAAGGTCTGCCTGGTGATTGGCTCGCATAAGTCACGTGTTATTTATGCAGCAGATTATTGGCTAGCCTGATACACAAATATTGCCATCGTTTTAAATATAGGGATATGTCATGTACAGTATCTGTTTAGCCATAAGGTGCTCATTTTATTGTACACAATTAAGCATTTGTTTATACTTTTGTGTAAACAACACGAAGCAATGTAGCAGGTGTGATTTGAAGATAAAAATAGGGACTGAGACTAAAAAATAAACTTTTGAGATTAAATGAATGCCATTTACTCCTAACAAAAAATTATATAAAATAGTTTCAGCAGAATACTATTTAAGCTCTTAATTTAGTTTAAAACAAAAATGTGTGTTTTAAAATTGTCTAGCAACAATAATCATTAAAAAAATATTTAATTTTCTATGTAATTTTTAACAGTTTTATCTAAAACAATTTATAGTGCATTCAAGGTATACATTATATCAGCGTGTATGTGTGTAACCTTGGCATTGCAAGTGCTATTTATTTTATCTATTCTTTTAGATAATTAAACCGTTTGGGACCAGATTTTCTTTGTAGTGATTCACACAATAAATAACAGAAAAATACAATTGTTGAAATTTTTTCATTTACATGAACAAATATTGAATGTTGAGCTTGACTAATGCTGTCATGCCTCTGATGCTCTTATAAAATGTGTACAGTATTTTTGGAAAGTGCCAACTGCATGAGAAAGTTCAGATTTTTATTAACAGCTCTATTGTATTTTATACCGTATATTTCTAACAAAATATATTTCTATTGTTACAGGTATCTATGTCCATTCATATTTTAATGTTTGACTAGAGGACAACCTCAATGAGGAAGTGTAAGAAACGAGTTGGCCAGTCAAAAGCTGGAAGGGAAACGGACAAAGGAATAGGTCAGGGCCATGCCGATATGGATGCTCTACTCTGTCCGCCCTCTCCATGCAGACTGAACTTCCCTGCGACTAGAGACACTCTTACGTACGCGCAGGCTCAGAAGATGGTGGAGATCGAGCTGGAGGGCAGGCTCCACCGGATCAACATCTGTGACCAGCTCTCAGTCGTAACAGAGGATGAGATGTTGGCCCAGGACCTCACGGAGTGCAACAGCAACAAAGAAAACAGCGTGCAGAGTCGAGCGAGGCAGGGAAACAAACAAGTCGTTTCTAAAAGCAGGAAGAAAGATGGCAAGCATGCAGCTAAAAGTCGACGATCTGGTTCTCAGTGTAGCTCGCAAAGCCATGTCTATTTGACACACCACATCCAAAGCCCCCTGCCTAAGCCTATGTTTCGTAAGGTGGAGAAGTTCACGCCATCACCAGCTCCTCCTCTTCCTGTGGCTTATTACCGCTACATGGAGAAGTCTGGGGAGGAGTTGGACAATGAAGCCGAGTATGACATGGATGAGGAGGACATGGCTTGGCTAGAGATTGTCAACCAGAAACGTGTGTCTGACGGTCACGCTTCAGTTCCCCCAGACACGTTCGAGCTACTGATCGATAGACTTGAGCGAGAGTCCATTTTAGAGTCTCGCAGTCAGGCGCTGTCCCAGAGCACCATCGATGAGGAAGCCTACTGTTGCGTTTGTCTCGACGACGAGTGTCTCAACAGCAACGTCATCCTGTTCTGCGACATCTGCAACCTCGCTGTGCACCAGGAATGTTACGGGGTGCCTTACATCCCGGAAGGCCAGTGGCTGTGCAGATGCTGCCTGCAGTCCCCGTCACGTCCTGTGGATTGCATACTCTGTCCGAATCGGGGAGGTGCGTTCAAACAAACCAGCGATGGAAACTGGGCCCATGTCATTTGTGCCATATGGATACCTGAGGTGTGCTTTGCCAACACTGTGTTTCTGGAACCCGTGGAGGGAGTGAAAAACATTCCTCCGGCAAGATGGAAACTCACCTGTTACCTCTGTAAGCAGAAAGGCAGGGGGGCGTCTATTCAGTGTCACAAAGCAAACTGCTACAGGGCGTTTCATGTTACCTGTGCCCAAAGAGCTGGGCTCTATATGAAAATTGACCCCGTGCGAGAGACTGGCACAAACGGCACTACTTTTACTGTGAAGAAGACAGCGTTCTGCGAGAACCACTCTCCCCCTGGCGCAGGCGGCGAAGGGAATGAGGACAATGGATTGGTCGGAGGCAGGGGTAAAAGGGGTCAGAGGTCATATATGTTAAGCCCTCCGCTGCAGCAGAACCAGAATGGGCGTAAAAAAGGTTCAGCCACGCAACAAAAGAAAACGCAGAAGAATGCAGCCAGGGGCTCACGTAAGACAAGAGTGCCTCTCCTTCTGGTGCCACAGATTCCATCTTTTAGGTAAATGTTTACATTTGGTCGTTGTCTGTTATGTCTGGTCGTTTTGTCTGAGCCATAACTTTCTTCACCGCTGGCATGTATTTTTTCTCTTCTTCAATGTGTTAATGCAAGTAAAATGCCTTGCAAATGTTATTTCATGTTGACTTTTATCTTTTTTTTAAGGCTCAACAAGATTTGCACTGGAGTATCTGTTGAGAGAAAGAATCAATTCATGCAGAGACTTCACAACTACTGGCTGTTAAAACGTCATTCACGTAATGGAGTACCGCTCATCCGCCGACTTCATTCGCATCTACAGACTCAGAAGTTGGAGCAGGTCAGTGTATTGCAAAACAGTAAACGGTCTTTAATGTCGATAAATAACACGATTAAACTTTCCTTACAACTAGTAAAAACTCAGACACATAACACAGAATGAGAATCTTCATTATTCAACAGATTCCTATTTTATCAAAATATTTATTTATTAAATATAAATATTTATTTATTTAATATTTATTTATTAAATATTTTGGGTAATTTGTTACAAATCACTCAGATTATTTAAAGAGGATGTAACACACACAGTTTCTGCCAATCTCATATTAATCTTGAGTACCTATAGAGTAGTATTGCATACTTCGTATCTTCGAAGAGTCTTTAGTTTGATCACATTTATAAAAGACAGATATAGCTGTACGATTATTTCCAAAAACAGTCGACCTCCTGAACGCGTGCGGTGGGCGGAACTAAAGCACGAGCACACAATATGTCATTGCATTATCCCTGCATAACTGTTGATTCAATATAAGTTCATGTTGTTTGCCTTATGCACATGCCGATTGCCAACAAAACAGAGACATATGACTCCTTTCACTTACCGCATGCGGTACATGACCGGCATCTTTTAGCGCTGGGATCGCTCCATCTATCAGTTTTAGACGATCTCTAAATCCAGCGTTATATCCACCGTTTATATAACATTTGTTATATAACAAACAAACACAGTTGAAGTTCGCAAGTGAAGGAGCACATTGATGGGCGTGCTCTTTCTCCCACTCTCCATGGTAGACGCGTGGGTGTGCTTTCCTGTAGAATCGTCCAATAAGGGACTAAGAAAAGTTGTTACGAAACAGAATTTCATGTTCGAAAAAAACTTTCCGAAACCTACACGAACGCTGGGGTAGTGTATCGAGCACAGAAATACTACGTCATATGTCCAACTCGTTTTTTGACAAGTTGACCATGTCAAGCATGAGAAGCCAGCACGATTACAATTGTAAAGAAGTAAGAATGCATGAAACACTGTGGCACCCCCCCCCCCCCTTAATACAAGTTACAATACCATAAATCCCTTTTGCAGAATTCTGCATATTTCCCTCCAAAATCAATGCAGAATCTGAAAAAAAATGAAATCTAGTAACCCGTTACGGAGCTGTCTATGTTAGGAGTCACATGCTAAATGTATTAAAAATACACAGATTGCTTGAATGTGCATTTTCATTTTTATAATATCCTTAATTGATATTTAGAGAGAACCGGATGCAAAGTTGCAGGCTGTCAGAGAGGAGCTGAAGTACTGGCAGAAGCTTCGTCAAGACCTGGAAAAAGCGCGACTTCTTATCGAGCTCATACGGAAGCGAGAGAGACTAAAAAGAGAACAGGTGAGGCATTAGAGACATTATGTTCTCAAGGCCTGTTTTCTAAGAAGCACAGCAGGCCTGAGGTAATGATTAATTCACAGCGTTGATTGAATTTGCCTCTCTTCTCTGGTAAGATGAAACTTCAGCAGGCTGCGCTGGAGATGCAGCTCACCCCTGCGCTGGTGTTTCTCCGCTCAACACTGGAGCAGCTGCAGGAGAAAGACACGGATCATATTTTCACTTCGCCCGTCAATCTGAAGGAGGTGAGGGAGTAACTTTCTCTTTAGAGATTGTGAAACACATGGAAAGCTCACATGAATACTTTTGCTTTGACTGTCTTCGTGCCTTTCTTATATGTTTTTCGTTGACTTTCTCCAGGTACCAGATTATCTGGAGTTTGTTACCGAGCCGATGGACTTCTCTAAAATGCACGACAGACTGGAAGCTCATAAATACATCTCGGTGGCTGATCTGGAAAGCGATTTTAATCTCATGATATCCAACTGTCTGAGGTACAACTCCAATGACACTGTGTTCCACAAGGCTGCCATGCAGCTGTGGGAAGTGGGAGGAGCTATCTTGAGACACGCCCAACATCAGGCTCTCAGCATAGGCCTTGATCCCAGCACAGGCACGCACCTGCCAGACAAGCACAGCACAAATGGCTCCACAGTCTCCTGGTTGGATGAAGGTAAGCAGAAAGCTTTATACAGTTGCTCATGATGCCATGCCTGACACTCATTTGTTTTTGTTAGTATTAGTATTAGTTCTAGTTATTTTTTATAATTTACAGTTGATTTGCTCTTGGATCCTGAAAACCGAGTTCACATGTCTCCAGAGGACCAGCTGAAAAACCTGCTGGACAAACTGGATCTGGTGACGTCCATGCGCACCAGCGGAGGCCGCACAAAACGCATGCGCCTCCTGCGAAGAGAAATTAACAGTCTCCGTCACAAGATCAGCCACCAGGGACGCAACTCGCGACGCCTGAACGGGAAAATGAAAGAGGAAAAGAGGAAAGAGGAAAAACGTGTGGACAAGATGGATTTCATAAGCTCCCATGCAGGTAAAGTTTACAAGTGAATCAGAATCAGAAGAATCAGAAGAGCTTTATTGCCAAGTGTGCTTGCACACACAAGGAATTTTCTTTGGTGTTGGAAGACTTCTAGTACAGACATTCAACACAATGACAATACAATATAATACTCATTATATGATTTACAGTCTAAAACTTCTAAATTGTGCATATATAAAATAAAGACTATTTTACAGAAAATGGGGGATAATAACATATAAGAGACATTGTACAGGGTAGTATATAGTAGAATAAACATATTAACAGATTGTATGTACACTTGTGCAATGGATAATTTAGTAAGTGGAGGTAGTGTTATATGCATGTATACATAAGATGTAGATATAATAAGGCACTATAGTGCACACTATAGGAGTAGTGGAAGTGGAATATTGCTCTTAAGGAGCAGTTATCTGTTTAGGAGGGAGATTGCCTGGGGGAAGAAGCTGCTTCTGTGTCTGGAAGTCCTGGTGTTTGCAGTGCTCTAAAGCGCCGGCCAGAGGGCAGCAGATCAAAGAGTTTGTGTGCTGGGTGTGTGGAGTCAATGATGATTTTTCTTGCCCTGTTTTTCACTCTGGAATCGTACAGGTCCTGAAGTGTGGGCAGAGGAGCACCAATAATTTTCTCAGCACTACGAACTGTCCGTTGTAGTCTTCGTAGGTCTGATTTGGTGGCCGAGCCATACCAAACAGTAATTGAAGTGCACAGAACAGATTCGATGACCACTGAGTAGAACTGGGTCAGTAGCTCCTGTGGTAGGTTGAACTTCCTCAATTGACGGAGGAAGTATAACCTCTGCTGGGCCTTCTTTACAATGGAGTCTATGTGGGACTCCCACTTCAGGTCCTGAGAGATGGTGGAGCCCAGGAACCTGAATGACTCCACAGTATCCACAGTGCTGTCCAGGATGGTGAGGGGAGGAAGTGATGGAGGGTTCCTTCTGAAATCCACTATCATCTCCACTGTCTTGAATGCATTCAGCTCTAGGTTGTTTTGACTACACCAGGCAGCCAGCTGAGCAACCTCCTTTCTGTAGGCAGATTCATCACCTCTTGAATAAGGCCAATGACTGTGGTGTCATCTGCAAACTTCAGGAGTTTGACAGAAGGGTCTGTAGAGGTGCATTCGTTTGTGTAGAGTGAATATAGCAGTGGAGAAAGAACACATCCTTGAGGAGCTCCGGTGCTGATGGTACATGTGCTGGATTTAAATTTTCCCAACCTCACTAGCTGCTGCCTGTTCGACAGGAAGTTAATAATCCACTGACAGGTAGAGGTTGGCACAGAGAGCTGGGTAACTTGGGCAGGAGGAGGTCTGGGATTATGGTGTTGAAGGCCGAGCTGAAGTCTACAAACAGGATCCTGACGTAAGTCCCTGGTCTGTCTAGGTGTTGTAGGATGTAATGCAGTCCCATGTTTACTGCATCGTCCACAGACCTGTTTGCTCGGTAAGCAACTGGAGGGGTCAAGAAGTGGTCTGGTGATGTCCTTCAGGTGGGCCAGTACAAGTCTCTCAAATGACTTCATGACCACAGATGTTAAAGCAACAGGCCTGTAGTCATTAAGTCCAGAATTTTGGGTTTCTTCTGTACAGGGATGATGGTGGAGCGTTTGAAGCATGAAGGGACTTCACACTGCTCCAAAGATCTGTTAAAAATATTAGTGAAGATGGGCGACAGCTGCTCCGCACAGACTTTCAGGCAGGAGGGTGAGACATTGTCTGGGCCTGGTGCTTTTCTGATCTTTTGTTTGCGGAAAAGCTGGCAAACATCCTCTTCGCAGATCTTAAGTGCAGGTTGAGTGTCAAGAGGAGGTGTTAATGGTATAGCAGAGATAGGGTCAGGGCGGGTGTGAAGGGTGAGACTCTGCATTTCAAAACGACAATAGAAGTCGTTCAGGTCGTCAGCCAGTCGTTGATTACCCATAGACTGAGGGGATGATGGCTTGTAGTTGGTAATGTCTTTCAGGCCTTTCCACACCGATGCAGGGTCGTTGGCTGAAAACTGGTTCTTCAGCTTTTCAGAGTAGCTTCTCTGAAAAGTGCACAAGTAAATCGTATATAAATCATGTGTGTGATTATGCGTAAATTTTTCTTTTGTCATTTTTGTTAAAGACCCCAAAAAATCGACGTCACGAAAAGCTCAAGAACCCAGTTGTCCGGCCTCTTCACCTTTACCTGGAGATGCTCCACCAAACCCACCCCTGTTCACCCTTGAGACTGGAAGAACCACCACATCAGGACAGTCAAATAAATCTGGCGGCAGAAGACAAAAAGGGAAAACAAAAGAAAAAGGTCAGAGTGAAGATCATGATGAGACTGAAGAAAAAGAAGAAGAGAACTTCCACTCAAAGAAACATGACACAGTGGCCTCCAGTCCGCAAGAGGAAGCTGTCAACATGGTTTCCTCCCCCAAGATGGGTGTGGGTCGTCGCACATCTGTCCTCTTCAAGAAAGCTAAAAACGGTGCCAGGTTAACGAAGGAAAAATCAGTTTTATTGCAAAATGGAGTCAGCAAAGTTGAAAATGGAATCTCACAACACGAGCATACCCCTCAAACCAAATTACAGTCAGCAAAATCCACGTTTCCTTCACTACACCAACTGAGATCCAGAGGACCAAGCACGTGTTCAGACAGCGAGGGTGAAAAGTCCCACTCGCTGCCTGAAGAGAACGGTAGGAGAATATCTCTACTGGGGCTGTTACTAGTAGTTTATTGACCAGAGATATAAGTTCTGTCTGGCACGATCTGTTTAGTATGCTAAAGCAGCCTAATGCTCTTTATTTAGGCTTGACAAATGGACTCAAGAGGCAAAATGGGAACTCTTCAGATTCAGAAAGCTGCACTCCCACTTTCCCAACACACAGGTAATGGATTCAGTCAGTGATTTGACCAGATTGATTTGGAAAGTGTTACGTAATACTTTATAGCTGTTTGCCATTATTAATGTTTGTCTTCAGTGACAACTTCAACAAACTGAGGAATTCAAACAGTTTATCATAAAGCCTAATACCAAATTTCACTAAATGTGTTGTTATCCACTTGAGACAGCTTTTAATACCTGGTGTAAACTGGGTCAAGCTTGTTGCAGTAGAACTTTATTTAAATGTTTTTCAATTAATTTTTTTCTTTACAGTTCCCCACCACCAAAACGCAGTCGTGGTAAACCAGCTATGAGCAAAGTTCCTGTTGGTGCAGTGAATGGAGTTTCCACAAGTGGGTAAAACAAACATATGAGAGCATATCGAAAGAATATTGTTTTTGTTTTTTTTGCTTGCTTGCTTCACTGATTTGTGTTTTTACTGTTGTAGGCAGAGCGGTTTCTCAAAACAATGATGAAATGGAGCCTCTTACCTTAGTCTGGGCGAAATGTCGTGGTTACCCATCATACCCTGCAATGGTAAGAAATATAACTGGTCACAAAGACGTACTTACCTTTAAAAAGAACCATTGATGATTAACCTGAATAACCTATGATAATTTAAGATACAACGGTTTTAAACAGAACTAATATCTTGACTTGATTTTGCATATTTAAGCTAATGCTGATTTTCCTGTAGATTGTCAACCCCAAAATGCCCCGGGAAGGAATTCTTCACAATGGGATTCCCATCCCAGTGCCTCCTAAAGATGTTTTGAATTTAGGCAGACGCAGACAGGAGGTGACTAATGAGAAGCTCTTCCTTGTGCTCTTTTTCGATACCAAGAGAACCTGGTAAGAAGAAACGCACATTAAGTCATCTTTCACGCTAAAAAGTATACAATACTTAGAAATCATTGTTTTGGTTTACATAGGCAGTGGCTGCCATTGGATAAGCTCCATCACATGGGTGTTGATGACACAGTTGACCGACTTCGTCTGATGGAGGGCAAGAAACCAAATGTACGGAAGTCCGTGCACATGGCTTACGACAGAGCAATGACACACCTTAGCCAAGTGCAGGAAAACTCAACTTTTAACCCCTCAAATTTTATATAAAGCACTTGAATATGAAATGTACGTCTGAAACTGACTGAAAGATGTTAATGAAGGTATAAGGTATGAAGATATGTGAATGTCTATTGGTTTTTATACCAGCTCTTAAGTTTTAAATCATGTCATTGTTTTACTGTCTACCTTTTACTGTCTGTGACTCAAGGCACATCATAAACTGGTTTTATTAAATTCCTTCATAACATCTAAGAATGTTGTTTTATACTCTGTTGTTATAGTTGAGCCTGTTAAAAAATTGTTTGTTTGTACAAAAAATATATCTTTGACAATGCCACTAATTTCAGTGGTCACTGCAATGACTCGGCCTGCAAAGAGAAATATGTTAGCCTGTTTTTTTTAATGCGAGGTTACATTCCCAACACACCAGGGTGTTTGGGCGGAATAGCTCAGGTACTTGCAAGAATGCACTATGTAACAGTTTTGTGAATGGGTACAATTCTGAGCTGAGGATTTTGCTTTGTGAAACGCATGTGTGCAAATACCTGTGGTTTAAATCCCCTCAGTTTTACTGGTTAATAATTCTGAGGGGCCATGCGTGTTTTGTGTTTAATCAGGTTCTATTGTCTGTTTTATGCCATTTAATCACTACTTACACCCAGCATTTTTTTTAAGTCAATGTGTGCCTGAGTTGCTTTTAAAGTTGTCGATGAGCTTGTAATTGTGGGTGGAAACTACGGTGTAAATAGAAGTGCATGTAGAAAATTTGCACAGATGTGTTTTTAAATTCTGAAATGTATATTGCCAAACTTTGTATATTTGTCATTTTAATTTATTTTGAGTGGTTATGGAGATATTATTTAATAGGAATTGAGGTTTAATTTAACAGCTCTGTAGAGCTTTATATGGTTCAGAAAGCATTACCACTTTACTGCTATTGTTCCTTAGTGGTCTTCAGTGAGAGAACGTTATAGAATAAAATATTACGTAGTCTCTTAGATAATGTACGTACCATAAAAGAAACATTTTTTTAAAGCCTGTGAAGAGCTAATAATACCAAACAAAAAATGTCAAACGGTATTTTCTCAAATGAGAAATAAACACTGTTGTGCTGACAAGCTTACATTGTTTTTCTTTTTTTTATCTGTGTTGCACATTGAAAACGCATGTTAATATATATATATTTAAAACTACAAGACATCTTTTGATCAACTTTAGAGGTTTATTACAGCACCAATATATTACTCCTCTTGAATTAAAATGGTTTCAACCAGTAATTTTCCAGGAAAAAAGAAACCGCAATTTCTCCAAATCTGAGTAAACATTGCACATTATTATTATTCTTGTCCAAATATTATGATGGACCTTATATAATTTCATAATGCACTAAGATGTTCCTAACAATGCAAAAACAGACAAGATGTGTTTTCCACAAACCTGATGAGAATAGAGATGAATGCAATAATTCTATAGTAAAAGAGATTTTTTTGGTTTCAGATACAAAACCATAGAGAAAAAGTCCTTGTTAAACTTCTGACAAAGTACAAATGAACAACTGAACAGAAAAACTACTGCACATGTTAAGACCATGATAAACCGCTAGCCTCTTTACTTCAGACGTGGGAGACAAAATTTGAGAAATATTACATTTTATAGCATAACAAACATCCTGACCTAATTTAATTCCTAAAAACATTATTGTATTTTCTTGTAAAGTAAAACAATCATGTCGTAGCTGCATTAGTCGGCCATATCCACATAATGTTTAAGACTGAAGATTCCATATTTTATTGGATTGTTGTTTTAATACTTAAACATTCCTGTGAAATTATCAGTAAAGGAAACAAGATCACCTTACCGCCTTTTCAAAATGTTACTTTTTTCATAATTTATAAAAACGTATCCAATTCATCCAGGACGAGTTTGTCAAACAGTCAAAACCCCCCAAAATCATCGATTAAATGCATCAAACTATTAATCCATTGTAGGATTATTTGGTTAACTTCTAGAACCGAGTTTTGGAGAGTTGTTAAGTGTAGATACAGGGATGCACGTCCTCCACAAACTGATGATTAGTTGATCAGTTCACAGCACATCAGTGGGCATCTGAAACAAAAATGATGTAATGGTCAGTATAAAGAATTAATTTTGTGAACAAGTGTTTCATAAACATCAGGAAATAAGTCTGATTCGGTGGCATGCTTACCTCCTTTAGAGCTTTTACTAGGGTTAGGGGTTGTGGAGTATTTTGGAGGGTAACGAATAAATAGACGGTCTTCCTCCTTCTTGATCCAGCGCAGCAGTTTGGTGATGGCGTTGATGGCACAGGTTTTCGTGACAAGGGGGCTGAAGCATGTGTACAACTCAAATTTGCTCGTGACCTGCAATAAAAAATGTCATTAAAAGTGTGTCATTGATTTTTTTGCCACACTAGATTCACTAAGCACAACTGCAATAATAAACTGTAATGATGTTGCAATAGTAAATTGATCATATTTTTTCTAGGAAAGTCAATGTACACATTGTTTTCTTGGAGCTGTCTCTGCTCATTAAGCAGGGATTTTATCAAAAAAAATGACACACATTACCTTTAACTTGCTTTAGGCAAATTGTAATTAACTTGTAATGAAATTAACCGTGTCAGCAAGGTCACGGCTAAAAATTCAATCATGTAGTGACTATATCTGGCGCAAGGTCATGATCCTCCTTAGCATAATCTGCATTTGCAAAGTGCAACTTCCACTACAGTTCAGAGGCCTCAGAGGTAGCTCAATCTTTCAAGGTCAACGCAAAGGCCGTATCAAACTGCCACACGGGAGGGTTTGAAATCACAACATCAACATGTTTTGTTCTTGGAAAAGTCGGATGCATGTGACAGCAGTTACTATTTGCATACCCAAGCCAGAAGAGTCTCCCGTTCAGCCACGTGGTAGATGAGATTAAGGGGACGTGAGGTACTGTGGATGCGGCTGTGCATGTCTCTGTAGAGGTCCAGAAGTCTCATCCTCTCCTCCTCGCTGCTGTAAGGGGCCTCCATTTCCGGGCTGCGGCCACATATACAGTAAACACATTAGATGTGGGGGAGGGGCACTTTGTTTTTAGAAATTATATTAGTGGTCTTGTAGCACGCAATCTTATGACAAGCAGGGTGCTCTCAATAAAAGCCACGTGAGTTTACTTTCATTTTGGTCTCTCATGAGAAAATACATGTGATTTCAATTTCTTGCAGTTCCTTTCAGAAATATGGATCACTGTATAGCTTTAAAGTGACAGTTCACCCAAAAATGAAAAATGTGTCATTTCCTCACCCTCTTGTCATTTCAACCCTGTATGACTTTCTTTCCTCCACAAACACAAAAGAAGATATTTTGAAGAATGTTAACTGGACCCCTTCACTTGCATTGATTCTGTGTCCATACAATAGAAGTGAATAGGGGCCAGTTCTGTTCGGTTCCCAACATTCTTCAAAATATCGTCTTTTCTATTCTGCGGAAGAAATAAAGTCACAAAGGTTTGAAATGACAAGAGAGTGAGTAAATGATGACAGAATTTGCATTTTTGAAACGATCACTTTAAGGATATTTGTTTCCACATAAAAAAACTTCTTGAAATGAAATCACAAGGTCATGTTTTCTCACAGTATACGGATACAATAGACAAAAGTGAACGCTTTTATACATATACCTGTCTCACCTGGTAAACTGTGTTAGCTGGCGATGATTGTCGGGCACATCAAAGGGTTTATACATGAAATGCCTGAGATCCGACACTCCCACCTGACTGACACTGTACAGATGAGCTTTAGCTATTGAGTTCAACGCATTCTGAGTTTGCATAGCCTCCTCGATCTTCCTCTTACACTCGGCCACCGAATAGAACGCCTCTTTATCAGTTGAGAGTAGAACAAGACACACAGTACATTCTGGAGGATCCAGATAGGAAATATAGGCATAAAAATAACAGTCAGGGTTAAAGCTG
This sequence comes from Triplophysa rosa, assembly GCF_024868665.1. NCBI lineage: Eukaryota > Metazoa > Chordata > Actinopteri > Cypriniformes > Nemacheilidae > Triplophysa > Triplophysa rosa. Next base: position 13,259,202 of record NC_079909.1, on the reverse strand, counting down.
GGCAGGCAAATGGGCGTCCAGATCTCCCCAGCCTGAAAGGCGGACGAAGCCCCGATGAGGTTAAGCAAAAGGTGGAGGTCTGCAGGGTCCAGCCTGGCATCCTCAATGACCGTCTTTTCTTGCACTATGGTCAGTAGCTGGTTCTTAGCTATGAGGATAGAAAAGACCAGATTGGGCGTGATGGCCTTTTGAAGGATTTGGCTGAGGGAATCCCTGAGAGACGAGGCCAGCGGGAGACAGTGCACAGCGGAGAGCAAGAAGCTGGGGTCCGAGTCCACCAGGTTCAGGAGCCCGTCGAGAATCTTCTCGGAGCCTGCCAGCAAGCGGCGCAGGTCGTAGTTCTTCTTGTGCTCGAAGATGCGGGTGATGCTGGCCTGCGTGAGCATGCTGACGATTTGGTTGTAGACGTAGAGGAGCTCTTGACGGAGCTGTTGCTCTGACTGTCGGCTGCTGGAGACAGACACCAGGACCAGAGGACCTCTCTGCATGAACACAACAGTGTGCTCATCTAAAACAAAAAACACACAAGTGAAGAAACCAGTTTAGCTAACAATACACCAGGAAATCATGCGAAACTTACCCGAGTAGACTGAGCGAATCGTATTGTCTCCACTCTGAACAAAGGACACGAGAGCCATCATCACCCCCATGGTGGAGGACAGGGCTTCCTCGCTGCCATACCGAGAGTAGATGGGCTTCCCAGCCTCACTCAGCACAAACACATGCTTCCTGTGCCGCCTCCAACTCTCCGCCGTCACATCCTCATTCCTATGCGAAGGAGGTCCCACAGGTGTCCCGGTCTCAGACAGAGGGGATGAGGCACCTTTCGTACCCATGCCCTGCTCTTCTATCTTACCCCGGGCTAACATAGTTACGACAAACTCGCCCGAGTCATCATGACCGTTGTCCAGGGCAGAGTCCTGGGACGCTTTCCCAGAATCAGTCTCTGAACCCCCGGCACACAAGGACGTGTCATAGTCGATGTGTACTTTCTGAAGATCTGGTAGATGGTCTTGTGGTCGAGGGTTCTCCTCTGATGTGGGGTCTGATGACTCCAAGATCCCCTCTGGGTGTGAAGGCATCCAGTGATCTTCATTTACACAATGATCATCTTCCGTAAGCAAGTCTGTGTGGTTTTCTGACGGAGCATCAGTGTGTGGATGTGCAACATCTGTGAAGCAGAAACCACAGTCATTCACGCTGCGACAATTCGGTTTGGTTTAAAATAGTAGTGAAACTTGTTTTAAGGAATTACCTGTTTGATCAGGGCATTGCGGAATGATGGACGGATCGCAAATGTTTACCTGCTCCATGTTTCCTTGACTGCTCTCATTCACGTCAACATTAAAACAACTGAATTTATAAAGTGAAGTTGCCAGGTATTACTTCAAATTTCATTTCATTTCAACTCAATATACTAAATGTTCGTACTTAGTGTGGGACGGTGAAGTCTAAACCCGATTAACGCGATTACTACTGTTATCCCATGTTACCTACACGGTCACGCTGCCGCAGATAGTTAAACAACGATAAACAGATAGACAGTATACAGCGAAGTCAGTCAAAATAACAAGTGGTTTTAATCTCAGAGCTCTCCGTTAACGAAAGATGTCCATAAACGATAAAACAGTAATTTAAGATAGTCTACATTATTTATTGAACACGCTCATTATCTATCCCGATAAATGACTGGTCTCGTGAACTGATTTACTATCGGTCGCCATAACACTCATGTCCGAAAGAATAAATAAACCGTGGTTAAAACCCAAGACGATTTTTCGCTTTCGCTCAATGCAACTGACTCAGCCGCCGGTGCTTCAGGAAGCTTGATGTTAAGAACACTGCGAAAACAAATAAGAACGGCAGTCCCTTACGGCTTGCAAGTTTCAAAATAAAAGTCTCGTTTGAAACCTATTAAAAATATTATCAAATAAATATTGATGACAAAAATTGTGATTTTCGTCGTTGATTTGGCACACAGCATGTCTACTTCAGTCCATTCCGGTATCTATTGAATTTCAACAAAATCAAACCAACATAAAAGTCATCCAACGGCAATGTTTAAGACTGACAGCATGACAAGAGACATGAAAACTGTAATAAAAACCGAGGTAATCACATAAAATCTCATTTTGAACTTTTCCTAAATGCATGTTCAAATATTTCTGTTGTATAGTTTGAAAGTGAATATGAACTTGTTTTCTTTGCAGTATTTGAGGTCTAAAAAATACAGAGCATCTTTTCAGTTATTTTGCCCCTTTTCTCCAGTTTTCATTTTCTACAAATAAATGCAAATAGAAACAATACTTGTATTTAAAATTTGGGAGAAATTTTGTTAGTAGTTCACAGAATTAAACAAAAATTATCCTTTTACTTTAATTTTTTTAAAATACTCTTAATTTTGTCCGCGGCTGTACATGTCTATTCAAAGTAAGTTGAAACAAAAAGAATGAACACTCACATGATTTTAGAAAGTTTAATTTTCAATTTCTTAGCCCATCTTGAAAATGTAAAATATGCCAACAGCATATTAAGATGTTTAATACTGGTTCCACTGAATACCTTGACAGGTTACACACATCAAAGTATTTTAGTGTTCAGAGATATAACAGTAAACAAAATGTTTATTGGTCATTTTAAATAATTAAAGACCTGATGCGTGCTGTGCTGCATTGGTCATTGTTAAAGAATAAAAAAACTAAATGTTTTCAACTTTCATTCAAAACAAGTCTTAATATGCTTATTAGTATAATTTGCCCAAATAAAGTAAACACCTGATAATAGTATACAGTTGAAAATATTTTTTAATATTGATTTTACAATGTTTATTTAAACATGCACCTAACTAAGTCAATAGAGTTTAATGATATTAAGGAATATGGGGTAGCAAAAACAAACAAAAGAAAAACCAGAATGATCAGCATACAGTGGTGTTTATAAAGGGAGATAAAGAAACATTGCAGGATGCTGAAATAACAAATAGCAGTTTAGAACAGAGCGCTGCTCCATGTTTTCTGCTGTGAGCTGTTGTATCATCCATCAACTGCAGTCTGGAGAAGATTCTCTGTGCATTGCATTCTTCTTCAAGCTGTCGAGGTATTCTTGTTGTGAAGCAGCCAGTACTGAGGCCAGAATGTCATCATCTTCCCAATCTGTTAAGCCTTAAAAATAAACCAAGTAATACTTATGTAAAGAAGTTTGTTTGTATAAAGAGCTTTAACCTAAATCAACAAACACTTTGAAAATAAGATACTGAAGCATACTGATGTCCTACCAAAGGCAGTAGGTGACATATCATGCATAATAGTCCTGTACCCCAGGGTCGGGTAGAGAGACACCATGGAAGGGTTTCCAGAAGACTGATGACTTGGACCTTGAGAGGAAAGCAGGCATGAGCCAACTTACTAGTCGGTTAATGTGAGGTGCGTTTTTCGAAACATACAGTACGTAGACATACAGACCTGGGGCACATGGTGATGGGGGTTTAGGAAAAGGCAGCGAGGCACCTGCTGGGGACGGGGGTTTGACAGGCAGTTCGGGGTGAGCTGGGCCTGGATGCTCAGGAGAGGGGACGGAGCTCCGCTGGCGTGGAGAACGGCATCCCCCATCCTCAAAGCCACTAGACGTGGCTGCTGTGGCAGAGCTGCAGGTGGCACTAGCCTTACGTGGCTTGAAAGGAAAAGAGTAAAAACAGCTTTTACATTTGTTGAGTGAAAAATCATAGTTTAAATTTTCTTGGATTAAAACGATAAAAACTTTATATTTTTTATTTAAAAAAATACTTGTTTGTAGGGAAACTCATACTTCATTGATGTAGGTAAATGTTTACAGATTACAACATGAAAGACTGCTTTAAAAAATCATGAAGCCAAAGCGATCTCAAAACTGTATTATATCGTCAAAATAAATTCACTGGCATATTAGATCTGTATACTTGTTCACTCTCATCTGGATAAACAAACAGTAGCAAACCTCTTAGCAATTGATAATATATTCAAATATCTCTCCGAGTTAAACTACACAAGAGTAACAACAATCACTATTTTGGTACACAAACAGATTATACTTTTTTTGATGATTACTTTCTCTCGGGCACTTGTGGATTATAAAGTGACCCATTGATCGGGTAAGAGTAAGAGTACATATTCCCATTATTTGGTGAGGTTACGCTGGGTGAACTGCTGGCTTAAAGAGACAGTTCACCCAAAACATGAAAATTCTGTCATCATTTACTCAATCTCATGTCATTCTGACTTTCTTTCTTATGCAAAACACAACATTTTTTAAAAACACTGTTAACCAAACAACAACATTGGCCCACATTGATTTTTAATGTATGGACACAAAACCACTGACATTTCTCAGAATATCTTCTTCTGTGTACCACAGAAAAAAAGAGTCATATATTTAAAACCATACATATATATTATTGACATATATGAATAGTACCTGTCTGGTTTGCTTTTCTTGGTCCTGAAGCCACTGCAGGTAAGACTCTCGAGCTACCTGCTCCTCTATGGCTTCATTGGTTGCTTCCCAATCTGTTGCTCTCTTCTTGTCTTCCAGCATCTGCTGCTCAATCCAAGACTCTTCAGAAGTTTTAATTGCATTTTTCATGAGAGATTGGTCAGCGTACTACATAAGAGAAAGAATAACAGATTAGCTGTCTCACATTTCTAAAAACAATGCCACCACAAAAGCAGAAAATTCTCCTACGAGATTTTACACATTTATGCCTCTCATTTAGAACACCTACCCCTGGTTTGAAAGAGGGGAGGCCCAGCCCCACCCCAACACTGGCCTTGTGGGGATTTACCACAGAGTTATAATGCACATTTCTGTGGTAACTGACACGTATCGGCTCATCCTTGTTCTCATGGATGCCATGGAACGTATTAATTGGCTCTGTACAACAAAAACACAATTTTCCATAATAAAATATATTAAAGATGCACTATAAGACACAGACATTAATAAACGCTTACTGACCAACACCAGACTGGTAAACTTCCACTGGTCGGTTATACATTTCTGCCATTGCCTGCATCTCAATGTGGTTGCCGTGGCAATTATTTTTTCTTTTCCTGTTAATGTATGTGGTGAAGTCCTCAGTGACGTAACTGGAGAAGTAATCTGCATTTTTTGTCTGCAATTGAAGCATAAGGGTTAACATAATATAAACAATGAACCATATGCCAGTCAATATTTTGAGCTTTTGACTCACCAAATAATCCATACAGTTCTTCCGTACCACATCATGCATATCTTGGTCCCCATATACTTGATCAGCTTTAAAATAAAAGAACTTGTATCAGGCTGATTTCAGACCTCTGACTAACTAGAAAAATGTATATTCACTATGGAAATGTGAATGGGTTTTAGTTCTTTAGTTTTTTACAATCACAACTTAAAAATGTCCTGGCTGTCCTCAACTATGAGACAAACAAGAAACATAAGCTTATGTTGACTGCATTAAAGTAAAAAAAATCTTGAACAGATAAAGGGAGATAAAAATATTACCAACTGCTCTGAAAAGACATGCTCCATCTTCCTTCATTTTTTTGATTACAAAGCCTTTCTTTTCCCTCAAGGTTTTCTCGAACCATTCTTCTTGCTGTAGGTTGAAAAACAACCGGCTATGTTTTAAGATCTGGCAACGTGTTTGCAGGTTACAGGGATAGTTCACAAAAAATGTAAAACCTGTCATCAGTTGCTTACCCTCAAGTTGTTCCAACACTGTGTGAAATTGTTGAACAAAAAAAGAAGATATTTTGAAGTTCTGGGGAACCATTGACTACCAAAGTAGTTTTCTTCCCTACTATGTGCCCCAAAATTGTTTGCATGCAAACATTCTTCCAAATATCTTTCTTTTTCTTCAGCAGAACAAAGAAATTTACACAGGTTTGGAACAACTTGAGGGTGAACTGTTCCAGTGGTGCTAGAACTGTCGGTATGTTATGGTACCTGCTCGACTGTGGTTGGATCTATAAGTTGAAGTCTGGCAGCGTTCTCATACTCATCCTCACTATTGTTTCCTCCTGCTCCCTCCTCGGGGTCTGAGACTGGACTACCACCCCCTCCTCCTCCTACTCTTCCTCCTCCACCTGTCAAACCGCTGGAGCAAACCGTCTGTCGTCTCCGCTTGCTGAGTCCAGGTCCCGAGCAGCAGCTTCCAACGACACCCGTGCCGCACGGTAACTCAACGCGACTCCCGACCACAACCGAGTTTGCGCTCCCCTCACACTGCACAGCAGGCGCTCCAGCGGCACCGGGCTGCGGGGAGGCCGGTTGCGGGCGAGCGCTCGACTCGATCCGCCGCTCTTCTCTGGACGACCACGGAGGCGGAGAGGCCCTGGCTCTCGACCCCGATCGCACTCCGAGAGGATGAGAATGTGAGTGTGACTCAGAGCCGCTTCGTCTGTCCGGTTCTTCCGTATGATCGCCGCCACCGGCAGTCGAGGCCGGTTTCTTTTTCGGGAGGATTGTCATCGCGTGCCAGGTTGCGTTGATTTGACGTTATGAGTTACAGCGACAAAATAAATAAGCGGCCTTTAATCGTTTACGAGCAGCTGGTTTCCATACATCTATAATAATACCCGTTCTGGCATAATATGAGGTGTTCGTTATTTCAAAACACACGTTACAAAACGACTTTACTCCTTCAGTTTCGAAGGTTTTTTTTCGGAACAACAACGACCGCGAGTTTGACACAAACATCAACAAACCACAATGCGATTCATGTAATTTCCGGCAGTTGGTCTTCTTCGTGTTGGTATTTGGAGTGATACTGCTCTGCACCGCCCCCTATTGCAACAACGGCACAGTGGCGTACTGAATATAGCGAATATGAATATACATTGTAAGTTTTTACACAATACTGCGTTTTGTATGCATTCAAATAAATTAATAAAAGTACAATATTCTTTAGGCTACGTTTCAACTGTTACACTGCTGTCATTTCATTACTTTGAATGTTATATTCATGCATAGGGGCCTTTTGTTATTTTGCATTTTTCAGAAAAAACGTGTTAGCATTTGAAAGTGTAGTAATGAGTTGAATAAAATAAAAAATATATATTTTGGTTAATTTGTACATAGGAAATGGAAGGTGAATTCAAGTAGGCTACAGAGCAGTACTCCGTTACTACTTATTTTTCCAAATGAAGTAGGTCACCTATAGATATTCAATGTATTATAGAAAATGTACATACTGTGCACAATAATTATACAGCAGTTCAGAAATAGTTAAAGAACTATAATATGCTAGTATAATTGGTGGTATAATATTCTGAAACTAACCATGCTTCATTTCTGTAAAGTGTCTTATGGGTTTTAAAGTGGTGTGAGATTTATTTGATACAAACAAGATTTTATCAGTTAACAGTTTAATCACTTTTCCCAACATGCATTCAATCAGTACATTTTCCCAGTGTTTCCAGTGAAAACAAGTCAAAATTCATCAAGGTTAAGTACATCTAAATGGAACATGAATGTATCCACTTGGTTGTCGTTTAGGTCAAGAAATACTTTAAATACAAAAAATGTTTTCACAAAAAAAGATTCTGGCTTAAGTGTTATTTAACCAAGCAAGCTCAGAAATAACTATAAGTAGATAAACTGATCAATGTATTTTTGTACAAGAGTTAATTTGTTGTGAAAATTCCAGGAAATTATCTAAAATGTCTCTAAAATCAAAACAGATTATCAATATTTTCATTAATTTTCATCAGATCAGCATATATTTTGTTTTAAAATAAATATCATCTCAAGAAACATGTAAAGAGTAATGCTCTAACTTTACAGATCATTGTTTTTCTTGGTGATCTATCACAGGAAATAACCTATTCTGAGGATCGCACACAAGACACTTAAATATATATTTATTAAAAAAACAAAACAGATATGGCACATTGTTGAAAGCACAGATTTCATGGAGTGTATTTGCACTCCATCAGTTAAACTGATTTAAAAAATGTGATCCCATATTATGTATCTGTGGTCTGAACAGCAGAACACCATTTGGTCTGATACTGAATACTCAATGTCATTCTCTCATGTCTCTTAAGTTGTATGTGTGGACACTTTAAACACAAACACTGAAATGGTAGAAGAAATTGTTTAGTGTTTCCTACCCCAACGGGACAATTTTAGACAGTCCTCATTTTTAATTGACTTAATACTATAACTCATTTTGTGAGGCGTGTTGACAATGAAAAAAATAAAAAAGGACAAATACGTTTCAGTCTTAAAGCTGATGCGAGAGTTCCACGTAAAAAAAATCCATTGTTCCTGTACGTATTGTACATATTTTATATAGTGTTCAATACACAAAACTCCTGTATTGTTGTAGATGTAACAAAAACGACCACATCCTTTAGTAACTCCTGTCCATTTGAGGTTGCAAAATGTGATTTAGCAGAAAAAGACTTTTCCTGAAAGTCTTAGCCTGATGTTCATCTCACGTGCCTTGAAAACCTATAGATAAATATATAGATATAGGTCGGATTCCATTTAAATAATCAATTTAAATCATTTTGATGGAATTTGAACACAAAAACCATCTTTTCACCTCCAGGCCCTTTATTAAGATTTTTCCGCTTCGGTTTTGGTTTCTCCATTCTGCTTTTCATTGGTTTTCTGTGAGAGACGAGATGAAACAGCAGCCGCCTGAGCCACGACTCTGAAGCTACGTTTGCGCTTCTGCACATTCTGCTCCGGGTGGAAGATGATCACGTAGACTTTGGGGATGTACAGCATGCCCAGGGACACGGTGGCGCTCAGGCTCATAGACACGGTCAGCGTGGTGGTCTGAATGAACATCTGGTTCGGGAATAAGAATAGATTAAGAGAATAAGATTAAGAGGGAATATTTCAGATTGCTCTCATCCACGACAGAGGTCACACATCACATGCTATCAGAGTTTTAATGCCAAGATATCACTCCACATTACACATATACAGTATACTCTCTTTTGATTGTAACAGGGCTCACGCCAGGAGATCACTTTATTCCCTGGAGCTCAGTTTAATGACTATAACTGCACGTAAAAGAACAAAGCTCTGTCAAATGGACCATATGGAAGTGATTCAAATCATTTGTATACTGTCCTACGTAAGAGCTACAGATACTTTCAATACATTAATAAGAATTCATAAAGGTTTTTTGCTAAATTATGAACAAACAAGGTGATTCCACAGCCAGAATAAACCCTGACAGGCAGTATCAGCATCATGTTTATCATCATGTTAGTCATTCATGCATGACATCTGAGGGCCATGCACAACACGGTTCTGTTATGAAATATAAATCCCATAATAGCCCATTTTATGGGATTACACAAAGCTAATGCTGGTAACAAAATGAAAACTGCTTGAGGTCTGGTGGAATACGCAACTAAAATGCCTTTTCAAAATTGTTCTTATTGTTGAATCTTAATCTTAATAAGATGTTGAAATAGCACAGTAATTTAGATTTTTTTTGCCTGGGGAATTAGTAGGCTTAATAAAATATTTCTAACTCAGTATGAAGAAACACACACATGAATTTCAGCCACAAGCACACCTTGCATGTGCTTGAGAACTCTATTTCTGGTCTTATTTTCGTCTTTCTTTTCATTTAGAAGAGCTGAAAAGACACGAAGAGCACCTGAGGGCCAAAAGCTTTGCAGTTGACCGGCTACTAAAAGACCTCTCTATTAGTCAGAGTATACTCTACCCCCACTCAATGAATAGAAAATCGAATGACTAAATGCATGAAGTGTGGATTGCGTTTGGACTGTAAGGTTTAAGGCCAACAAAATAGTTTTATAATTCGACAATTCAAGCAATTATTTATAATTCAATATAATTCGAGCAATTATGTTAACCTGTCTGTAGGAATGGTTGCTGTCACGGTTGTTTTGTGTTTATGTTTCTTGTCTTTCCTTTTCAGTTCATTATTATTTCAGTTTGTTCCCTTGCTTACTGATTTTTGTCACTTACGGCTTGTTTACAGTATTTCCTTCATTTTCTAGTGTCTATTTATACTCGTGTTTCAGTTCAGCCCTTTGGTGGTTCTTTGCTTTGTTGGAGTGTTTTGTTGCTCCTGGTTATTTTCTATATTAAGAGACTTAATTATTGATCTTTCAGTCAAGCATGTTGTGTTGAATTACACACGATGTGGTGTGAATATCTTTTATATCTTGACTGACTTTGTGAAAGCAAGAGATATTGCATCTCGGAACAAACATGTGCAAAGAACTGTTAAAGTGATAGTTCACCCAAAAATGAAAATTCTGCCATCCTTTACTGTAATTTCAAACCTGTATAAATTAGTTTGTTTTGAGGAACACAAAGAAAGATATTTGGAAGAATGTTAGTAGTTTTCAGTTCCGGGACATCATTGACTACCAACAAATCATTTTTTTGCACCTCGGCCATTTCATTATAGTAACCATTGCCCAAAATCCACCTTTATGTCTTATCAACAAGTTACCTTTTCCGTGGATTGCGATGTGCCAAAAAATATAGGAACGAAGGCCAACCAGATGATACAGGTGGTGTACATGGTAAAGCCGATGGGTTTGGCCTCATTGAAGGTCTCAGGAACACCTCTGCTCTTGATGGCATAGACTGTACATGTGACCATCAGTGCCATACTGTAGCTCAGACAGCCAATCAGAGTGAGATCTGACATGTCACATTTCAGGATTCCGCGTGCATATTCAGGGTTGGGGGGCCGCAGCTCATCGAAGTCAATGAGCATGTGAGGGGGAACGACTCCGAACCAGATGAAAATTCCCAGTAGCTGTGGAGAGAGACGGTGGAGAAACACATTTATGTAATTTAAACGCAATAGTCCATGTGAAGTAATAAAACATTAAACCACAATTAATAGCGGTAATATTCAAAACAAACTGGATTTTTGCAAAGAAGACCATGTTATGAAATAGACACTTTAAAGAGAAGAGCTTTCAGTGGTTTCAGTGGTACTCTCGAAATCTTGCATCCTTCTTAAATTATTCAACAACAAAAAGTCCTTGTGCAGAAATGTGTTCTGGAAATGTAGTGGACTAAGAGGTTTCACACAGTAATAGCAGTTACTACAAACCACACTGTTCACACGCTGCAAATTAGTATTTACAAAATTACAATTTATGATTATAGATAAATAAATAATATCCATTAAAGACACCATAGTAGGAAAAATAACAATGGTGGTCAAAAGTGCCCCAGAATTGCTTGCAACATTCTTCAAAATATCTTCTTTTGTGTTCAACAGAACAAATACATTTATAAAGCAAATTTTCCTACCATGGTAGTCAATGGTGTCCGACAACTGTTTGGTTACAAGCATTTTTCCAAATATCGTTCTCTGTGTTTATCAGAACAAAGAAATTTATACAGATTTGGAACAACTTGAGAGCGAGTAAATGAAGACAGAATTAAAATTTTTGGGTGAACAATTCCTTTAATATGTTTTACTAAATATATTTTAAATTGCAACCTACACACCTGTACTGAGGTCAAAATGAAGGTGATGATCAGCTGTGATGTTGGACTGATAAACTTCGGCGGTGAGACCGATTTCTTCCCCTGCTCGAAGATTCTGTAGATTCGATTCGTTTTGGTGAGCATGGCTGCATAGCTAATGCACATGCCGAGCCCCAAAAACAACCTGCGGAACGCGCACACCACGGTACCCGGCTCGGCGATCATGAGGAAGGTAATGAGATAGATGAGAAAAATGCCTGTCAGGAGAACGTAGCTGAGCTCTCGGCCTGACGCTCGGACTATGGGGGTGTCGTTGAAGCGTATAAAGGTGATGATAACTCCGGATGTCGCGAGGATGCCCAATATGGCCAGGAACATAGGGATGATGGCCCACAGAGAGCTCCACTCCAGCTTGATGATGGGGGTAGGTCTGCAGCCGGTGCGGTTCGGGGTGGGCCTCATGTTGAAGGGGCAGGTGTCACAGCTAAACTCATCCAAGAGGTACTGATAGCCGTCACATAATTCACAGTGCCAACAGCACGGAACGCCCTTTACCATGCGTTTCCTTTCTCCAGACTCGCAGGGAAAACTGCACACTGACTGAGGAACTTGTTTCTCTCCACCGGACCACTGCAAGTCCTCAGCCTTATAAAGAGATGAATGCTTTAACAACAAGCATTTAGAAATGTCCACATACATACAAGGTTTTTACATTCAGTATATGCTTACATTGAGTCGTAGGTGATTGGTCCACTGGCCGATGATTTTATATCCCGAGTTGGTGCTGTTGGAAAGCTGGTATTGGAAGATATCGTATCGTCCTGGGGCATCACCGTTTTCATTAAACATCACACCTGTACCGGCACTGCCTTCAGAGAAAACAAGACACTTAACATCTCTGCCCATAATGCAAATCTTAAAGGGATATCATTTACTCACCCTCTTGTCATTTCAAACCTGTATGACCTTTATTTTTTGTGCAGAACACCAAAGGAGATATTGTTGGTAACCGAACAATGGCGATACCCATTGACTTGCATTGGTTTTGTGTCCATACTATAGAAGTGAATGAGTGCCGTCATTGTTCGGTTACCAACTTTCATCAAAATATCTTCTTTTGTGTTCTGCAGAAGAAAGTAAGTCATAAAGGTTTGGAATGACAAGAGGGTGAGTAAATGATGACAGAATGTACATTTTTTGGGTGAACCTTTTACACAGCATCATTTATAGGAACACATTCAACTGCATCGCCAAAGAAATGACTGTCTAACAGTACACGCTCCTGAAGTTTATTCATAAGCTTCCGCATTGTTCGTTTTGGCCATATTTTTCAAAGAAACATCAGAAGCTAAAGCCCAAAGAGAATTTTCTCATCAGAAGCTAAAGCCCAAACTTAACTTTGAAGGTGACTCTTTACGATTGAAACAAATCTCTTCGTTGTAATTCTTAGAGGATGACGGGTGTGTAAACAAAGGCAATGTGCATCTTAAGTCCCTTCAGTAAACCAAAGAAAATCAGACCAGTACGCCTTTTCGTTCACAAGGGGCAAGCGCTCCACATTGCTTGTTTTTGCCCCGAGCCCCTCCGGTACTAAACCAGAAAGGATTTCCAGCCAAGAGCGTATAGCACGTCCACTGTGCATTAACTGAATAGCTGTGCATTTCATAAAAATCCTGGGAGATTTCAAAGACTACAGCGACGAAAAGAAAAAGGGATTTTTTACTCCGAGACAGAACTGAAAAGGAAAATGCGCCTTGTGTTTAGAGAGAAGCTGCCCCAGGGAAAAGGGAAGTCATGGAGAGAGAAGGAGGTGCCGGGGTGGTTGAAACGAGGCGGTGCACTGCTGCATTGTGCATTAGTGGATCTCTTCAGGCTTGCTTTGAGTGCTGACCTCCTCTCGCTGTACTAACCCATGAGACTCTTCAGTCCTTCAAGAAACGCCGGCTTTTGTGTTGGACGTTCTGCTCTCTATCAATACCTATTTTCACCTGTCAGTCTTGCTGTGATGGCTAAATCTTAGATTCAAGAAGTGTTCAGCTTTGCTGAAGCTAGTCTCATGGGAAAGACGAATCACAAATTGAATCTCTTGTAATGTCTCATACAGTTGTTTCTCTTTGATACTATTGAAATTAAATGGAGATCAACAAGAATCAATTAACATCTAAAAACTCAAACATTTCTCATCAAATTCTTAAAATACTGAATATATGAGAAATTCTATCCACACAGCCATTGTATACCTCTCCAGAGATTTAATGGTGTCCATTTAAAAAAAGTATAAACCGTACCTCAAAACACATTTCCTTGAAAACAAATGTAATCTCAAGGTCACCCAATCTTGTATGAATCCACCACTCCATTAAATTTGCTCAAGGTATCTCTCTTTTCTTCTCAATGTTTGTTATTTTACTAAAAGCTGTGTCCTTGATCAGGCGAAACCTTACCATTAAAACTGACAGCACGGATGTAACTCAGCAGCATTCTCCCATCCACGGGTTCCATTTTGTCACAGACGCCCATAGCACCCGGGCAGAGGTCCATGTGCATACTGTGGAGCGCGTGGGCCATGGCATAAACGGCATCAATTACAAACTGCACCTTGCCTTCCTGCTCGTATGGCGAATCTCTGCTGATTCGTTCCTCTCCTGATAGAAGACCAACATTAAAGGACATTACAGGGCTTTAGAGAGCTAACATAGATAGCTAATTTATTTGTCCTCGAGGAGGAAATTCATTTTCACAGGAGGGTGCATATGCAACATTACATGTGTACATATCACAAAACAATACAATCAAAAACCACACAAAGGCAGGAGTGTACCACAAAGCTTATTCCTATGTGTTTAAAGCACGTATAGCTGTTGGAACAAAACGCTTACTATAGTTAATACAACTTAAGCCTATATATTACATTTATGTATGATCAAAACTGGTTAAGTTGTGAAAACTGAGTTTATTTTCTCACCTGTGCATTTCCTCAGCCCGTTCTCTGCTCTGAATCCCAGTCGCGTCAGTTTGCATTTGAAATCATCCTCCCAGAACTCAGCGAACCAGATGTTCCTGCGGTTGTTTTCCAAAGATCTTGTGATGAAGTAGTGGTCAAACCCTGAGAAACAGGTATGAAGTTTTTATCAAATACCACATGGCTATCTATGTCTTGAGAAAAGAGAGTATAAAAACAACGAAAAAAGGGAAATCTTAGCAAATATTTGGGTTGTTGGCTTATAACCTGTACATGGATGGTTCTTTAGAACATCAAGATTTTAAGCAACAAAAATATAGGTAGGCCTATTTATAAGGTACATTATAAAGGTTTCCCTTACACTGAAAATATTAAAAACCCCTAAAATATATTGTTGTCAGGTTAGTTTTTTTAAATGAAAACTAATTTTGGTTTCTATAACATCAGTTAATTAATGACAAATCTAGTGCTATCGAGCAGTTATTGTTTCACTAGCACATTATATGAAATCATTTTTTTACATGAATACAGTTTTAGATAGAAAAGGCATCACAGAGCACTGAGAGCAGAATATTCTTCATTTTGTGTCAGATGCCCCTACATTTATCACAGAAACCTTCATGATTTATTTAGGTTTTTCCGATGCGAGTTATATTAATTATAAAACCACCATTTGCTGGAATCCTTCACTGGTCTGCGCAACCAAAATATTTTTTTCTTACCTTCAATGGATGCCCGCTTAGGAAGGATGGTGACCGCACCCTCAGCAACATCCTCCTGGTTGAGGATGGGTGAGTTCTTTGCTCCCCAGCTATCAGAGCCCACAAACAAGAAGTGACCAGTCAGATTGGCTTTCTTTGCTGCTTCAAGTACACGCCTAATAAATGAACAGAAACAGGAAGTCTATTACAGATATGGTTTGTTGATTACTAAAACATATAATTTAAGCACTTGACACCTGATTTGAAAATGAAATATTTTCATTAGTATGTATCACCGGGATAGTCTGGGATTAGATTACAAAATGTGTATTTATTCACAACAGCTCTTTCTAGGAATCACAAAGCTACCTGTACAGTTTCTGCAACCAGTAACCAAAGCTTTATTTTCTGCTTTAGATGAATATTATAATATACTTACTTAATGTCATCTTCATTTGCAAAGATAATAACCCCTCTGGCATTAGATGTCTCCATTAACCTCTTGATGATCTTGTCAAACTCTCCTGGTCTGGGCTCTCTAGGAATTTTAATGGACTGTGCAATGCAAAGACCTCCCGAATAAAACAGTGATGGCGAATTATTTAAATAACCACACAAATGTATAGACACACATACTGTATACCACACAAACTTGCTGAATCTGTACCATGTAAATTATTGCGGATTGGTGTCAGAATATGGTAAATATGAAAATTTACTCTACACCTAAAGCATATTCACATATGCATTGTAGATGTTTATATAAGACTAAATAATAGATTTAGACCATGCAATGAAATACATTTATTTAGTGTGAAATGCAACAGAACCCAAGCCAACACACAATATGAATGTGAATGAATATGGATTTTCTTTTCTCTACCTGCTTCTCTGGATATCTGGATGAAAGCATCTACACCGCTCTCGCCGTAGTTTCCCTCTGATGCCAAAGTGGAAACATAGTTCCACCCCAAGGCCTTGACAATGTCCACCATCGCCTGGGCCTGAAAAGAGTCGGGCGGCACTACTCGAGAGAAAAAATCATAGCGATTGTTGTCACTAAGCTCAGGTGCTGTGGAAGCATAACTGATCTGAGGTATCTGCAACACAGAGAGTAGATCAGTGATCAATACCAGGACTTTTACTACACACTAAAAAAAATCCTTTTATCATTTATACACCATCATGTCATTTCAAACCTGTATGCGCGTTTCTTTCTTTTGCAGAACACAAATATTTAGAAGAACATTTGTAATCAAACACTGGCTCTTATTGACTTCCATTGAATGAACACAAAACCCCTGAGACATCTCACATGTTATATTTTCATATACAGATTTTGAACGACATAAGGGTGAATAAACCATGACAGAATTTTCATTTTGGGCTGAAGGACTGTATGTCTTTACAGGAGCTTTCCCACTGGCAGTTTAATTAAGTGACAATTCATTAAAATTGAAAATGTTTCTCTATTTCCTTACAACATGGCATGATGTCTTGTTAAACTATATTTAAATACACCCAAATCAATTTGATCGGAATTATTAGTTTTGGGAAAACAATTTCTCTTTAGAGGATATCATATTCTCTATGCAAATAAAATAAAAATAAAAATGTTGTGTCTTATTACCAATTTGCTAAAACATACCAAGCCTCCAGCAAAACATATACTATAACGCTATAGTATCATATTTTCTGTAGCACATAAAATCCATGGGAAATGCAGATGGTATGCACTACCACTGTAAAAGCATTTGTTTGAGAAAAAAAAGGATGAGAAGATTAATTTAGTGTTGTGCTAGTTTCTTAATGACGCAGCTGATGTCACTGGGCCAGGCTTTACGCCAACGAATGTCTGCCCGGCCCGTGTGGCTTAATGGAAGGTTCTTTAAAGAAGAGAATGCCGCGCACATGGAGGAAAAGGTGGATACCGAAGGGAGAAAGAGAAAAGAGGCAGAGGACCATTTGACAGATTATCTGAAAGGATTAGAGGGTTTTACTCAAATTATGTTAAGCACAGAGGGAGAGACAGAGATCAAGAGACAAGGTTGTTGCCATTTCTCAGCCATAATCCATACAATATATTTAATTCTACAAGCTCACTTGCTATGGCAGATTAAACCCACCCGCCCCATACAACATATATATATATATATATAGCCTATATGTTACAGTGTGACTGTTTAATGACTTGACAAACAAAATTTACATTTTGCAAAATTCCCAAAAGATAATAACCCCTCTGGCATTAGATGTCTCCATTAGCCTCTTGATGATCTTGTCAAACTCTCCTGGTCTGGGCTAGGAATTTTAATGGTCTGTGCAATGCAAAGACCTCCCGAATAAAACAATGATGGCTAATTATTTAAATGACCACACAAATGTATAGACACACATACTGTATACCACACGAACTTGCTGAATCTGTACCATGTAAATTATTGCGGATTGGTGTCAGGACATGGTAAATATGGGGGAAAATGAAAATTTACTCTACACCTAAAGCATATTCACATAAGCAAGATGTTTATTTAAGACTAAATAATAGATTTAGACCATGCAATGAAATACATTTATTTAGTGTGAAAGCCATACAATATATTTACTTCTACAAGCTCACTTGCTAGGCAGATTTAACCCACCAACCCCCCCCATACAATATATATATATATATATATATATATATATATATAGCCTATATGTTACAGTGTGACTGTTTAATGACTTGAGAAACAAAATTTTAAATTTTGCAAAATTCCCAAAATCACAAAATTGAAGGTGAATATGCAATAGAAAAAAACTTAAGATGTTACTGAAAGAGTTTTGTCACAGTTTCTGTTTTGTTGCTATGCACCATAAGAATTACAGCTTCAAGCCCTTTCACAAATGAGTCATGTCAACAGTGGCAGCAGCCACAGCAAACGTTTCCTAGAAGTGTTTTGAAAATTTCAAACACATGTTCCCTGAGCATCTGTGGGGATCTCTCAATGATGATTTTCTAAAAAAAAATAATGAGCTTTCATGAACGAAATCCCATCACTCTTTAAAGTTTCTTATAAAGGATAAATAAAATGTACCTCTCAGACTAATGTATACTAAAAAACATTTCCATATTGTATGATATTTAATCATTATATGAAAAAATACAGCCGCTGAAAAAGTGAAGAGACCATTTCAGAAACAGGTGAAAATAACAGAAAAGATGCTCTGTATTTTTTCAGACCTCAAATACGGCAAAGAAAACAATTCACATTTATGCAATACAACAGTAATAAACATGTTTTTAGGAAAAGTTCAAAAATATATTTTTATCTGATAACCTGGATTTTTATCACAGTTTTCATGTGTCGTGTGGTTTGATTTTGTGAAATTCACCAAACGCTGACTGGAATGACCACAATACATCTAGAAATGCTGATTTGAAATGAAAATGTAGAATGGTCTCTTAATTTTTCAGCGGCTGTATATGCTTCAGTGTCGTCAACTTATCATAAAAATAGAAGTACAGCAGAAAGCCATCTTCTGTTGTCTTTAAAGCATCCTTCTTGTACTGTAAATGCCATGATGTAGAGGGGTGAAACAATCAGACCAAAAGAATTAACAGCCTCTCAAGAGTGTCCATCCATCCCTGTAGATCTAAGTGTTAAAGGTCCAAATTCATCCAGCTAAAGCCACCAAACAGAAGCTGTCTGTAGCTGATAACAGCGCCGACTGGCATTTCTCTGGCCTCATGCTTGATTCTCCATCAGGAGTCTGAGCTGGAGAGAGGGCTTTAATGGAGAGAGGATCCTCTGTAATGCTGTAGTTAATATCTGCCTTCCTCACTTCACGTTTACTAGAAGCATTCGTAAGTAAACTGAAAACGTGATCCTGAGTGCAGCTTTGATTATTGTTAGATTCTCAGGGGCCGCACAGGGATGTGTTTACACAATTAAAAAGTTAGATCCAGCGCAGTGGAATGGAAAAAATAGGGGTCTTGAGATGCGTTTTTAAAGAAAGTTGACTGAGAAACACTGAGACGAGTCCATCCTAACAGTAACATCAATAGTGTGTCCGGGTGTTACTATAACAATTTTAAAAATATCATAAATAGATACAGACACATGACTTGTGTAAAGACCTTTAATTTTTTGGATGTATAATTGTGTTTTGTCTGATTGACTGATTGCTAAACTTATTAGGTCACTCTAGCCTTACAGTCTTTATCAGCGGAAAACAAGGATTCGAAAATACAAAGGATAAATCATTTTAATGTTCTCGAGAGCGGCTCACTAAAAATAATGAACAACCACAGCAAAACACTATTATGATTAGGGAAAAAACTCAGAATAGAGCTCTGACAAAGTCACATTTATTTTGTTAATTGTTTATCTTCTCTGAAACTGTGATGACTGAAATGATTGCTTATAACTGGGTGATGTTATCAGCCTGCACACACGTAATAAAAACGAACACAGCCTGCAGCGGTGACCAAAGCCTGGAAAGAACGAATGATTTGAAAAATAAATAAATAAAACGTATCAAAACGTGGCAGAAGGGAGAATTAAAATGTAGCTCAGGTTTATGATTTGCAGATTGAATGATGATTTGAAAATGAGAAAGGATTTGGAATTAAATGACGTGCACGCAGCACCACCTCCGTAGTTTGGAAAGTTCAATCAATGGCACGCTCATTTAAAAAACAGTTCTCCGAGGAAATCTGACACGCTTTCTCTGAGAACAAAGAATAAAAGAATAAAAACCTCTTGTTTAAGAAGCTCCTGCTATGAATCCGGTGAGCTGTAACACAATCCAAACTTTTAACAGAATTAGTTATACTCTCTGTAGGACTGACCTTCTCTGCAGAACTCCAAAATCAAATTTTGCAGAAGCACTGAGCAACTAAATAAGACCTTTTCACACACTGAAGAAGTCCAGTGGATGCCACAAGCTTACAACATAAACACATGCGTATTTTGAGTCTAAAACTGAGGAAACGCATAACAAAATTGAGAGTTGTTGCCCCACTAAACAAAAACTTACACACATTAAAATAGCCTCTTACCGAAAACAGTCGAAGAACATTGGCCACCATTATGGACACTGAGCTGGCCGAAGCCCCGATGACACCAACCACACGCTCTGGTTTTGGGATGATGGGTGGCTCTCCATTGGAACATCGAACATCTGAGTTGTCTTTCTGGATGAGGGCTTGAACGAAGGTGAGGGACTGTTCTAGCGCATAAGTATCCCTGGAGCACGTGTCCAGTATCCTGGCACCCAGGGTGATATTAGGCAGCAGGTCTGGGTCACTGTTGATCTGGTCCAGTGCA
Source organism: Triplophysa rosa (assembly GCF_024868665.1). Taxonomy (NCBI): domain Eukaryota; kingdom Metazoa; phylum Chordata; class Actinopteri; order Cypriniformes; family Nemacheilidae; genus Triplophysa; species Triplophysa rosa. The sequence goes on along the minus strand of NC_079909.1, from coordinate 13,238,755 downwards.
TACAACATGGCCTCCATACGATGGATCCCCTTCTCCTTTTTAATATCCCCACAAGGAACACCAGCAGGACCCCGAGAATGTACTGGAAAAAGCCCCCCGAGAGTGATATCACCCTCGATCTTTATGGAATGCGGTTGAGCTCCTGAAGACGATTGTGCCCAGGATTGGGGTGTCAATCCTATCATCACCATCCACAGAACCAGGGATCCCACGTGTTGTCTGCCGATCTCGCTGTGATGGCATAGCATTGATGTCATGGTGGCTGCCATGCAAGCGGCTGGTCCTTCTGCTACAGCACAAAGCTTTCTTCTCTACCTGCGTCTCCTGTAGGAGAAATGACAAGCAAATAATTTTATCTGTGCTATAGCATCACTTTGAAATGTTTCTGGGTGCAGGCAGTGTGTGTGAAATGCATTAAAGATGCTTAGATGAAACTGAGAAGTCTAAATGGATGAAACACTTACCTAGACTGCAAAAGAATAAAATCAAGGAAGTGCCAATTGAATTGAAAATTGATACAAAGATCCGAGGAAGTTTATTTTAATTATTTCAGGGTCCAAAGGCGAACAACATACAGTACCCCTTACGTAGTACTGTGCCAGTAACAAGGTTCAATAATGACAAGAGATCATCAGTAAGACCAAGGTAATGTGATATATATAATTTCATTACTGTATTAATTTAAGTACTGTAAGGTATATCTTCAAAGAATACAATGATACTACCACTACATTTAATAATAGTATTACTGTGATTTTTGTATGGTATTTGCTTATTGTAATATCATGGTTATGGTACTTTTTATAAGCGTGTTACCAAAGCAAAATTTAAAGGGGTGGTTCACCCAAAAATAACATTTCTGTCATCATTTACTCACCTTCGAGTTGTTCCAAATCTGTGTTTTTCTGATGAACACAGAGAAAGATATTTGGAAGAATGCTTGTAACCAAACAGTTCTTGGCCACCATTGACTACCATAGTAGGGAAAATTACTTTTTGGTTCTGTTGAAGACAAAAGAAGGTATTTTGAAGAATGTAGGACAGCAAACAGTTCTGGAGCACTTTTGACTAACGTTGTAATTTTTCCTATCAATGGGGTCCAAGAAGTCCAAATATCGTTCTCTGTGTTCAACCAAACAAAGAAATTCATACAGGTTTGGAACAACTAGGGAGTAAGTAAGTAATTCATGACATATTTATCATTTTTGGGTGAACTATCCCTTTAAATACAGTGTAGACTATAGTCCAGGTGGTTTTACACTTAACGTTTTTACACCATAAACTATTTTAATTCAACGTTTTTATTCTTTAACATTACATTTAAACGCAACGTATCTATTTTTAGAAAATGAACTCAGTTGCCTCTCTGTGCACTCAACAGACCGCTGGGAATAGAGGAGGGCATGTATAGGCATGCGTATTAATATTGTATGTAAATTAACTCATAAATATTCAACAACAGGTGAACGGGAAAATGCTATAATTGGAATGAACACTCAAATTCCCGCGGGAAGACACGCGCCCGTTTGATTAGGTTTTTAATCTCGTGCACAATACTCTCGCCGTAATACTGTATTTTTATAACATCATTACATCTGCAAAGATTTTACGAATCATTCAAAAAATCTTAATTTTAATTAATTGGTAGCCTACAAGTTCACACACGCGTCGCTTTACATTTACTGTACGTAGTTGGCAAAATAAACTACGCTTAAAGGTATCAAAGTAATATCTCACCGATTGATGCTGTTGCCGGTGTGCGCCCATCTGGAGCTGAAGTTTGATGATCTTAAAACACGCCAGTAAATTTTCCCGACATCAGAGTCTTCAGCTCTCATCTTAAAATGTGTCCACAGTCTTCTTACACACAATCTGAAGATTTAGTTCATTCATACGAGATTTGTTATGCAGGCATTGACAATTGCGTATTTCGAGGATTTGGGACGATGTAGAAAAACGATGTAGAAAAATAGGGGAAGTGGGAAAGCATAAACATTCCACAACTGTGATTCTTAAAATCACTGTCAAATCCTTTAAAAGCCCCTGCTCTCTCTCTCTCTCTCTCTCTCTCTCTCTCTCTCTCACTCTTCTTGAAGTGCTAATGGTACAGATTGGGATTACCACATACATGCATTTGAAAAGTATCTGAGGAGGTGGACCGACATATATATTTTATGTGAACACTGCTGAGTTCACTGCATTCTGCAAGCCTTCTCTGCAGCCTTTATGAAACAGTATAGCGTAAAATCTGGTTTCATTAAAACACTTTCATTGATATATTTTATTCTTTTTCATTTAAGAAATATATTTTTCAGAAACAAAAAGGAAATATTCTAGATGATCTGATAAATGATAGCCTTAAAGTAGCCTAGTTCATACCTATAGCCTATACCATTGATTTGTTTCTGCAGAGAGAGAGATAAAAGCTGTGGATATCTTGTGCTTCATGTTATGAATGAATTATTAAAATTAATTGGTAGGCCTTACTGTATACTAAATGTTTTACTGTGAGACAAGCCAATTAATTCCACATATATGTATATATATAAACCAACGAATATAACATACGTCACATAATCCACTGATAATAATTAAATTGTGCTTAGTTTTTCCATCAGAATTATTCTGTTTAGTGGAATTATATCAAGTACAGATTCTCCTTAAAACAAAATTAAGTTACACTGTCTTCGCAATTATATTTAAATGTTAGAAAGTCATCATTTGTATACAACTAATTTATTCAGAATATTTTCAGGATAGAGTTCATGGGAGTTTCCTGCAGGTCTAGGTCGCTGCTGGACAGCATTGGGTATATACAGTATTTTCAATGTGATTCTGCCCTCTAGTGGTAGTGAGGGGTAAAATGATGCATTTGATGGACTAAAATGAAGAAACTGTCTTTTACCAATACAGTAAACCTGTGAACTTTTGATAATACGTAATTAAGTCTGCTTTTATAAAAAAAAAGGTTATTGTGCACACATTAAAATAGTCTTGGAATCCTGGACAGTTCACAATAGTAGAATACTCTTCTTTAAAACACTCCAACACTCGTGTGAAATTTAAGAAAAGCAGAATATTGGCAGGGAACTCATCAAAACAATGTCTGAATTAAAGAGACATGGGACTGACAACAGTGGCCAGCCCAGAACCAAACACACCTTCATTAGTTTTGTGTCAAGGAGGTAGTGGTCTTTCCAGTGGTCCAGAAAACAAGATGAAATGTTTCAATCACAAAAGTGCTCCCTCATGTGCACGATCCAATACTCAGAATCGCCTTCTACAAGCTGAACCTGGACAAGTAAACTTTGAAACCGCAGTTTAAAGCATTATAAAAGAACATGACTTTTATCAGTTGTTTTAATGTACAGAGAATGTATGTTTAGACAGTAAGCAAGATCAAGCATATACTGAATACTATCGTTCAAACAAATTGAGTCACTTGCCTGACCCGGACTGAATCCTGAAAACTTCTGAACATTAGTGTATAGCCATGTAAATAATGACTGTATTTATGGAGGAACACAGACTTTCCTTTGTCTAAAAGGCCTGCCCATGCATTTGTCCAGCAGGAGTTACAAGACAAACTCCTTGAGGAAGCAGGTGCAAGTTCACAGACTGTACACATTTACAAAACTAGATTTAACTTCATTTTGAGGCTTTTGTTCTAGTTGTTGCCTAGACACAAGCTAAATAAACATCTGGAAATGTGAGGCAGACACAATTACCACATAATGTTTTATGTCACAGTCTGTGACATTGAACATATATTTAAATAAACATAAAAATGCATTCCCACTTTAAGACAATGAAAACAAAATGAGGTAAAGAATGATGTAACTTGTGTATAAATCACTAGAATTGCAGCAAGAAACAAAAATGAGAGTAAATAAGAATAACAACAAGAAAGGTATTTACATTTTACAGAGGACTAGAATCTTATCAGTTAAGTTCTTCAATCAACCAGCTGTTCCGAAATTTATTTTTTTACTGAACCCAAGACCTTCAACCCAAATTCATCTGCAAGTAAACAAAGGCATGTTCTTCTCAGATGAGATATGCTCTCTATTGCTCTTTTTCTTTCCATCGCCCTCCCTCCTCAGTAAAGATAAGGAATAAAGACATAAAAATGGACAAAGTAAAGCAGTAAGGAATGTTCGAATGTGGGATTATACACCCCTAAACTGGTGATCTAAAGTGGACCATAGCTGAAAGGGTATATGGCAAAAGATTAAAGCTCCTGAATACATTTTAATCTGAACAGTTTGCCCACACTGTATTAAAGCCAACAGTTTCAGGTCAGCCATGGGTAACATACACATAAACTACAACTGTATATACATTTCGGATTCACTGTTTGATATAAAACTGCTGAGAAATAAAGTAAAGAATATAAGAGACTTGGGTAAGCCCCCAAATATGTTTAGCCTAGAAAACATTATATAATTAAGAAGACTGAAGCATTTAGATTCTCGTGAAACAGGCACACAAAACAGTTGTGTGTCAAAAACAATATACTGAGACAGAGGTGCCTACACAACACCTCCACGTGAAACTCCCTTCAGAATAATTGATATATTGATGTTGTTTATTTACTCCGTTAGATATGAAATCCCTGAAATAGCCCAGTATCTTCAGTTTACTAACCATCTTGTTCAATTGTTTATGTGGTAAGAAACCGTAAATTCTACAAAACAAGTACTTTTGTAAATAATGTAAGCTGTGAACAGGGTCATAAACCGTAACAGGGGTAATCTATTTGCCAAGTACATTGTTGTACCAGCTGTATGTGTTAACTGCGTTAAAAAAACAGCATCACCCAAGCTTTTGGCATTCTAACAATACATTAGTATTAAATTAAATTAAATATCTTGGCACAATGTGGAAATCACACTGGTTTCTCTAAGCCTTATGCAATACGTGGAACAGATTTGTTGGATTATCGAGATGGTGTTGTGAATATCATCAAAGGCATATGATGTTTCAGTGATTGTAACATGCACATGTTCTCTCCTCCTGATAACATTTGGTAAATTAGATTTTTTTAGTTTCACAGTTTCACAGAAAGCATCGTGATCTTGTAATATGAACTTTATTTTAAATGTTTTCCCTAACAGACAATCGTTGATATGTTTAAAAAATGGAAAAAGTATAAAAAACAATCAGAAAAACATTGGTGATTTTACAAAGTAAAGCAAAAACAGAATGCTGTTCATCAAGATGTCAAAAAGAATTCATTACTGTAAACCAGAGCATGTATTATGGAAAAAATATGTATACAAAAATCTGATCAGTTCATAAATATACAATATATATCGTTTTATTGAAGTTGCTACATATATTTTTTTATATTTACAATTACAGTACAGACATTTATGTCACCAAAATACACTAACAGAGACTAGCAATACACAGCTGTTTGGTCATGAGTTCAGATACCAGCTGGAGGCACCTCACAAACCTGCAAGTTGAAGAGTAGAAACTACACACCAATTAGTACTAATAACCATTTCTTAACCAATTTTAATTAACCAAGTATTAAAGAAACCTAAACGATGTTTGTCACAACAGGCAGAAGAGGCAAAAAACAGCCTACAATCTACAATCTCATGAAGCTGTGATTCAGGTAACAACAAAACATTCATACAGGTACCTCTCAAGGGAATTCATCAGAAACTCTGTATCTAATTAACAATAATAACCTTTAGTTTAGCAAGTCATGTGTAGGTGGTATAGCATGTATAGACGGTGTCATCGAATGTACGGGCCTGGCCCGAATTTAACTTCCGGTCTGTTTTAAAATTTGTTTATTGGTATGGCTAGTGGCTAATAATATAACTATTTATGTTATTTACTCAAATTAATAATCTATTATTATATTATATTGTATTAATATTCATTTATATTATAATTTTATTGTATATTTACTCTTGTAAACTTGTCATATTTGAAGAAACCCTATTGGACACGGTTGAACGTGGTATTGCAAATATTGGCGAGGCGAGTTTAGCCAAGTATCGCGGTTCTTCTCGGTTTCTTTTGCTTGTTATCAGAAATAATCTGCAGGAACACTTTTTTTTGCGGATGTGTAGCGGCAGTTACGTTCAGGCCACAAAAGCACGCGTGCGTAGTGATATTTGTTTATGTTGTTGCTTTGAAACCGTCTATACAGCCAAGATGCTGTATTTCAGAACAAAACAGAAGAAAAGCAAATCATTCGAGTCAAAAACTGTAACAAAAATAATTACTGAACTAACTGGTGAACAGTATGATTACATACTGAACGGTTTAGAATGAAGGTATTTCACCTCACACACACAGAGCAAACACAAGGCCAGCTTATGCTACTTATATGTATGCCACAGTCAACGCTAAGATAAAATTAAAAAAATTTGCATTAAAAGATACTGAATGTCTCTGAATTGCTAAATACTTGCCATCCAAAAAAAATAAATAAAAGAATGAACAGAGTACAAATCATTACAGCATTATTTGGGCTTTGCAGGAATTCATAAGTATGCATATTATATTGCCATGCATATTTTTTGACTTCAAGTCATTTCAAAGTTCAGGATCACAATATGTGTACGGCAACAGTCTCAGGTAAACTGAGGTTGTAATGACATGGCATAATTTTATTAAAAGCTGTAATAACGTTGAAAATTAATTTCCCACAACCAGCATAAACTCGATTGCGCATCGAGATTTCAGCCATCGCGAACACTCCTAAAATCTTACCTTCACTTCAAAGTCCTCTATATGAAATACTTTTATCATACTCTTCATAGCTACATATAGATATAAATAGAGATATAAACAAACAGGTATGCAACACATTCACTGCTGTTATAGTACATTTAAATGCATGAAAATCTGATCATATATAATTGAGTATTAACCTGAACCATATTAGTTACAAAATAGTAATACGTACATCTTATAATCTATTTTGTTCTCTGAAAATATATTTATATATCTCAGGATGAAGCAGAGAAAATGAAATTTATATTTTGTCAGAAAATGTACCTCTACAATACGATTACTTTCAGGAATACGCACACAGAGTATGAGGAAAACACCCTCCTGATAGACAGGTTTACAATCAAACGCAGCTTTTAGATTTATCACCACCAACACAATGATTGCACAATTGTTTAAAGATGCCTCTTCTTTTGATAGGGATGCACCGATACCATTAGAGAGAGTACAATTGACAATTATTTTGGTACCCGTTGATACAAAACGCTCGTTGAGGTTTTCTATTATCTGTAAATAATATAGCTGATCATCAAGGCATCATGACATCTAAATATTATTTACTTCAGTTTAACCATGTATTGTCAAAGTATATACAAAAAATAGGATTATATCAGGCCTTATTATGTATGCTTGGCAAACATGTAAAATTGTTACACAAAAAACATTTTTTAAGCCCATCTAGACTGACACCCTGTCAACACCGGACACGATGCGGTGCAATGCAATGCAATGCAACAAGAGACAAAAGAACCTCAAATTTTCAAAATTTTGTCCATACTGGATGTGGTGCAAATGCAACGCGACCAATGCCTTGTTCTTAAAGGGACAGCACCCCCCAAAATTATCTGATGAACACAAAGATATTAAGAAGAATGTCAGTAACCAAGCAGATCTCATCCCCCATTGACTCCCATATTATTACGGCAGTAAATGGGGGATTAGATCTGTTTGGTTACTGACTGTCTTCCCAAATACCTTTCTTTGAGTTCATCAGAACAAAGAAATGTATTTGGGTTTGGAACAATCTAAGCGTGAGTAAATGATGACAGAATTTTCATTTTTGGGTGAACTGTCTCTTTAATGGCTTTGTCGTGTCGCTTGCGTCTGATGTAAACAGGGTGTTAGAGAGAAATATTGGCAAATGAATTTGACTGTATATCTACTAATATACACAATTCTATATGCTTGTGTAATGATTGACGACAGAATGGTCTGCCTCTGAACATACATTTAGACATGCCAATACATACATTATGTATCGACATGTAACAGTTTCCTTCACAGCCTTTTTGTTTTCGGACATTCATTCTGTATCACAACACATGCATAAAGCTTTTGCTGAGCATTGTTTGGTGCGTCACATGACTTTTTTGTGCGTTTTAAGAATAATGCTACAAATCATATAGGATGCATAAACGGGTTTTTGGTATCAAAGCCTTTTAATGGTACATACAGAGGACAGTACCGGACTGGTGCATCCCTAGAAGAAGGTGCAATGCTCATTAGAGGCGCTGGGATAATTTGGCTGCCAGTCAGACCAGCGTTCCGGGTGAAGGGGGCTCAGAACCCGACTCTTTCTGAGTGCTTCCTTCAGAAGGGAAAGGCTCTGGGTAGAGAGAGAGCTCCACGGACCTGTCATTGAGAGACATACATAACATGACATCAGAACACACAGAATACACTTGACTTGTCCAGACCACAAATTTTAAATTTGCTAATTCTGTGGGATAAAACAGAATTAAAGAAAACGCACCTAGCATGCAAGGGATGCCCATGAAATGACGCTGACTGAGGTATTTGACGGTGTGAATAAAGTGGGTCGGCAGCGATGGACTGAGGCTGGTGCACCAGGTGATGAGTATGCGAGTGCCGCATGCCAAGTCCATCATGACCTTTGGCCGTAGTGGAATAACCCAAAGCGTTCCTCAGATACCAGTCCCGAAGCCCCTCCAGAGCCAGTGCCTTGTGCAGACTGCGGGTGGAGTCCTCTGGGGTGGGCAGAGAGAATTGTGGGGGTCTGCGTCCGAAAGCTGCAGCAGTGGTTAGGTCTGCGTGATGGGGCAACAGGTTGGGAATCGAAGAAGTGGTGGACCCAGAAGAGGGGTGCGACAGATCGTAAGCCGAGAACAACACAGTGTCCTGTTGGTGCGGCTGTAAAGGGATAAAAGGTCCGCAAGATTTTGTCCGTGTCACTTTGACCCGACGTGGCTCGGCCTCTTGGCCCCGCAGTAGCATGGGACTATATGAAGGTGGAGCAGCAGCCAAGTGTAACTGCGAGTGGGAGAACCCATTGTAGTGAGGCGGGGTACCCGATGGAGGGGTGGAGAAATCTGGCCAGATTCGCCCCGCCGAATGATTCTGCTGAGGCTGTACAGGCCTCTTCTGTTGTTTTCCCCAAATGTAGTCCATCAAAATTTCATTGTATCCAGTGCCACTGCTTTGGCCGCCGAGAGAGGAGCGCATTCTACCCTGCTCTTTAAATCCCATCATCTGCCTCTCTGGGCTGCCTTGATACATCTGACGGAGTTTGCCATCCGTGAGGGACTCGGAGCTCTTGTATGGTCCAGCTCGGGGTGGCATGCCATTGCGGGGAGGTCCAGGCTCGGGGAGACTGGAACGGTCGAGCAGCGCTTCGGAGCTGTTGCTACGGCGAGCGCGGGAGCTGTAGGGGCAGCTGCGACGTTCAGATGAGGAGCCCTCCAAAGGTGCTAACGGTACAAACTGAGGAACATCTGGACTGCCACACCACTGCTTAAGAGCAATACCACCAGGCATCTCCGGCCTAGTAGACACAATAAAAGTACATTTTAGCACATTTAGGTTTTCACATATTTTTTTTTAAGTTTTCCCAAATGTGTTTATATTACTGTTGCATTGCTTGAATGAATATGAAGTAGTTTTCTTTGCAGTATTTGAGGTTTGAAAAAATACAGAGCATATTTCCGTTATTTTGGCCTGTTTCTCCAGTTTTTATTCTGCAAATAAATGCAAATATTTGACATTTTACTCAAAATTTGAAAAAAATATTGCGAATATCACACAGACGTTAGTGGAGGGCAGAGTTCCTGCCCACGTCGTACGGTATTACAAATCACTCACTTATTTAAGGCAACCGTCTATGCAGAAACAGAGAAACACGATAAACTAACAGCAGAAGGAGTGTCAGAAAAGATTTCGTACCTCACGTGAACGCTGATTGGTGCTGTGCGGGACAATAGAGGCGTGGCTGGAACACTTCTGCCCTCCACATTGGATGCACTTCTTGGGAGTGAGTGACTTGGGCTGAGTAAACATTCAGAAATTACAATTGCCTTAACCAATATACCACTAAACTCTCGATCATGATCGTTGAATAGTCGCCCAAAAACCAACTAGCCGATTGCTATTGCTAGATAGATTTGTAAATTTAGATTTGAATTTCTTTTTCACCTCGTCTCATGCTGTTTGAAATGAGCATTGTGTTTAAAACATTGTGTCAAGTAAAAAAATAAGGCCGTTTTCAGATTGGGCTCGTTTGCTGCGTTTGAACTTGAGTGCGATTGTTCCCTGCGCCACCCGCAGCGTTGGTTTGGTTTCACACTCGACCTGATTCTGTCGAACCCTGGTGCGTTTGTGTTCGTCTTACGTCATCAAAAGTTTGCACGGCACATGACAGAAAACAGAACACGGATCAATATATTGTGTTTTTATTAATTGGTGCTAGGTTACGATGCAGGTTACACAGTTCGAGAGCAAACAAACTCAGACCACCTCCTTCAGGTGCACACCCGGGTTCGCTTGATAGCTTTCACATTAACGATTTTTCATGCGAATCGTGCCCCGTACCGAACTAAACTTCAAGAGTGAAAGCCACCTAAGTCTAACTTTTAAAACTAGGTCTCGAGAGCTCTGCATTCTGTTTTATTCAGTCGCACTCAGTTTTTTTTTGTTCCCTGACAAAATTCATGAACAACTCAACTATTCAGGACTTCCTTAAAAAACGATTCAAACTATGCTAGTCCATCTTAAAAGCAGTAGCTATTAGGGATGTAACAATATTATCGATATCGTTTTATCGCACTAGCAAAATTGTCTCAATATTATCGTGGTCACATAGAGAATGTTAGAAAAAATAATAGATTTTTGGCAAGGTCCATCTGGTGCAATTATTTTATTTTATAAAAGGGATATTTAGGTCCTTTGACCTATCTCATACTATAACTCATACCTCTAAGCAACAGTTATGATTAGAAGATAATGAAAAGAGGATGCTTACAGCACGTTTCCAACTCATCATTTGTCATTTCAAATTCCGTAGTAAATATCATCTCGTGGACTTTACACGGAGGTATTATCGCACAGTGAGATTTTGATATCGTTACATCACTAGTAGCTATGCACATCCCACCCTTTCTTCCATCCCCGCTCACCTAACAGAGCTCGAGGCAGAGTTACGACGAGTTCTCATCTCATAGTAGATTTCCACAGGGGACAGCTTCCTACAGAGCCTGCTGTCAGGGCTGCCTGGTGCAAGCCGGGGATGAGACAAGGAGCGGTGCTCAGGTGCCACACTCGGAGAGGAGTCTTCTGTAAACCACAGTTGACAGGGTTATGCGATATCTCAGTTACGTAGCCTGTCATAGACAAGCCAGAGTATTTCTCAATCTTTTATCGTCTGATATCATTTACCATTGTCGTGAGATGTTGAGTCTGACATCGAACTGCTCTCTGACTTGACAGTTTCTTCTGAAAATGTTAAAAATGAGAACACCACATTAAAAACAGCCACATGCTGAAATTTTAATCTATCCACTAAAGACGCTGCTTGCATGAAATGTATCATTTATCACAGAACGTTTTTTTATCCTTATCTCCATATCGCAACAGATGTGAAACTGCTCACATTAAGATACTTAAACAAAAATGAGGAATTAATTATATGTCCTCACATTGTTGTGATATGCAGGGTTACAAATTAGAACATCAAAATCATGGAAACACATTTCTGATAAAGGAGATTTTAGCGGTGTCTAGTGGTGAGGTTGCAAATTGCAACCAACGGATTGCGAATTACAACCAACCTTTCGAAGGACTACGGCAGCTCTAACAGGACAAAGATGGCGGCTCATTTTCACTTCCTTGCTATAGGAGATCATGTATTTACGATGTGCTGTCCGTTTAGGGCTACTGTAGAAACATCATGGCGTATTCCATGTAAGGGGACCCTTACATAACGCTTCATTAAGGTCTTTATACACCTCCTAAGACATAGTTATGTATATCACATTGTATTTCTGTCAATAGAGCCTTCAAAAAAATAACACACTGGACCTTTAAATGAGTTGAAAATCTTTCTTGACAGATACATTTAGGCACACAGAGTGCAACAGCACACAATGAATTGATAATTGTATACAGTAGATATCCAAGTATGTCACCATATAACCAGTGTCCTTTTAAAGTAAGAGGAACTCAAATAATGAGAGGAAATGACTCAAGATCTTCATCCTGCAAAACCTTTCTCGTGTATGCACCAATGTTTACAAGAAATGCATTCATGTCCGTGTGTAATGTCACCTGTGTGGCATCCCCGGTGAACTGTCCTCTTACTGTACAACATGTTTTTATCAGATTCGATGCTCCGGCGCAGAGCGCCACTGAACAGAGCTTTCATCTGCCTTCTCTGGCCCGGGTCATCCTGTGAGGAAAACAGATCTGTTATAATTATATTAGGCTAACAAAGTTGTGGGTGTCTGTTAAGAGAATCCTTTTAATGCCTTTCGGGAAAAAGACTCACCTCTCCTTTTGAGGTAACGTAAGGGGCCAGGCCGGTTCGGCGCTGAACAAAGGGAGGTCTTTCCCCTGCTTCTAGAGGAAAATCACGCGGCAGCTTTCCTGTGAGCTCCTGCGGAGACATCTTATGATTTTAGTCCTGCTGTCTGATAGTTTTACCAAATCGGTTTCACAAATTATTTCTAAATGTAAGCCCATAAAATGGTCATTTGCAATTGTTTAGATTCATGCAAAGTGTAAAACTAGCCAGAGAGTTTAAAACTCAAACGCTGCACATCCAATAAGAGAACTTGTATTTGAAACAGACCAAGTAAACCAAGTCATGCAAAACAAGCTGGAAGTGCTTTTCCTAAGCAGCTGGATTTTTTGTCATTGTTAACACACAGCAACTGATCGAAATGCATTTTAAAAGTTTAAGTGTAATAAATTCTCGCACCGCCTCTTGAAGACACACTTGTCGAAGTTCTCCGAGGCGACTGTTTAAAAGGCTTTGCAGACTCCGTTTTCGTTCCTGCAGCTCCGAGACTCGCTCTCCCTGCAGCTTGCTGTCCTGACAGCCCTGGACATCTGTCAACATGACATTTACATTTAGTCATTTAGCAGACGCTTGTATCCAAAGCGACGTACAGAGAGTTCAGGAAGCAATAAAGTGATATGCTTGAGAAAGTCAAGTTGTGCAATGTCCAGGCACACTCTCACACTCTTATGACTTAAGTATGGTTTACCTGGAGCCCCTAAGCCCATGGCAGTGATCAGGCGACCTTTGACCTCCATAGAATGTAACTCAGGAAGTCTTGTGAATTCAGCCTCCCACTTAACCCTCAGCTTCTGCTAACCAAGAAGAATCAAAAAGGGATGTTATTGAGCTACAATTTAACAGAACTTTTTTTGAGAACGTCACATCACCTTGTAGTCACGTGAGACATGTCATTCTGTGTTGTGGCTCAGATTGATGTCCACGATGCTCTGGTGTACCAGTGGCCAGATGGGGGAGCCACTGTGTAACTTCTTAGTTTACTGCTGAGCCCCTATTGGAAAGAGGACACTTTGTTATACTGAATTAAATAAATGCTTTACCAAATACTTAATACCCATTTTCGTATTCAGTGCTTTTCCTTTTTCAAACATCACAATGTGAAACCCTGAAAGAATTTTGGTATTGTTTGTGGAAGTACAATGGACAAACATCACAAAACATTTCCAGCTTGTTGGAATCTAGAAAAATACGTCAAACCCAGAAGAATGTGTTTTTGTTTGTGAGGAAGTGGCATGGGTCATGTGGCAGGATGGTTGGCTGGGAATGTACCCAACAACAAAATCAGGCGTATTGCCACTATGTGCAGTGTGAACTGACAACAACGAATTACAAGAACAAAAAGGATTTACAAAGCAAATATTCAGTGCAGTGCAGTCTAGCTCAAACCATTTAAAAAAGCTCTCATGATTTATATAATTGCATGGAAGTACAAAGGGATTTTGCAAAAGACTATGAGCACATCTGGTACACATATGCTAACACATATCACACACCTCAGCTTACAAGCAGTGACCTGGCAGAGAGCATGATGGGAGCTGAGAGGCAGAAAAATGCTTAGAGATCAAAACCTGACCGAGAGAGATATAAACAAGGGGTTTATGGGAATTTGATGACAAAGCACCCAACATCCCGGGACAAAACATGTGAAAAAGATAAAGAGAGAGAGGGAGGGAGAGAGAAACATCCTGGGACAAAACATGTGAAAGTGATAGAGTGAGGGAGAGGAAAAAATATAGAGAGAGGACATCTTAGGACAAAACATGGGAAAACGAGAGTGTGAGAGAAAGAGAGAGAGAGAAAGAAAGAGACACAGAGAGAGACACACAGTAGAGGATATTATGAAGAAAGTATTATATGTATATGATCCATTATACATACACGTCAATGTGTACACCTGCATATTTAATGTGTATGTTCAACTTCTAATGTGTATATTCTGCCCATATGTGTATAATGTATATTGTCTTTTTTGTACAGTCTGTCTATTTATACTTTGCACTGTTTGTCTGCACTACATTCTGTCACTTAAGTTTGTAAAGTCATACGGTTGTTTGTCATACAGTTGTCTGTCCAACTGCTTTCTACTTTGTATGGAGTACTAACCCAAGACTTTCACTCACCACAGTGTTGATGTCACAATAAAAGTGAGTTGGGTTGTACGGACGCAAAACCACTGAGACATTTCTCAAAACATCTTCTATTCACACTTGAGGGTGAATAATGACAGATTTTTTTAGGGGGGTGAACTATCCCTTTAAGTATAGATATTAAACCTTCTACACACATTCTCTCACATATCCTGAAGCAAAAATGGGTTGCTAATCTCTTCAATTTCGGTGACAGACTATCAGAGAGAAAAATGCTAGATTAAACGATAACAAACAAATAATTATGTGATTTATAATAGCAGAATAAATAGGCTTATCATAGGGTTTATTTATTCATTTAAAAAAAGAAACAATTAATCATAATTATTCTATAACCAATTATATTTATTTGTAATTTTTTCAGTGTGTTGGCTGGTCCTGCTGTTGTTTATGTTGATCAACTTTATTTAGCCTACAGTACATCATCTCTTTTGTATGTTCGGGCATATGAAGGCCATGGTAATATTGATACAAATTATTGTGTTACCTTTGTACAATAAGCAAATAACTAATTATACCCTGTTTCTATGAGCAAATTCCATTTTAAACAAAAATCCACTCTAGGATTGAAGTTACCAGTCCACATGATGTATGCATTAAACATTAAAACTGTCAATTTACCATTACACAACAGTAAGTGCGAATTGTATATTTTAATAACAACTGCGGCAGGTGAGATTAAGAGCTTTACAACTTTGCTGTGCTTGTGTATACACAGCTGTGTAACGTTATATAACACACAAACAGGACAACCATCAATCACCTTATGGAAAAACGCTTAACGTACAACGTCAATTTATATTAAGAAAGAAGCGAGAAACTTCCTTTGTAAGTTTTTATATCAAAGATCGTTATCACCACCAGCTGAACAAACACTTCTTATTCAAGAAAAGATTTAATTTCTCCTTTTATTTCAACAGCAGTTTGAAAGCGATCGATACAATCTATCGTTAACGTTACCTGCGTCAGATTTATAACAACGCTAGAAAAGTTTTGCAGCAAAAGTGCGGTCATCCGTTTCATGGACTTACCTGAACAAAATATTTGCGCAAAAATATCCACAAAATAGACCATAATATCGATTCTCGCTTCATTGCATGTCAGATTTCATTAAGAAGCATCAAGATGCAAACCTTCAAGTTACAGGACCGCAATTGTTTTTGCCTGTAGCACACGCTCTCTCAAGCATTTTTTTCTCCAAACCCTAAAGGCAACAAGGACGAAACCATCTTCAAGCGCTTATGGGGGATTAGCCACCTAAGAAACATTAACAAAACACCGCACAGTCACGATTTAAAACGAACTTTAAAATGCTGTTCGCTTTCCAAACAATTCTGCTTAATGTGAAATCACATTTATTTACCAAATTTGGCGACAGTTACGCGACAAGTTAATGCTGCAAGTTATCTTAATGGTTTTGTCCGACAAGCGGACAGGTGAGGCTGTGGCGTCCGCAACAACCATATGGTTTCTGACTAAACATCAACAGACAGGATTAATTACGCTTTTTGCACTTCACAATTAATTGCAAAAGATACTTTCGTTTTGAAGAAACGTGATAAATCTAAATTAAATTTGGTCTAAAAGTATATTTCAGTGCATTGCTTAAGAATCATGGAAAGTCTTTACAACAAATTTGTAAAAAAGAGCGTTAACATAGTTCATATTGTAGGTTACTGTCCTCTTAACAGCATTCCTTTCAACTTTCCCAACATAGCAGATAATTATTTTATATCTAATAAACATAATTATTGAAGTTAAAAACTATCAAGCACTTGCAAAAGTGCAAAATGCACACCATTCAAATTTAGGTTCTGGGCTCCTGCAACATTTTTACAGGCATACTTGATTAGGCCTACTTTTTTAAAAATCAAGTTGATAATATTTTAAAGTTAAACAAAACACTAAAAATATGTATTCTCAGTATAAAAGTTCAATGACTTCACTTACTTTTTCACGCATTCAAAATTCAAAATTTTATTAATAGACAAGCAAAATAATTTATTCACCATTTTTTCCCTAATTTCTTCTTTCAGTGCAAAAGATCCTTAAGTGTCCACTTCCAAATTTCTCTAGGATACTAAAACAGTATAATATTCATTACATGGACTGTCAATGTGCACTTCCCCAGACATTACAACGTGGTGAACTGGGATAGCAGAGGGATCTAACCCTATTTGCGACCATGAGTGCTTTATGCAGAAATTGGAGGGTCTGGGGTTAGCGCTTGGGGGAGAAGTGGTTTCTCAAACCAGACAAAGGCAATTCCAAAGACTTGTCATGACCTGTCTCTCATTTGCACTGACCTGTTGTAGCACACCAATAAGGCTCTGCCACACAAAATCACAGGATTACTGCTTGGAGATTACGCTCCGTTTTCTCTCTCTCTCTCTCTCTGAAGATTGCATCACTTTTGAGTTCAAAATACAACACAGATGCAATATTTGGGGTCGTTGGGTCAGGTCGTTGACAAAAATTGATTCAACATCATGGTGTCGTGGGGCAATAATGCACTTTATAAACCAACCAAAAAGAAATAACTGAGAACACAATGAAATGGGCTATTGACAATGCATGCACCCAATATAATGTAGAACAGAGCCGTCCTCTGAAGCTCAGAGCATGTGTGACCAGCAATGACCCTCCTTCCTTACAGCTGATTCTTAAGAACAACCAGCTGCTGTCCTGCCAACCTACCTACTCGACTTTGATCTCTGCAGATCACGTTACAGGGGTGAAACAACAACTATGTTCAGACGATTTAGCAGTTATAGAATCAAACACCTGCCCTATTTAGCGTTTTATGCTAAAGTGTTATGGTATTTTAATCGTTCACCTTCCACAGACAACTTGCAAGTACTATCCACGTTGGTCACATGATGACACACTAAAATCATGACTGCAAAAAAATTAGCTGTAACATTTCTTGCACCTGCAAAATGATCTGCAGAATTGGACAGGTCTACTACACATTTCCATCCATTGTATGTTTTGTTCATTAGACATTTAGATTTTTTGATCATGCTTAACAACTACAAATAAATGCAATATTCTTGTGGTTACATGCACCTAACATTAGTGAACAAGTGCCATTCAGCCAAAAATGAAACTTCTTTCGACTTTTACTCACCCTCATGACATTTCAAACCTGTATGACTTTCTTTCTTCTGCAGAACACAAAAGAAGATATTTCGAAGAATGTTGGTGACCAAATATTAACAACATAAGCAGTGGTGTAAAGTATTGGAGTAAATGTACTTAGTTACTTTACTTAAGTATCTTTTTGGCTACTTTGTAGTTGTACTGAGTATTAAAGATATTAGCAACTTTTACTCTCTACTTAACTACATTTTTGAACAAGTATATGTACTCTTTACTCCACTACATTTGTAATGACTAATGCAATTACACATTACATTTTGCATGACACCTATCTTATAATTAATATCGTTATTTACAGGGCAATGAAGGTACTACAATCTTGTGGATTTTGCCCTAACTTACAAAAACTTGTCAACATGGCTTCTTTATGTGAATATGAGTGCAGTATCAGGTAGATGTCAATCGCTGGCGGTTTATACACAGTTAGCCCTTACCCGCTATTTCTACAGTAATATATTGGCAACACTGTTGCCAGCTAGTTACTGTAGGTCACACATCTACAAAAGCTCTTATTTTTAAAACTAACTCTTCCTAAATGTGCTCTAAACATGTTTGCTCAAAATTTGACCATGTGGTGGGACTATTGCCATGAAGTGATGTAAACCAGTAAAAAGAATGTATAGTATTTCAATTTTCAAAAGTGCTCTCACACTATATAGACAAAATATTAACCTATAGAATGAGTCGGACACAGAGAAATGAACAATCCACATATGAATCTCAACAATGGTGACAATCAACTGAACAGCTTCATGCTGCAATGCATGCTGGGTACATAGTACAAAACTCATTCATGATTGTTTGTCACCATTGATGAGGTTTGTATGTCAAGTGTCTAACTGTGTCTCAATTGCAAAGAAAGATTTTCTGACAGAGATCTTTCCATTATAACATGTAATCACTTTACCAAACATATCTTAATAAATCTTAAATGCTATATTATTATTATTTAATGATTGAATTCTTTCAGATGTATCTTCAGTTACTAAGCAAACATAAAGTTGCGGTTCCTGTAAAGTCCCTTTCAGTGTTATTGTATAAGTGTACATTTTAAAGCTACAAGAAAGTCAAAGAGTCCAACCAAAGCAAACACTGATCGCCATAATGGTGACTTAAAACATAATTGAACCACTATGAACTCGAGTTAAATCTCAATAAGATCTTACACAGATGACAGAAATAAAGTGAAAGTGGTGTCTGTAATATGTGAAGATGTTATTGATGTTTGTGTTTAATTCTCCTCTGGTGAAATCTTGACAGATTTATTGTGTTCATCTGTTATTTACACTTGTTCATCTAAGACTGTGTGACTTAAGTGCGTTAATAGATTCTTTAATAATGTATCTTCAAACAGCCATTGCAGTAGTTTACTGTAAAACACCTACAGTAACTAGCAGGCAACAGTGTTGCCAATATATTACTGTAGAAATGGCAGGTAAGGGCTAACAGTGTATGTGAAATGAGGACATGACTGCAGCTGGCGATGAGGCCCAAACCAGCATGTCCAGTGCAAAAAGGCTTTGACTTTTTAATTCTACTTAACATTATTTTATTTATCTGTTATATTGAAGAGACCTTTTTGAAGGACTTTGGTTTACTTATGAGCACTTGAGCTTAAATGAGACTTAGGGTGTTTGTAATGACGTAGGTTATGGTGTCGACCATGATTTGTTGCAATTTTGAGGTGTTCAGTCTTATTATGATTTAAGAAAATAAATGCGATTGCTCACCTCACAAATCAACTGTTTCTAGTTTTTCACTGATGTGTCTCTTAAGTGTTGAGGACTAGTGCTGCTTTGAGCCTACATTCAGTATGAGTAAAATACTCAAGTACTGTTCAAATCAGATACTCAAAGACTTTTACTCAAGTCGTTTTGGAATTGGTGACTTGTAACTTGTAATGGAGTAATTTTCACTGCAAGGTATCTGTACTTTTACTTAAGTATGGTTTTCAGGTACTCTTTACACCTCTGAACATAAGCCCCCGTTGACTTCCATTGTATGGACCACTGAGACATTTCTCAAAATATCTTCTTACGTGTTCCACAGATGAATCAGTCATATACATATTTTCAAAGACATGAGAGTGAATAAATAACAAAATTATTTTTAAGTCTTTTACAGCCTGAACAGTTAGAGATCATATGTCCTGTAGAGGTGAAAACTTAATCCTGTAGAGTTCACGTTTTACCCAGATTGCTTGTTTATTCTCATTCTTTACACAAGTCTTTACACATTCAATATGGTTTTGTCTAACAGATGGGTTGAGTGCACTCTGGAGAGAACAAACCCTAGTTTTCTGGAATGTCTGATCAAGTGTTAGCTAAAATCAAAGTGCAGCTTTGAAGTCTACACGGACAACTTTTGGTTTGTCTTTTTTTATCCACGTTTAAAGCAGGTGAAGTCAAAACGTACTTTTTTTAAATCAACCAAAAAACGCCAGATTAAAATCGTGTTATTTCTGCCGAAATAACTACAGACCTCCTGCTCTCCTCCCAAAGACAGAATTCCTTCCTCCGTGTTTTTTTACTTCTAGATAAACAAAGACAAAACAGATCGTCAGCAACAATGCTGACAACAGCTTGGCCACACTGTGGTAAATCTCTGTGAAAACATGAACATTTCACAGCTTAGCCAGGGTGGAGACACCGTTTTGCAGCCTCAAACCCTGTCCTGGGGTCAGACAGCGAGGTAGCTGGACACATAACAAAAAGCCATTTGTTTGGACATTAACACCCACACCCTGTAGTGTAATTAGTGGTGATGACTCAACCCCGTATTCCAGTCTGTAGCTGCAATCGCTATAGCATCACTTCATATATAGCTAGCTAACCTAACCTCTAAAAGTACATTAAAAATGCAGTTTCCAGGACAGACGAGATATTAAAACATGTCATCCTAGCATGGATCTTTTGTGCCAGCTTGTGTACGGCTACAACATCAAGTAACAATTGACTCACTTTTTATGGCTTTAGCACCCTGGATGGGAGGAGGAGTTCACAACAGGAGGACTTCATTGAAACACACTCTTGACAGAGCTAGCTGAAGCAAGAAATCTGCGCTTTGCAATGTGAAGTGACTCAGAGTCTAGACACTTCAAACCACACACGCCGTCCTCCGTTTGCAGTGAATATAGTGACAAGAGTGAGAGTTCAAGTCAAAAGCATCAATTATAGAAGCGCAATTCATTCTGTGCCATGGCAGGCAAAATGTGAATATCTCTGTGAAATGAATAGGCCAATTGGTTTATTGAATTACGTTAGCATTATAATGGAATTATACCGTTTTTGCTAAAGCACATGATACAAAGTCAAAGATCAGATTTTTATAAAGCACGATGTTATATTCCTGCCGATGATGATTGCAAGGTACTTCAAAGTACCTTGACAGTATGATGGTTGTTTAATACCCAATACTTCTGTAAGTATTTCACCTAAAACATTTTCTATTTCACCGCAACTTGGAATCTCACAAAATGTATGTCGCATTGTTATTCTTTACTTATTCTTTTTATTTTTATGTTCCTTCTTGTCAAATTTTTATCATTATAATATTTACTGTAAATGGAAGCTTGTAGAGAAACATTTCAGTGTTAAGAGGCACAGCTGCTGGTGCAGATCTGATCAAACTTGACTTATAATATTTAAAAACGAGGACATTAAATATGGGTTCAACTATTGCAGTTAACATCTGAAACATTACATACTATTGCTGACTATTAAAATGTTGTCAAGAGATTCTGAGTATATCATGACTGACTGTTCCGCTTTGATGATATACATAGCAAACGTATTCGACGATGTAAAGGGTATCTAAATTATATGATAACTTCTAAAAAAAATACGTTCTATATCATATAAAATAAGTTCTCCTCACGAGAACATGAAGTCTGAGTGAGACGATACAGAGCCTTATTGATCGGGTGGCTTAACCGAAGAAACGCATTCACAGATGACACATTTGCTGTAAATCAATCCAAATCACATCCAAACCTACAGATAACAGGTGTGTCTGTTTACCATTATAAATCCATCGCATAGCAACATGCCATGGAAAAATCCCATTGAAAGCCGCGCGCGCCGCTTTCATCAGCAGCACGACTACGCGCTGCCTGAATGAAACGTGAATACGATACGATGTTTAAAATGCAAATTTGCGTGACACGATCGCCACAACATTAAATAAACACAACCAAACGTCCGAAAAATACAACAGGACACGAGGCGTATTTCCTTTCATGCGTCCCTGCATGTAAAGGAGCATCTTGCGCGGTTCCCTGCAGTCTCCGGCTGCATTTAAATCGAGTGACATTTCTGTTTCATACACTATACACACACAAACAGGTTATTTGCTTGAGAAAACGTGCTGTTTAAGAAGAAATATGGAGAAAAAGACCATGCACACGGACCTGCGATGCCTATTAAAATTCATCCGTGACTCTCCTCAGTCACATCTTGCGGATCACATCCTCCCCTTGAGAAACATATGCATGGTGTCACCGCATCGCGCCTGCATGGCAATATTATAATATCTTCTTTTACATTTCGGTGTTAATTCACCCCACACATGCACAACAAAGCGCTGTCACAGCACTGGGGAAAGACAGGCAAACAGAGGAAGATCAACACGCATCCACTTGTCTGATTAACTCTTTCAGCCTCGCCCGTTTTTATATTTCATGACAGATATTGTACGTAAACTCAAATGACCGCACAAATCTGGGCATGGCCTGAGAAATGTATTTTCTTGCTTTTAGTCGTAGTACAGGGTTCTGCAATTCGATGTCAGAATTTATGCATAAAAATACAGAAATAATATTTTTCTTTTCTTTTTTTTACAAAGTATACATTTAAAAAGCACACGTTTTAAAAAACATATAAGTGAAGAACAAGTCGCATTTTAATTTGTTTAACTTTTCAAAAACTGG
This sequence comes from Triplophysa rosa, assembly GCF_024868665.1. Lineage (NCBI taxonomy): Eukaryota > Metazoa > Chordata > Actinopteri > Cypriniformes > Nemacheilidae > Triplophysa > Triplophysa rosa. The sequence continues at coordinate 13,215,951 of NC_079909.1, read as the reverse complement.
AAGCTGCCGTTCACTGGGTTATGGCGCCCCCACTGGTGAATATACGTACCGCATATCTCACCGCAGAAGAAAATTCATGTGCATGCTGCGGCAACTTTATGATAAATTGCGAATTGTTATGCATAAATCCAAAATTACAGATACTGCAAATTACACCCATCTCTTCATTTATTTTAAATTCTGTTGTTCAGCAATTTCTTAATACAAAACGAAAACATCACTTTTAAACATATCTGTCAACCAATTGATTTATTAAATAAACAGAATCCAGATTCATCATATGAAAGCACATACAAAGATCATTCAAAGTGTTTTTTAACAGAGAAAACAAAAACATAATTATAAAAAAAAATTACTATAGTTCATCTAAGCCATTGTTTTTGCAGAAGGCTATATACAAAATTGTCTATTCAAAACAGAAAGCAGCCTCACACCATGTCATATAGCAAATATGAAACTTTTTATCAAATATGGATCTTCCATGATATTTATGCATTCTGAAAAATCCCCCCTGAGAAGCACATAATTATTTTCAGTATGAACATGTGTAGATATAACTTGTGTGAAAATTTTATGTTACAGATAAATGTTAAATCATAAAACTTGTTCATACATTGCTTTCAAAAGTCTCATTTTATTTTTCAAAATTCCTCTGACATAACTGTGAATGAAAGATATTTGTGACCTACTCTTGGCCAAAAAAAAAAGATCAGTATATTTGGTGGTGACTAGTTAACATTAAATAAAGGGAAAGAGAGTGAGAATTAAAAGAGGTAACGTGCATCACACTGTACTGTCATTCTTGTGGATTAAACTAACAAAGTGACTTGGCAGTCAATGCAATCTGTAGAGTCAACATTTAAATGTTAAGGTAGATAGTTTATTGGACTGAAATGTTTAACAACTGAAGAAACGTGAAAAGCATAACTTAAAGACCAATTTCCTCATGTTAAACATGATGTTGAGGTTTTGTAGAGCATTTTGCACAACGTTCCAACTCTGGCAAAATAAGGAAGTCACATGTCGCCGCCCGCTCGGGAAGAACAGGCAGTGGTCCAGGTCTGGAATTTTTGTTCTCAAAACCCAGGCAGACTGAGTGCCTTTCCAAGTCTTCAAGGAGAGCAACAATCTCTGTTGTTGTGGTGAGACGAGTTGGGTGGATGTCATAGAGTTTGTGGGTGGGCAGGAGGGGTTGTCCCTGGACACTTATGTGATATTGGAAGCTGGGTTCAATATTAACAATGGTGTCCGCCATAGCAGAACGCTTGGAGCACTGCATTAACTGTAACCTTGGACCTTCTGCCACAATGCAGAACCAGAGTACAGGAAGTACCATGCTACGAAGAGACTTTAGAAGCGGCATCAGCTCGTGGTCAGCATCAATGCCTTTGGTGGCGCTGTCGGCCATACTGAATATCTGAGTTATCTGAAAAACCAGCATAATGAACCTCGTCATGAAGCACACTTGGAAAGCGAGTAAAACTGTTTGTACTGAAAAGGTTACCATACCATACACAATAAATGAGATTTTGACAAATACATGTGTGCTTACCGATGGGGAAGATTCGCTCTCATGCTGCTGTTCTTGATATGGTCCCAGCATTGCAAAGGTTTGTGATCTTTTCTCCGGCCTAAAACTCTCCCCCACATAGCTTAGTGGAAAGGTTGAATTCTCATATTTTGCTGCAGGAAGCTCTTTGTACTGCGTACCTGGTCTCTAAAAATGAAGTGGAAATAATAATAATAAAGCGTCATAATCAGATGTACTAAACACAGGAAGCTATATTTTAAAAACATGTATTGGTGGAAACAATATTCTCGATGGTCAACAATGTTTTTATTTCTGCATTCTTTTAAGCTGCCCTGCAGATGCCCGAGCAGGGCAGAAGCTGTTGGTGGAAGCACACTACAGTAATACTGTGTGTGATACTACTAAGGACTCCACTACTTTACCTTTCCATTGTAACTGGGAAAAAGGAATGCTTTCCTATTGCCCATATGTGCAGCACCTGAAGTCTTTGGCCTCTCATATTGCTCTGCCTCATTATCCGAGAGCTCTAAATCCCACTGTTTTCTGCTTCGGGGTCTACCACGTGTCCTTGGTCTGCCTCGGATTACCCAGTCCTGAGGTATATACATCTCCGTCTGACTCTCATCCATGGGCAGCAAGTGCTTCTGTTAAAAACAAGCATTGAGACATGGATTCCATTAGTGTTGAAAGTATAAAAACCAGGGCAAAAAATCCTAAAGCTAACTGAGAACCAAATAACAGTTGGTACATGATAAAGATTTACATAAAAGAGGTGACAAATCTAATATAAATACAAAGAATACAAGCCCACCATAGCCTCCCTTTGGCACTGCCGTAGGCGGCATTTCTGTCTTTTTTTATTTCTGCCTCCAAACTTTGGTTTGTCCATGCAAAAATCACAGGTTCCACAGTCTGTTCTTCGAATACAACCTCTGCAACATCCACATGACCTTCGACGCACCTTTGCCAAGCCGAACTGCAAATCATGAAATAACAAACAAAGAGAATTATATTCAGAATAGCAGAAAGGATGGCAATCTAAATGCTCTGATCACATCATTACACAAACATTTCTTTAAATAAAAAAATTAAAGAAATTTCTTGTGCATATTGGTGATCAAGACACAAAGTACTGCAGTGCAATAATCGAGTTCATCTGGGTTGAACTCTACCTCATCCATGTAACTGTCACCATCATTACCAAGGAACAGAGACAGATCTTCTGAATCACTGTACTGCAGAAAGGAGCTCTATTTACAGAAAAAAAATACTATGATGTAGTTGATTTACAAAAATCCTTTGGATCAGTCCAACAGATTGTTTGTGTCTGTTACCTGTGATTCCTCAAAATCTGAGCCTGGTGGCTGAAAAATAAGAGAAGGGAAAAGAAATGATTAAACATCTCTTCAGGGCAACAGAAAAGAAACTTAAAAAAGATTGCAGTATTGTTTTAGGAGTTTTTCTCACTTTAAAATAAGGTGTGTCCAGGGAAGCAGTGTTTAAAAAGAGCTTCTTTGATGCCTGTGGAATACCCTAAAATGGGTAAAGTATAAACATGAATAATTTGGTGTAATGAAATTTACGTAAATTACTTGAATAAGAGAAAACATCACCTGTCCACTAGAAAAGTAAAAGTTGAATTTAAACAAACTAGAATTGTACCTTTGCTACTTTGTCCCTGCGAATCGGATGTAAACACTTCCGTTTGCGACATTTAACTTTTCGGGAACGGACATTTAGCTGATGATGAAGCCGGCTATTTCTGCAACTAACACATTTGCCACAGTCCACTGTAATCTGGCAAGCTCGACATCGGCCACATGGAATCCACTAGAGTAACACAAAGTAATATCATGAAAATATTATGTTTCTTTGACAATGAAGTTATTACATCAAATGACAACACACAAATGAGAAACTAACCTTTTTGTTGGGTTTCCGACGTCTATCTATTGCTAAAACAAATAACAAACATGAATCATTTTAGGAAATAATTATGAGGGTAAAATACAATTTGAAATCAAAATAAAATTGAAGTCAAAATAAGAGCTGCTTTATCACCCAGAGTCACAAACTTAAAGCAATGCTCAAAACACACCTTTGCCAAGAGAGTAAAAAAGAACATTTTGACTCACATGCGTTCAATTCTCTCCTGCAGCTCTGGCATATAGATTGTCCCTCTTCAACTGAAAAGGTTTTATTGCATCTCTCGCAGACGCTAAATACATTCAAAATAAACACAGAAGGAAAAAGCACTGTTAAAACTATTGCATTTAACTTAAAGCGTAGAGGTCTATTTATGTTTACATAACACAGCAATTAAATATAATTGTTTTGCTTAGCACGATGTTCTCATATTCACAAAAAAGTCTTATAAAAACCATAAGAAAGAAATGATCTTTTTCCGTTGTTACAAGTTGAATTAAACAAAAAATCAAAAAAGAGTGGAATATTATGCATATATAGGATGCATACCGAAATGAAGATTGTGAAGTTTCCCCATTGCCATTGACAAGACCCTCCCCTGAAGGTGGAGCAACTGGATTTGCAGTCGGCTCAGTAGGAGTGACGTCTGTCACAGGATATGTATGGGGACTGCTTTTCGGGGGGGTCGCATCTGCATCCTTTTGGTTCAAATATGGAACAAATCTCTGGAAGGCACCATAGTTGAGAGTTACTGAGGGTCCTAGACCTAGACTACGGACAAAGTCTCTTTCAAGGCATGTCAGTTCACTGAGCCATCTTTCGACCAAATCAAATTTGTATACTGATAAACATTTGCTTCTCACCTTTCTTCTTCTTCGAGGCACACCATCGACAAGCTTTCCCGATTTGAAATCAAAGTTGCTGAGGTCCAAGGATTCGTCTACGTATTTCAAAAGCTCAACCTTACTTCTTACTTTTTGACCGTTTCGACTGAAAAGACAGGTGATCATCAATGAACAAGATAAAGATCCTACGTTTTAAAATGGCTAATGCATTGAAAAATAAAAACGATCAATTTACCTCATATAGTATGTGTCACTGCGCCCTTCGCTTGTGCCTGATCGACGGAAAACCTGTCTGCGTTTCCATCCTTGACCTAATATAGGCCAATCCTCCCAGTTTTCGTTTGGCTCAAAGTGTCTCCTCCGCCTAGGTTTTGCTCTTGAAAACATACAAATGACAAACTTACTTAGGAAGTTACATCTTGTCCTTAAATATAAAATGAGAATTGCAGATTATTTACTTACCCTCCACCTCTGCCCCCTCTTTCCCCCACATTCCTTCGACTAGTCACACTCCCACTCCATTCACTTCCCGCAAGGCTTTCCAGTTCTGCATCTCCTGTTCCATCCCGGTCAAAGCTCTGGCCATCAACGTCTTCACAGTCTTCTTCAAGTGGCTCCAACCAGTCACAAGCAGGATTATCCATGACTTCTGAAGACTCACCTTCCGCCTCAGTTGCAGCCTTCTCTTTTTTATTGTCTGTGACATCATCGTGAGGGTCTGTGCATGTTGTGGGCTCTTTGTTTTCTTCCTTTTCGGCTGGTGGTTGTGCAGGTACCTGTGCAGGTACTTCAGCTGCAACTTTTTCTGTTTCCATGTTTGCAACGCCCGTTGTTGTTTTTGAGCTACAATAAGGAAGTGTGCGTTATAAACCTACAATAACGAGTCTATGTGTCAGGAAGCATTGTTATTGAAAGGCCATGTTGTTAAACATCTGGTTTGCTGAGGCTGATGTCAAACGTCTGTTCGTCTGGATGGCTTAGAGCTCTATTATGAATTGTATGAATAGACTCTCTACTATATCTAAAGCACTCAGCTCAGGCACCTGTAGCAAGAGTTAAAAGCCTGTTGGTGCCTTATTTGGACCAGCTTATCGCGTTTGAAACACCACGTCTTTAGATACGACAAAATGCTGTCTAGGTAGTAAGCTCACTAGGTTTTGAAACACAGCCTCACACTCATTGGCGTCAATATTTAGCGCGGTGGCTAAAGTGTTAGCACGCGGCAATTAAATGTGAATAACAATGCCACAGTGGTATAGATGGTTTGTTACTTATCTGTAATGATTCTGCCACACTAAACTACATAAACAGAAGCTCGGAATTTAAAAAACGTACCTGCGAAACGTTACGCCAGCCTCACATTCGTTATTTTAAACTGACACAGCAGAGGGACCGGAAGTGATTCGTAAACCGGAAGCACGCGACAGTGGTCTCATTTCAGAATCAAAGTTCTATTGTTCCGGTTTGCTGTTGCATGACTCGCTTTACGTTTTTATTACAGCGAGTCAGTGCACACAAAATATTCAAGACGTCCAACAGTAGTAAAAGCAGCTTTGCTTTCCATCCTTTCACGTTTCACAAATTTTTAAAATGTTGTCCTAAAGATTACATCGCGTGCTTATTCGAAAACTTGTCTATATTTTGTACAAGGTGCTAAAATATTAAAAGGCACACATTTGCTTATATTTTTTATACCTAAAATCACATTTTGTATTTAAACAAGACACACATATCGTTGGGTATGTGTATATTGTATGTATTTTTAAAAGTTTATTTACAGTTTATCTTTTAAAAATCAGGAGAATTAATGGGTCAAAAGAGTTGCCATCATTTATGATCCTTCTATTTTTTTTAATGTATATTTGTACTTTAAATCTATTACATTTGAAACACTCTTATAAATATGTAGTAAAATTGTGCTGAATAAAAAATATTCTTAACCAAAGATTTCATAAAATACAATAGTTACAACGATAAAACTATAGTGTTTGGAGTTGTATTAAAGAAATTTTATATAAATTAGAAAATAAATATTATAGAAAATAGATTCTATATAAATTATTGTTTTAATGTAGCAATAATATATGTATCTTCTTATTCTAAAACAGTATTTTTTTAACCAGAGGGCCTCGATTAACTTCCAACTATTTAAAATAATACAAAAAACCCCCATAAAATAAGCTAATGAACTTAAAAGGCATTTGTGTTATTTTTATGACAAATATACACCTTTTTAGAATATTTTATCGCGTAGAAATTGTGAGTTGGGGGCAATGGGGGTCTACAGAAGTAAAAAAAGAGATTCACTGCCTTAATACGTTCTCAAAATAAACCAATAAAATAAACAAGAAATATTAAATTAATATAAAATGAATCCAATTAAAAACAAACTAAGAAAAACTGTTCCCCATTCAACTGTGGTTAAACTAAAAAAACTTTCAATTTCATAACTGCTTGGACAAATGTAGGTAATGCAGACTGAAGACGACACATAAAACATGAAGATCATGTTTAATATGAATGACTGTCCAAACAGTGACAAATATACATTATGAAAAGTATACAAATATAGACAAAATGTTTCACAAAGTGAGATCAGACAGCTATCTGTCTTTATTGCTCCGGAGGTCAGTGGTCAATGGGTCATGCTGGATGGTCTGGTGAAGCATCAGGGCCAGTAGTCCTGCTCTGTTGGTCATAGCTGTCCTCACATTGCGTTCTTGTTCAAACAACTCGTCCAGCTTGTACCACTGTTCAGGGGAAAACAAGTTTGTCAATGTATTATTATTTTAACTTAATTTAGACAGTCAGACTAGAAAATGACTGACCACTCGGACACGCTCCAGGTCCACCTCCGCTCTCCTGAGTTTCTCCCAGCAGTAATGCTTGTTGCATTTGCGCTTTGAGACCCTGCAGTACTCTCCAGTCGGCTCAAAAACATTGCGCACTAGTGGACATCCACAAACCTCATCCACGGGGACCTAAAAACAAGTAAAAATGTACTAAGTAGTACTAAGAGATTTCCTAAGGTTTAATTTAGTCAAAAATATGTGGGACTGGCAGTAAATTTTCACCTTTGGGTCTCTGGAATGCTCTGGGCACAGGACTTGAAGTCTCTTGCAGTACGTTTTGCTCTGTGGGTTGTATACATCACAGAAAAGCCTTGTAGCCCTAAAATATACAAAGAGAAAATGACAAAATTAAGAGACACTCAAACAAAACTACAGCCCTGTATAATAATTCAAATATAGTCCTCTTACCCTTCTATTCTTGTTGGGAAAATGGATCCGAAAGAGGTCTGGCTTTCATACTGTTAAAATATTATACTAAGTGTTACTATATTATAAACTAATTTAGTAAATGTGTAACAGGATCTTATATTCAATCTAATTATAAAATCAGACAAACAGATTAAAGCACAATGTGTATTCACCTTGGCATAACATCTTTCCATGTGCCTTAGTGCCACCTTGGGGTTGATGGGGTGACTGCAGGACACACAGAAGATCTGAAGGTCTGTGTCCTCGCTGTCGGTTTCATTAACCTGCAAGAATAAATAGATATTACAATAATCAGCCTTATGCATCTCATTTTTATGATCTTTTAGCAAAAAAAGTTTTCTTCACATCCCAAGTGCAAACAAGCGTTCAAAGATAACTCCAATAATAATGACAAAATACACAAAATCCATCTCTAACCAGTTATTTTATACAAGTCTGACTTTTCAAAGACTCAGTGAATACTTACATCCTCATCCTGCAGCACCACCTGCTGTTTGGCCTTGGCAATGATGCCCTCCAGTTCATGGAACCGTCGCTCCATTTCGGCTAGGCGCATGCGTGCGGCTTGCTGCTCTCTGCGAATGCGCTCCAGCTGTTTTTTGCCCTGCTCTTCAGCTATACAAGGGCTCTGCTGCCACTGCTGGATACGCTGGGGAAGGATCTCATAGATCCGGCTGCGCAGATCAATAAATCAATCGGTCAGTTTTTCAAATCACGCATTAGCATGACCATTCCACATTAGATATGTGCATGTGACATGGAGTGAATCCATGAGAGTGACATACTTGGCAGCCAGCTTCATTCCGCAGTCCTCAGAACAGTATTTGGAGTTTGGACGTGCACATTCGATGCAATTTGGCCCCAGGCACTGCCGAAAGTTTCCTCTGTCTCTGCCATCTCCCCTCTCACTGTGTCTTAAGCGATCTCGGTGCTTCTGTTTCTGCTTGTGCCGACGAGACTCTTTCTGTGGTAACAAGTATGACCAATGTGTACATAATGTATTAAGTGCAGTTAATTTATTAATAATTTATTAAGCACTGTTTGTTACTCTGTGCACCTTTTTGTCAAATTTCTTGTCTCTCCTTTTGACGTGTTTGACTTTAATAGCTTTCTTCCGTGGGACAGGACTATAAAGCGGCTCTTCGTCATCATCACTGGCCCACTTAAATATAAGGCACAAAACAGGGAGAATGTTTATTTCTGAATGACGATAACCATCCACAACTTGCTGTTCAAAGAACACACACATATACTCACATATACAAATGTTTGATGAAGTATAATGTAAAAGTAAAAAGTGACGTATAGACTTAAGTGCCTGTGGTTGAGCTACAGCAATTAGGCATTACCGCAGTTCTGTTCCTGTAGTGCTCGTACGAGTCCATATCATTCTCGTCGTAATCATCGGAGTATCGTCTATTTCTGTGCATTATGTTGTCTCTCCTCTCACGGAGAGAAAACTCCTCATCGCGAACACGTAGCATTTTCTTTAAAAACAGTGAGCAATAAGGTCAACATCTCTAGACAAAAAAAGAATATAAAAGAATAATGAACAACCTAAAAAAAACATGCGTACCCGAGCACGGACAACACACTGCCTTAAACGACATTTCTGACGAATCTTGTTTGGGCCTCCAAATTTTTTCATATCTTTACAGAAGTCACATTGGCCACAATCCTCTGTCCTGGTACAGGGTTCACATTCCCCACACATACGAGCAGAACGCTTTACCTGGAAAATAGTAAGAGGACATATATTTAAATATAAAGTGTATCAAGTAAAACATATTCACAAATAGGTGTTAGTACATGATTATTTTCTTTAAGTGAACTCAAGAAATACTGACTTTAGATCCACGGCGCTTATCGATCTTATACTCCGGAGTACTGGATCGTTTGTCATAGCTTTCAGAGTCAACATTTTTATCACGGTTCTTTTTCCGATACCTTATCTCAAGAGACGGGTCCATTTCTAGGAGAAAAAAAAGATTATGTAGAAGAATGTATTAAAATATTCTAATTCACACCATATAGTAAATATTGTTTTATTGGTATACAATTGTCATTAAGTACATTTCATGACTCAGTAAGCAAGTCACATATTTTCACAATATTAGGACAGGTGGCATTAGTCACTTACCCTGACACTGATGGCAGTACCACTCTCTGATAGCTTTAGCCATCTTCTCCGTCACATTTATGCAGTGACCATGGAACCATTCATTGCAGTTATCACAACCACTGTAAGGAAAGGATTTGATCCAAATTAACACAGGCTATTAGAGGCATGGACTATTCATGCTTTTTAAAGGATCTTATGGGTTCATTGACATTAGAAAAGATACTTTTACGAACACATGATTGTACAGATGAGCCTTACATCATGAAGCAGTTTATGTCTGGTTTTCGACATATGCAGTACAAAGGGGAGTTCTCTCCATCCATGGTGTTATCCCCAGCCTGAGTCTGATCCATATCAGACATTTCACTGTCCTATGAAGACAGAATATTACAACATTTATATACTATTATTATTGTTATCATTATGTAATTTAAGGAAGCTAAACAAATGAAAGTGATGTACAAAGATACGAACTACAACCAGTGGACATTTCAACATCTTTCATCTAGGACAGTATTTGTATCACATTAGGCCGTGTAAAAGAGAAAACATAATTTAGTAAAAATAAAACACGTTTATAACAGTGCAATATCGGGTTGATAAACCTATATTAGCATGATAACACGCTCGGTGACAGGGAGCACAACAAACTACTCAATATCAAATACCCTAGTAGTCCTAGTTTACAACATTTACAAAAATTCGTGAATGAACTAACGTAAACTAATGGGCTTTTACTTTGCCCCGGTCACATTTAGATGTTTTCTTTCGTTTTTATTAACGTTAAGATGGAGCTAACGTGCTATCTTATCATAATAGCAAACTTACCATGGCCGCTCACCGCCCTGTGGACGACCTGGTTAAACAATGCAAACTAGGAGTAATTACTAATTACGAAATGGTTTACTGTTCAAAATAGTGAACGTGTCTTGATTTTACTGTCATCGATAATAGTAAAAATTCCCTCACAAACAAGGAACACTATCTATCCAGTCGTTATTGTGGTCACTAGCTAACAGCGTAAAATCGGTTCTGTTTGGGCAGGAGGTGGGTTTTCATAATAAAAGTCATCATGACAAAACATTGACATTTGCCTTCAACGAAAACGTACTTTTATTTATGGTCCTTTATAGACTTTTTATAGTGATTCGTTAAGTGAACCGAATAGAGCTCATAGTAAAAGTATTATATGTATAATTCGTCACCATTTATTGTTTGTTGTAAATAATACGTAATGATATTAAATAGTTTTATTTTTTTAATATTATTTTTTATTATATTAACACTGGTAATCATTCAATCGTTTGTTTGTTTGTTTATTTATTTATTTGGATGTGCATCTGCAACCTATCAACGCTGTGAGTGTAGGTATATGATACGCCTACAGCACCTATACAGCACACACGCTATGATCATCAATCTGGAAGCTGAAGGGAGATGGGATGAATGTGGTAAAGGTTAGTGAATTTTTATTAATTTGAATAATCCGATATAATAACACGTTTTGGTTGCACTTTATTTTACAGTGCCCGTGTTACAGTGTAATTATACATTTAAGTACTGAGTAATAAAAATGAACTATACATGTACTTACTATAGGGTTAGGATTAGGGTTTGATTTAGGATTAGTTACATGTAATTATGCATAATTTATAGTAAATACTATTGTAAATACATGTAACATGCGTAACAAGGGCACCGTAAAATAAAGTGTTACCCACGTTTTAGTGTGCTTCTTTCCATGGTACAAATTATATGGTGGAAAAATAAAAAGGAGAAACATATTGGAAACAATATGATATTGTTTTAAAAGTTGTTTTTTGTTTGCGATAAATATCACATAAATAAAACTGATAGTTATTAAATATATTCATATATGGTTATACAATACTGCATATGAGACAGTCCGTTGACTGTTAAATGTAAATTTGTGGTAAAATGTCAAAAAAGAATAGCTTTATTGTAATGACGACTGTCGAATATTTGTATTGTAAATTCTTTGGGATGGCATAATAATGAAGAGTGTACTTTGTTTTGTTTGTGTAATGCAAACTTTTAAATTCTTACATTTGTCAAAAACACAATTTCAAGTGCTGTAGAAACTTTTCCTGACATCTCTCAGATTCAGTGTAAGCAAACACTGGCCTGAGAGGTTGCTGAAATTTATTGCCCTCTTTACATCTAGCACGCCACTTATCTCTGTCCAACACAATATGTTTGCCAAATGGAATGATATTAATAATAGATTAAATACTCTGCCACTTCTTGCTTTATCAGTAGGCTACTTTTTGCTGAGCTTTCTTTTTTGCTGTTGTTTTGTATGCATATATGTAACTTTTTAATAGATTTATAATTCTATTCTAAAAACATACATCAGTAAAGTAAAATGCACAATCACAACACAGAACAATTGACAGTGTACACATGTAGTTTTGTCAAGTGTTCAGATAGTCTACTATTTTACCATTAGTTTTTAATAGGCCTATATGCCACAAACTATGGCACATATTCTTTGCTTCCTGTGTTTGAATATTTAATGACACAGTTGAGAGTTCAAATGCTCCTGCTTTCTCACTCCACATCTTTACATTTACGTATTCTTGTTGTAGCACAGACAGTGAAAGGAGTTTAAAAAATGGATTGTGACTGTAAGGATAAATATGGTGGCCGTTTATTGAATGGATCTAAATCCAGCTTTCATGAAGATGACCCTAAAATGAATTCTGCTCCTAATGCATCAACTTTGCAAAGCACTGGTAAGACTTTTCTATTCTATTTACATATAGAGGAAATACAGTAGGTTAGACTTTTCTGTTATTTGAACATATAAAGGAAAACTAATAGGGTGTTTTTGTTTGTTTGTTTGTTTTATAAAGAGTTTTGTAATAAAAATGAATGTACCAGCATGTGTCCAAAGGATAGTGAGCTGTCCTCAACCGAAGACCTTTCTGGAAAGGACAACTCCCGTCTTTTTTCCAGTCTTGGCACATCGAATCCACTTGCGTTTGGTAAATAATAAAATCTTTCAGATGTTGGAGATCATTCATAAAGCTAACACTGTATGTAACACATCTAAACGTGATTTTTTTCTCCTTATATTAGATTTAGAAGTGCACATCCAAAACGCCCCAGTGGAACTGAAAAGGCCATTTCAGAATGTTTTGAACTCACCTGACAGGGACATCTGCTCTTTGGATGGTCTTCCTATCTGCACTCAGCTACCTGCCAACCACCGCAAACATTCACATTCCACTGCCTATAAAACAACACACCGCCATCGTGGAATCAGGTTCTCCACCTCCACATCGAAAAGTCAGCAAAGCCTGAAACCTCCTGGAGAAGGTAAGCAGCATTTCCGCCAACACTTCAAATTACAGTTGACTCAATGAAGTGAGTGATTCAATTTTTATGACATCTAATGCATTATAGATGCACCTGAAATCCTTGCTAACAGCTTTCGCTGTTGTAATCTCTTATCATAGGCATTTAGGTCAATTAATGAGGACGCAAACTCAAAATGTTTTGTGGTGTACATCTGTAAGACTTTTAAACTCAGGCCAGTAGCTTTATTATGCTCAAGATACAACCAAAATTTCTAGTTGAAGTATTTTCTCATTGTCGCCTTGACTTTATTAATTCAGTCATTAATCATTTATTTTTTCATGCTTTTCTAGACTTATGTGCATCCTTTCTTTTGGCCTGTTTGTTCTGTAAGTTCTGGGATTGCGTTCTAACTGTTGGAGATGGGTGTCAATACTGCGTGGCGTCTATCTGTTCATCAATCTGCTCTAAAGCATGTTGCTGCGACCCCTCTGCTTTGGATGTCTTTATGGACTTTTGCCCATGCTGCAGCTGTGCCGAATACATGGAAGCATGCGGTTGCAGCTGTGGAGAGAGCGCCTTTGACTGCTCCATTTGCGATCTCTGTCTACAGACTACCGAGTGTCTGGAACTTGGCATGGAACTCTCTCAGCTTCTGTTTCACTAATGGCTCAAGAAATCTCAAACTTATTTATAGTCATGACAATCTGATAAAGTTTGAATGTTAACAAATGTCACATGCTGATTCCAGATGCATCTGCTCGTTGATGGTGGCTGTGAAATTGCACTGCTGCATTTTATACTGCATTTTTAAATGAGATAAGCATATGCTGTCATTTGCACCAGAGGATATAGAATTTCTTACATTAAGTCATTAAAGCTGTATACGTATCTACTGTGAAAATGAATATTAGTTCATTGTAAATTTGCAAATGTTTCATAGCAGCCAGTATTAAAACTCAAACTATGCAAAGATGCTGTAATGAATATGCTATCCATGGATGTAGGCATGATCGTGGTCTGATTTATTATCAGTTTATTTTAGACACTTAAACCACCAACACACATGGAAGAAAAAAAATCTAATTAAAATGATAGTTCTCTTTATAATAAATTATGAGCTTTGAAAAAAAAAACACATTACCTTTCAATACAGATGTAATGAATTTAAAGAAGGGAATAAAACACATCGGCAGCAGGAGAGCTGGCAATATAGTTTTAATACATGGGAAAAGCCCTATACACAAAGTATTTTAGTAAGTATCTAAAGTATTGCGTACTGTCAGAAAATGTGACAAAAATGAGAACGTTGCTCTGATTTCACAATAATATTCAATAACTTAAACATAGCCATCTTTGTGTGCCTTAGACAGAAATATGGCAGTTGCATTTATTACAATATTCAAGTTTTAAAATATCTTTAACAAGGGTTTGTTTTATCTTTAAAATGTATACTTTTGAACACAATACATTCTGAATCTGAATTGCTGCAGAATTGAGAGAATAACTCAGGAGGACATTGCTATACATTTGGAGCGTCATTTGCATACTTTTCTTTTTTTATATGTTTAAACCAAACAAATAACATTTGTTCCTTAATGCTAAAGGCACAGTTAGGAGTGTTATCACACTATTTGATCAGACAGGAAACTATATTTGGCTTTAAGCGGCAGTATTTTAAACCTGATTTGTATATGAGCACAACACATACATTTAGGTACAGAACAGGTAAATGTGTGTATTTAGTTGAACAAAATGCAGATTAAGATCTGGTTAAAAAGCAATTTGGGCAGAGGTAGCTTTTGAAACATTACACCTGGAAAGCTATTTGTGTATTGCATTAAAATGGCTTATCTCCCTATGCAAAGCCTAAAAACACATGAGCAACTGTGCTATCACAAATTTGCAAAGTAACACTGACATCAAAGATTAAATGAATTGATGATGTAATGATGTAAACTGAATAAACTACTCTATGCATTTCAGAAGTAGTAAATATGAAACCAGGAGTATTGTTGTAATATTGCTTGAACATTTTCATCATATGAATAATTACTCCACAAGTCCATGCTATTAAGATCCCTATATATATGTGTGTGTGCACTTGCATGCTTTGAATGCAAAGACTAACACAGTAATAGCATAACATGAACTACCCTTAGGGCATCACAGCTATGCCTACAAATTTAAGCTATAAAAAGCTTAATCTTCCTACACTTTCGCTAAAAAAGGCTAAAAGTTCAAAACATTTGAATAAACAAAAATTGGTATTATTGCAATTATTGACTACCTGAAAAACCATTCAATGTTATAAAGGTGAGGGGGAAATTAAAGTAACATTAATTTGTACCCCAAATAATCTCAAACACATTATTCAAGACTGTAGGTTTAAGGGGTAGGTGTGGAACCAATTTTTATCTTTAGTGAATATTTCTAGATTGAGCACTGGCTCCAGAATCATCATACTAGGATAAGGGTGCTCACTCTCACACACACACACACACACACGCACACGCACACACACACACGAATAGTGGTCAGTTCCGTTACAAGTCGTCCTCCATGTTAATGCTACTCCTGCGGCTGCTAGGCTTGGAGGCACCAGGTGACATTGGGGAGAAAAATGGATCTGAGGACCTGATGGTGGGCAACATGCCGCCTTCCTCCATTAGAATGTCATTGAGACCCACATCAGTGTAAAGGTCAGAAGCCGATGGTTCATCCAGCTCCGCAAAGCTAAACGTACCCAAATCAAGAGGGCCGCTTACAACTGCACCAGCCAAAGAACCTGAAGGGGGTACTGTGAGGAAGGGAGAAGGGGAAGTCTGTGCCATGGCCCCATCCATAGTGAGCTGGGTATGAGCTTGGCTTTCTCCAACGCTGGGCTGCAAAGACTGGTTTGCTTGGGGTAGCTGCTGCTGAAGAAAAGAAACGTCTGAGCTTGACAAAGGAGTGGCGAGGCCATGGACCCCGGCTTGCATCTCCAATTGCTGCACACAAACAACAGAGGGTGTTACATTCCATCTTTTTGCAAACATTCGGTTTGGCAGACAAATTTTGTTGATGACACACCTGTATATGAAGCAGCAGGGTCTTGTTGGCTTGCTCAAGCTTCTTCTGCCTCATCTCAATCTCTTTGGCTCTCTGTTGCTCTTTTTGAAGCTTTCTTATATAATCAACAGAAGCCTTCAAAATGGTTCCCTTGTTCCAGCGCATCTCCCTGGCATTTGAGGATAGGCATTTACATACAAAATGTCTATCATTCAAGTGGGCTTAAACGCCGGTGGCATATGTTATTGTGACAAAGTGAGTGTTTTGCATGTAAAATGAAAATTACAATTCATTAATTGTAATCAAACTTAAATCTTCATAAATAGAAACTTACGGATCGTTGGACTTGGGTATAAGAGCCCCCAACTCCTGTATTCTGTCATTTATATTAAATCTTCTTCTCCTTTCAACTGTACAAAGCACAACATATATTTAGGCTGTGTCGTGCAAACACTCACAGTAAACAAACAATATATCAGAACACACTGTTACTTTAAAACTCACTGAGATTATGATTTTCTTTCTTCTGTCTTTCCTTCATGAAGGCCCTGGCCTCTGTGTCTATAAAAGAGAACTATTACTGTATGTACTACATCATATATTCAATACTATACATATAGTACTAAAACAAACAAATGAAAGAAATGAAATGTATATACAGAAAATGAAGCATGTGTTTACCAGTAATTTCCCTTTTGATGTTAGGCAGATCTGCTGGACAGGAATTGCTAATGGTGATGCTGGTGGTCGCCATACCAGGACTGCTGTAGATATCCAGAAGGTTGCCTGGTAACTAGGAAAATGAAAGAGAAATAAAAAAAATTGTATGGCAATATACAAACTAAATTGTTTTAAAGCACATTGATTGTACACACTTTTAATTGGTTATTAGAGTGGAAGCAAAAATATTTTTAGAAATCTACAAATAGCATGTCTATGTACTACAATGAACTGAGGAACAATCTTTTGACACTTATTCAAAGTGAATTTAGAGATTATAACACGCAATTATTTACAATATTTACCCATATTCTCATTAAAAACAGAACTGGTTCCATGCAGAGTTTCTCTAAGAAATAAAGGTAGTACTTTCTCTTTACATATTCCTCCAAAAACTCAAAAGGGAAACTCCTGTGCCCCCGCACTTCACATTCCCTTTAGACTCCACCCTGACAGTTCCTGCCTGACAGGTGTTAGTAATGCTTCAGAAGTGAATGTTTATGTCCGTGGCTCATAAGTGCAGTTGTTAGCATTCACTGTTAAGAGGTATAAGGACATTTTCTTCTTTGCTTTAAGAATGACTTGTGGCGGTTTACCACAAATTCAACTGCCATTCAAAGGGGCTTTCATTCAGAACACAGTCGTTATGATATGGATGGAATCATGAATAATGAAAAGGATCGTTCGGGCTTACCGTGTTTGGGAGTTGCAGTCCTGAGTCTATAAGTGACATGATGTCATCATTGAAGCTGGACTCTAGGCTAATGATGTCATCGATTACGTCATCCATCTGGGGGACAACATAAACATTAAAACATATTAGACGGATTGATATATCACCTAAAATGAATGAAATGTTGAATGCTAAAAACACGTATTTAGGAAAGCAAAAAAGTTTATTCTTAATAATAAGAGAACTTAATGGTGTTTTTACAGGGGATCTAAAGCAGAAGTTCTATAGTGTGTTAAAGCCAATAAAAATACCAATATGTCAGTGTGATATTTTAGCAGAATAATGCGACAAAGCTTACACAATAAAATTAAAAGGCTGTTTTAAATGCTTTTAAGATAACAACGACTTTTGGGCTGCTTAAAGCTGCTGTACCTCTTCTTTGTTGGAGCCCAGGTTAAGATGTGCCATTGGACTGTTGGGGGCACTGCTTGCAGAGGGTCCCAACTCAGGGGCGGAGCTTGACTGCAGAACAGGGGACACACCAAGTGTTTGTGTGGCAACTTTGTTGCCCTGTGTGGTGGACAAGTACTGTTTCACTTGCTGCCTCTGAGCCTGCCGGATGTGGTATTTAGTTGGGTTTTCAAGGTGAGTTTGCACCTACAAAAAACAGTGATGGTCATTTAAAAGCATAAGTAACTCTGAATTAATATTACATAGTGATAAGGAATGAAATTGACTATTATGGAATGACTTCTGGTGTCCATTTTTACTCTTAAAATCACAGCATGTTAAGGCTTAACCTTTTAGACCAATAAACTGCAACATCTTTGGAAGGCCCAGCCTACCTTCAGCACTTCCACTGGTACTTGAGCAGGAGGAGGGCAGGCAGCCATGGGTGGGACCGTGACCAAGATGGCAGGTGTGGAGTCTGTCGGCCGGAGCTGAGAGACAGATGCTTGCTGCTGCGCCTCCCTCCTCTCCTGCTCCTGAGCCTGCTCCCGCATCAGCTGTTGCCGTAGCAACACTCGAGATGACATGGCTACACAGGTTCCACAGGTCAAGTGTGAGAAGAATTAACAAGCTGCAATGATGGACAAGAAAGTTAGTGACGGTCCAAACTCTTCTCAAATATGCATCTAGGATAAGAGGGGACTAATGGAGAAGATTACTGTAAATTCTCCTTTTGGACGATGAGGGGTTAATAAAAAGGGAAATATAATTGGGCTGAGTCATCATACACAGTTACAGAAATCTAATACTCGGTCTCTCTCTAAACGGAGTATTTGTAAATAGATTTAGCTCTTAAGACAATCATGAATGTTTTCAAACAAACACAAATCTATGTATTGGATGACTTTGTAAAATCAACCTACAGGGAAAAAGAAACACCAGGCAAAAGTACACAATTACTGATTTTACCCATTTTAAACGATGATACATGACTAAATGAAATGGCAGTAAAATATATCCAACATAAAAACAATTGAAACATTTTGAATATACATAAAACTCAAGTTTGTCTAATTTATAACACATTTAATAAGCCATGAATGAGTAAAACGTACAAATGTAATACAAAGCATGGGGAAGTATAGATAAAAGCTAACGTTAAGAAAAAAATACGCTAGTTTCAGCGTTAAAACTCAAACTAAAAATGCCCTAAAATAACAAAACTTAAGCACAAACACTATTCTGAGTCTCACCAAAAAGCTATATATAGAAAAAAGTATTTGCAGTTAAATAGGTAACCACATATGGTAAGTTAATAGATCGCTAAATAGTGCTTAGCTGAACAATAAAACTTAAAGTTGAGAAAGTTCGTTAACTAACAAACTATTTATATGTTATGCATAGTGGTAACGTTATAACACCCGTAATCTCACCTGACTTCAACTGTGTACTACTTTAACGTAAGACTTATTTTTTGACAGCATCCAGCTGTTTGCGCTAGGCTAGTAAACGTTAGCTAGCTGACCTGTCAACCAACGTCAGATTGGCACGTTGTCTGAAATTTAACTTTATGAACGCCGAATACATGCCATTAACACAACTGTATAATAGTATCATACGCGTCACCTCGATAAAGGTCAAAAGAAAAGTTAGGTTAACGTTACCTGGTGGTGTTAGCAGGAGCAACGTGAGGGTGCTGGAGTCATCGCCATTAACGTTACTCGCATGAGGATTTCCTTGTTTTGGATGTGACGGCTCATCTCAACACCACCCCCCTCCTTCTCGCGCTCCTACGTTTGATCTTCTTTTCGCTTTTCTGTGACTACCACCGTTTTTGTTTCACACAAATTTAACTTATGCACTGTCAAAAGTTTGGACACACCCACCTATTCTTTATTTACACCTCTATCCACTCTGCTTGTCACAGCACTTACATGAACTTATTGATTTATTCAGTCCTTTATAGATTTTTCATACTATGCGCACTTTGGAATCTCCTGTTTTATTTGTTTATTTCTTTTGTCCTTTGTGTATACATAACTTTGTGTATATATGTATATGTACATATGTACATAACTAATGAGGCTGCTTATTTGAATAGAGCAAAAACCAATATGGGACATGCAATGTTGCCTGTATGAGTCATTCAAAACTATTTTTATGACAATTTGAGCATTCAGTCAGAAATATAAGTATGTAGGTGGGTAACCATGACTCCACCACCTTATTGAAACCCACAGCAAAAAAAGAGGCTGTCTATGTCAACAGAATTAAGTGAATGATGGGTTATAGTGTGTTGCATATGTGAAACCATCAAAAGCATCCAGTCAGAAATTTGGGGGAGGATGCTGCATGTGATGAATAAATGAACTGGATTTTTGCCTATGTAGTGCATTACTGCATGACGGAGTAAATAGGTTTCATTATCTGTCATGAAAAATCATTAGAAACAATCACAGAACACAAAACAGATTCTGGTATATATTTATTGCTGCCATCAGCTGTCAGAGAAGGAGAAATTCAAAGCCGATGTAAGAGAATCTGAAAGTTTGGTGCCGAGTTTATCTTTAGGGGAAAAAAAGAAATTATGTTCTATTTCAGGCCATAACAACATGCTATCGATATGCATGATATATAAGAGGTCTTACCAGCTCTTTTTTGCTGTTTTTTTCGCTTTTTGTTGGCAGCCAAAAGTGCCTGGCCTTGTAGTAGTGGGTCAACATCCAGGATTTCGTTTAAGTCCACTGGCTTTGGGCCTGCTTCTTCAGCTGCACCACTGGTTTTTGTCTTGGGGACTTTGAGTTCCACTGTCATTGGTCCGAACTTAATTGAATGAATTGTAAATGGAGACCAAACATGGGATTTTAATTTTGAAACAGAGCACCAAAAGATACAAAAAAACGTATGTTCTTCCATTAACTAAATTATGTTATTGATGTACCTCTGCATCCTCATCTGCATCCATTGATTCAGCTGTGTCCTGGAGGTCAGGGTCCTCCATTTGTTCATCTCCTTGACCTCCTTGTGTCATCCCAGATGTAGACATGCAGAACCCCATTTGTACATCAGATGTGCCACACTCTAAATAAAAGAACAAGAGCATAATGGTATATAAATGTTAAGAGAAAATACAAACCCGATTCCAAAAAAGTTGGGACACTGTACAAATTGTGAATAAAAAAGGAATGCAATAATTTACGAATCTCATAAACTTATATTTTATTCACAATAGAATATAGATAACATATCAAATGTTGAAAGTGAGACATTTTGAAATGTCATGCCAAATATTGGCTCATTTTGGATTTCATGAGAGCTACACATTCCAAAAAAGTTGGGACAGGTAGCAATAAGAGGCCGGAAAAGTTAAATGTACATATAAGGAACAGCTGGAGGACCAATTTGCAACTTATTAGGTCAATTGGCAACATGATTGGGTATAAAAAGAGCCTCTCAGAGTGGCAGTGTCTCTCAGAAGTCAAGATGGGCAGAGGATCACCAATTCCCCCAATGCTGCGGCGAAAAATAGTGGAGCAATATCAGAAAGGAGTTTCTCAGAGAAAAATTGCAAAGAGTTTGAAGTTATCATCATCTACAGTGAATAATATCATCCAAAGATTCAGAGAATCTGGAACAATCTCTGTGCGTAAGGGTCAAGGCCGGAAAACCATACTGGATGCCCGTGATCTTCGGGCCCTTAGACGGCACTGCATCACATACAGGAATGCTACTGTAATGGAAATCACAACATGGGCTCAGGAATACTTCCAGAAAACATTGTCGGTGAACACAATCCACCGTGCCATTCGCCGTTGCCGGCTAAATCTCTATAGGTCAAAAAAGAAGCCATATCTAAACATGATCCAGAAGCGCAGGCGTTTTCTCTGGGCCAAGGCTCATTTAAAATGGACTGTGGCAAAGTGGAAAACTGTTCTGTGGTCAGACGAATCAAAATTTGAAGTTCTTTTTGGAAAACTGGGACGCCATGTCATCCGGACTAAAGAGGACAAGGACAACCCAAGTTGTTATCAGCGCTCAGTTCAGAAGCCTGCATCTCTGATGGTATGGGGTTGCATGAGTGCGTGTGGCATGGGCAGCTTACACATCTGGAAAGGCACCATCAATGCTGAAAGGTATATCCAAGTTCTAGAACAACATATGCTCCCATCCAGACGTCGTCTCTTTCAGGGAAGACCTTGCATTTTACAACATGACAATGCCAGACCACATACTGCATCAATTACAACATCATGGCTGCGTAGAAGAAGGATCCGGGTACTGAAATGGCCAGCCTGCAGTCCAGATCTTTCACCCATAGAAAACATTTGGCGCATCATAAAGAGGAAGATGCGACAAAGAAGACCTAAGACAGTCGAGCAACTAGAAGCCTGTATTAGACAAGAATGGGACAACATTCCTATTCCTAAACTTGAGCAACTTGTCTCCTCAGTCCCCAGACGTTTGCAGACTGTTATAAAAAGAAGAGGGGATGCCACACAGTGGTAAACATGGCCTTGTCCCAACTTTTTTGAGATGTGTTGATGCCATGAAATTTAAAATCAACTTATTTTTCCCTTAAAATGATACATTCTCTCAGTTTAAACATTTGATATGTCATCTATGTTGTATTCTGAATAAAATATTGAAATTTGAAACTCCCACATCATTGCATTCTGTTTTTATTCACAATTTGTACAGTGTCCCAACTTTTTTGGAATCGGGTTTGTATATCTCACTATTTAATAATGTTGAC
Organism: Triplophysa rosa; assembly: GCF_024868665.1. NCBI lineage: Eukaryota > Metazoa > Chordata > Actinopteri > Cypriniformes > Nemacheilidae > Triplophysa > Triplophysa rosa. Next base: position 13,193,278 of record NC_079909.1, on the reverse strand, counting down.
AGGGTTACCAGCCAGTGCTTCTAGATTGCCCTTCTCCAGTTCATCCCAGTCAAATGCTTTGCTCATCTCAGTCACAATCTCAGCACTGACATGTGTTGGCAGCGTGTGCGTTTCTGGAGGATGTGTGAAGTAGCTGATGCGGCCGCTTTAACAGTCACAGGCTTTTATTATTATAATGTGAACATATAAACAGTGCATAAAGTAAGCTTTAAACAACAATAAAGTGCTCAAGTCATAATCGTAGGTAAAACACTGCTGTCACTTTAACCTTACCCTGTCCAATCCATAAGAACACTTTTGGCAGCTTTGTCAGTGTCAGGCAGTCCTCCCTTCCTGAGCTTTCCTTGCCGACGGGCCAATAAGGCTAGGAACTCATGTACTGTGTGGAAGTCTGCAATGCCATAGTGCTCCGTAATCTATATATAAAAGAAAAAATAATGAGGGAATAGGCTCACACAAAATTGTGCAATAATGTCATTTGCTAAAATTCCTACAATAATCGGTGGTACCTGTCTTGTACTGCAGCGCCTCAAGATGGCTTCGACGGGTGGAACTGGATCTACTAGTTGTTCAATCTTCACACAGTTTCGAAGGATCATGGCAGCATCGCTGGTTGATGTTGCCATGACAATACCAGGGCAATCTAAGAGTTTAATGTGCTTGTCTAGATTGACCTCCTGCAAACACCTGAAGAACAGCTTGATTTGAGTGAAGGGCAGAAAACAGTTTGCACGATTAAAAATACATGGAGAACAGAAAAAGCAACAAAACATTAGACGCACTTGGTAACTCCAGGTGTGGCGCCGACGTTACAAGCACGAGCACGCTTCAAACTGTTAATTAAACTGCTCTTTCCCACATTTGGAAAACCTGAAACATTTATTACAAAATGAAGCAATGTGACTGCAAAATAACTTTGTATAATATGCTTTTAGTGACAGGTAATATAATTTACAATGTAGAAACCAAATGTCTATTTCCCAGCTGTTGTGAGAAACTCACCAACAACTCCTACAGTTATGGCAGTTTTAATATCCTGGTTACGGCAGTAGTTTCCTAGCAGTTTCATTAAACAATCTGCCCCGACACATGCGCTGCTTTCAAGGAGTTCTTGTGTAGCCTGGGTCACAGGCACACGGCTGCGTTGCTGTGAATAAAAAACAAAACAGAGATGTTATCATGTGGGAAATGTCACACAATAAAAGAAAATACAAATAAATAATGCATACTGAAACCAAATGTATCACTCTTACCAAATTCTTGTTCTGCTGTTGAGTGGAGGATTTGAAAGCCACAGTGGGAAACTCATTGCGCAGATACTTGATCCATTTTTCTACAATGTCCTTGGACACCAAATCTTCAGGCAGACAAAGCAGAAAACATGACGTAAATATTAATGTCTGCGGCAAAATGTCGTTTTTAATCCTATAAAATGACATGCAAAAAAAGTTCTCTTACCAATTTTATTTAAAACAAGGACAATTTTCTTGGTGGTTCCACTCTGGACAACCGCCTGTTCAACCTGTGGACACCTACAGCCTAAAGGGTCTCTTGCATCCAGAACCTCTAAAATAACATCCGCTGCCTCTATTACCTGCCATGAAAAGAAACCAAAGTAGTCATCTTTAGAAACGTGCCACTAAATGTCCACGTTATAAAGCAAGTGAGGTGTCAAAACCGAAAAGTAAAGAGTACCTTTTTAAATTCTCTGCAGTATGCTTTTCTTGAGTTCTCATTTTCAAAATTGACATGTTTCTCCAGGTTTTGCATTTGAAGTTCCTGCATCAGGACAACAAGTTTACTTTAGTTTACAACATGTTTACCAAGTTTACTTATTAGTCAAAAAAAATGTTTATATAGTGGTGTTTAAAGAGTCTCTGATATTTATCGTTTAAATTTCACATAAACGTTTGCTTTTTAAAAACACTTGATCATATTCCGTACCGATTTACAAAGACAGTGTGATTTGCGCATAATCCCAAAGAGCTGTTACTTTCAGGAAATGTAAATGTTTGACATATTTAATAAAATCTTAAAGGACCTGCAAATGCTTTCTCATCATTAGTAAATGACATGAACACCAACCCTCTGTTCAAACTCTCTCTGTCGTAGCTGAACGTCTTTCTGGAAAGTGTCCAGACTTCTCCTCTTCATCATCTCCTTCTCTCTTGACTTTTTCTGCCTCTCCTGTTGCTCCTCCAACTACAAAACACTCACCACAGTTAAACTGACAAAGCACACCAGCATCTACAATGATTTACAACCCTTCTTAAAAAATGATAACTCAAGTACATTATTTACTCTCTCACCCTTTGTTTTCTGAGTTCAGCTCGTCTCTGACTGTGTTCTTTGAAGCTGCGCACATCAGGTAAACCAGGATCCTTCTTCGCTGTTTGAGACTGTTGTCCATTTTTGGCCTTCACAGAAGAGAAACACAGATGACAGCAAACATAAGTGACTTTTCGTAAGTTTCTTGTTCAACATGACATGCCGACATCAATAATAACGTCATCTGCACACCCTGAACTAATGTTCAGAGCCTCAAAATAAGATGAATGATGGTACCTTTTTACCGCATAAGCCCAGCCGTTTGGCTCGCTTTTGTTCTGTAACACGATTAAAGAGAATAACGTTAAATGATTGTCAGTCAGCAGAGCTTTGTAATCATTTGAACGTTAAATAAAGCTATCTATATATATACTCACTTGCTTTAGACATGACTGCACGTGTGACGGAAGCTTAAAGTGCTAGCGTGAAGCCAGCAACGAGCACCTGGTTTTTCAAAATAAAAGTAACTATGTACATTGGTGCACAACGTCCAAATGGGATATTTGCTAAATATTTAAGTGATGTTTTAGCATCGAAATATTAGGTGTATGATACAAAATTAAAGAAACTTTAAAAGTTATTAATAAAAGTTACTTATTTAACAATATTTTTGGCAGAAGGGCAAATTACAGCATATCACTGTTTTATTGAAAAAAATTATGATAAATGAAAGGAAAAATCTAGCAAGAGAATTACATAGACTAAAATTTTATTCTAATATGCAATTGCAACTACAGAATCAACAAAGCGATTATTAAATGCTTCGGCCACCTACACTTGATTATTAGTCAACTTCCCATTTACTATCAATTCAAGTGATGTCCTATCTTTTTTACACCTTTTAAATGATTGATTATTGTAGAATTACCCCTTGCCTGTTCAGCTATCTTCAAGAAAAAATCTACCTTAGCTTCTCTGAGTGTCTTCACTTAAAACCCTTTGAAAGAACTCTTGTGGAAAAACCCAGCCAAAGCAATGCACAGGGTTTTTAAAACATATTCCTGGATTTTATTGAGCTTTTATTAAAATGACACTATAAAACTTTGCTGTAGTTTTGCAGCAGGTTTTGCCAGTAACTTACTGTAGATTTACTTAATACTTTCCTATTAGTACTGTTTTCAATTTTAGTTAAACTTTACTTTAATCAAAAAATTAAAACACTTTGACTTCTGAGATTCAAAATGAGCAAGAAGAGACTGGTCTCATTACTGGCATTAGCACAGCAACACTGTAAAAAAATGACTCTTCCTAAGCATTTTTGTTTTGTTTTCTAGTAAAAATATTTAAAACTTCTTCAGTTACGATACATTTACATAACGAGAAAAGTGACCTAAGATATTTAGTCTTGTTTTATGAAAGAAAATATAAGAACTAGGTAAATTTGTGTTTAAAATAAAATTGTAAATTAAATCTACAGTAAAGTCACTGGCAAGCCTGCTGCAAAACCACAGCAAAGTTTTACAGTGTACTTTTCCTTTTAACAATGTTAAACCCATTCACTTTAGGGTGTGTGAGAGTCTCTCACAACATCACCTCAAAGTGATTCAATATAAGCTTAGCATCCAAACATACCTCACATGGACACACATTCACACTAGCAACGCAGAATCCACAAGCTGGTCACATAAACCCCTCTGCATGCACAGGTGCACTCAACAGTGTTAACCTAATGAGTTCTGCGATATAAGCCTCCTAGTAAAAGTCATGACTTTACTGGAGGTACAATCCTCTATCCACTTACACGCACTTACAGGATGCTTCTTGTATTTTTCATCAATTCTTTATAAAACCCCTACAACAAAGTGTATATCCAATTTTTAGTTAAAAAAAACTTTTTTATCCAAAAGTAACAGTCAAAAAGTAAAAGAATCTAAGCAGTTCAACTGCATTAATAATCAGTTGATATGTCAAACAGAATAGACCTATTGTTAAACTAAGTTGGTTAGAAAAGCAAAGACAAAACACATCACTTTGCTGCATATTTAATTTTCATCGTAAAACAATATTTTTTACATTTGCAAATGCATCTACAACACAAAGTTTTGCGACTTAAATACTACTTTTTCACATTGTTCATTGGACCCCTTTTTGAATACTGTCAGCATGTTTTGTGATATTACATGTAAAACTTTAGTGTCAACACAAAAATAAACTCCACGTTTTACCAAATGGTGTTCAGTCTGAGTTCAACATTTTCCAGGACAGAAAAAAAGTTGTTTTAAAGGATTACTGTATGTACAGTTGATACAGTTGCAAGTCTGTGAGTCCAGTTCTTTGAAATATTTTTCTCTATCCCTTTTTTCGATTGGAGATATAAACGTCAAGAAGAGGTTCATGCAGGAGCCACAGAGGAAACTTCTGTTTTGGATGTGGATACCTCAGATCCATCATCAACTTTCTTTCCAAAGAGCTGCAGGATGCACATGCGGAACTGCAAAACAAAGCAGAAACCGTTTTGTATGAGAAGCCCTGAACATACCAAAATGGCATAAAGTAACAAGTTAAAAACCTATGCAGAGAAACTATTTGAGAATGCAATGTCACCTGTCTATTCATGAAGACGTAGATAATGGGGTTGTAGATGGTCGCGCTCTTGGCAAAGTAGGCTGGCATGGCTGCCGCCAATGGATGGAAGGCATAACCCGGGTATGCTGTTCCAAAGCATACAAAGAACGTGTAAGGTCCCCAGCAAAGACAGTAGGCCAGGATCATGACAACCACCATTCTGGACACTTCCTTCTCAGCCTTCTGTGTAGACTCAGAATCTTTCTGCTGCTGAGCGACCTGTAGGAGATAATGCAATTGTAGTTCGTAGTGCATGTTAAAAATCTGCAAAAACATTCTGCAACATCCATGGGATAACTTACAGCACGAATGGCCATCCACACAGCAATGTAGCAGAGAATGATGATGCCTAGAGGGATAATACAGCAGGTGATCATCAGTACAACCATGAAGGATCGGACACTAGGATCCTCGTTTCCACTGAAGACATCAGGACCGCAGGAGGTCTTAAGACCATGAGGCCAATACCTATAAGAAAATAATATATACTGTAGGAAGATTTGCTTCTCATCTGTCAATGTTTCTGCTTAAATGAGGATTGTACTTGTAATAAATAAAATGTCAATATAATGATTTTACCTGCTCCACCCACAGATGGGGGGTGCACACCAGAATGCAGCCCAAACCCAGGAGAAAATAATTCCAGCTGATGCCCATTTACCATCGAACTTGACATTTCCAAATGGTTTGCAGATGACCACCCATCTCTCCCATGAGATTACAGTCAAAGACCACAGACCAGCGATACCTGTTGATTGTTGTTGGATGTATTTTACAACCAATAAAACATTTCCAAAGAACATCTTGGACATTCGATCACTTATTTTATCTAAAGTTATTAAAACTGCCTGCTTTGTCAGTAAAGATGTCTTTGAAGGAACTTACCACAGACAGAGACAACATAGCCCTCAAAAACACACATGGGGTGTCCGAGGGTAAAGTAGCCGAAGACCTGGTTGATGACACTGATGGTACTGGCCAAAAGAGTCTCTCCAAGATCAGCTATAGCGAGGTTGACCAAGATCCAGTTTAAAGGGTGACGGAGCTTCTTGAATTTGGCTGTGGCCACCAGCACCAGGCCATTGGTGAAGACTGAGGCAACGACCACAAAGAACATCCAGAGTGTTGCAACATTGTACACCCATCGAGGGGCAATGTGATAGTTGGGTCCCTCAAAAGGACCTGTGAATAGATTAAACATTGCATTATACTGTACAATTCTTAAAGTTTAAGAGATTACCTCGCCCTTGGTTTTTCTTACCTCTTGTGTTATTGCTGTTGGTGTGGACAAGCATAGAGTCCCTCGTCGTGTCATCGTCTCATCGCCTGGCAGCGAATACTGCATTTCCCCACTCCTCTGCCATTTTCTAAATCTTCAAAGAGAGACTTTAAATTACTATCATCATCCATTTTCATTACAATTAATGTAAGAAGACAGTGTTATTGTGTGCCTGTTATTGGGTTCTGCTCTTCCTACGGTGGTGGTTGGTAAATCCTTTGTTTTTGAACTTCTGGTCGTGGTTCAGATCGCAACCAACAAACTGACAGACAGGGGCGGAAGCATTTTATACCAGCTCATCGTCAAAATGATTAGCACAGTAACTGACGTGAAACGAATTAAAGGGATACTTCACCCAAAAATGAAAATTCTGTCATCATTTACTCACCTTCGAGTTGTTCAATATGTGTATACATTTCTTTGTTCTGATGAACACAGAGAAAGATATTTGGAATAATGCTTATAACCAAACAGATCTCAACACCCATTGACTACCATAGTAGGAAAAAACAATGGTAGTCAAAAGTGCCCCAGAACTGCTGTCCTACATTCTTCTAAATGTTTTCTTTTGTGTTCAACAGAACAAAAAAATGATATAGTCATTGTTGAGATCTGTTTGGTTATAAGCATTATTCAAAATATCTTTCTCTGTGTTCATCAGAACAAAGAAATGTATACAGATTTGTAACCACTCGAAGGTGAGTAAATGATGACAGGATTTTCATTTTTGGGTGAAGTATCACTTTAAGGCTAACACGGAGGTATGCAAACCCGGATACCCCCTAGCAACTCAGAATGCAAAGACATTCCCAAAAACACAGACCCACACATGCGTGTGCAGGTGCACGGGGTCACTTTGATTCAAAAGGTATGACCTGAATTTGAGGTTAATCTTCCTGAGATAAGAAGTTCTCTTAGGGTCATGTGGATATTGCTTAGCCCCCTTAGGCTTAAATGAAGAAATTGTAATTGACTTGCTCTTAGTTGTAGACTTAAAAGTGACTTTCAATCTTTTAAATCCTGTCAAGCGCAATTAAACTTAGTGAAATGTATTACTGTACATTGATTTTATTTGGGAATTTAAAGGATTTAATCACACTTTATTTATTGTTTCTGTGAAGTGAAAATTGACATTGAAGGGATACTCCACCCAAAAATGAAAATTCTGTCATGAAATACTTAACATCAAGTTGTTGGAAACCTGTATACATTTCTTTGTTCTGTTGAACACAAAGAAAGATATTTAGAAGAATGTTAGCAACTGAGATTTCTGGGGTTGTCAAAAAAATGTTATAGTCAAAGGTGCCCCGAAACTCTTTGTTTTCCTAAATTCTTCAAAATTTCTTCATTTGTGTTTAACCAACCACAGAACAAACAAAATACAATAATGTACAATATTTTCTCAAATATCTTTCTTTGTGCGCAACCAAACAAAGAAATTTGTACAGGTTTGGAACAACTTTGATGAGTAATTCATGACAGAATTTTCATTTTTGGGTGGAGTATCACTCTTTAGTGTGTAAAAGTGAAGGTTAGTACACTTTCGAAAGGGAATGTTACCCTGACTGTTTCAATTCTTGCCACAATAAAACTTTGTTGAATACATTTTTCTTAAGAGATCAAAATAAATGAACACTTTGTTTTTATTGTGCTTGTTTTTTTTTATTTTCATCAAAATAGAACCATATTACATGCTGTACATGGGCAGGCATCTATCTATAACTTTTTTTGTCATTTTTGTTTTCTTGCAAGATGGCTACAAAATTAAGGTTACAGAGACATTACATCACCATTGAAAGTCAAGCCAAAAACATTTGTACAATATGAGGTGATTTGTTTTCACTGTTGGTTGGAGTGTCGCATAGCCGCCAAAGCGGCTAGTGACTGTGTGGAAAATTGAATGCTATCAAAACTGTAACATTTCTTGAAGTCATTTCTGCGGATCGTATGCCCCACAGCAGGCTGTAGAGAAAGTAATGTTTGAACACACACACTACCATGCAACAATGCATTCCTCATCTCTCTGGGGGAAATATCTGGAAGCGTAGTCGTCAAATGGTGAGGGCAAACAAGGAATATAAAAAGTCCCATTTTGATCTCATTTCCAACGTGATCTGGCTCAGGTTCCTTGCTCTGAGATTCGATGTGTGGCTTATGCAGGAGCCACAGAGGAAACTTCTGTTTTGGATGTGGAGACCTCAGAACCATCATCCACCTTCTTTCCAAAGAGCTGCATGATGCACACACGGAACTGCAAGAAAGATTTTTGTGTAGAAATTATGTTGTTTTTCGTTGTGCTAAAGGTTTATTGTTTGTTAAACAGCACTGACTCACCTGTCGATTCATGAAGACGTAGATAATGGGGTTGTAGATGGTCGCGCTCTTGGCAAAGTAGGCTGGCATGGCTGCCGCCAATGGATGGAAGGCATAGCCTGGGTTTGCTGATGCAAAGCATACAAAGAACGTGTAAGGTCCCCAGCAAACACAGTAGGCCAGGATCATGACAACCACCATTCTGGACACTTCCTTCTCTGCCTTCTGTGTAGACTCAGAATCTTTCTGCTGCTGAGCGACCTGTTGAAGAAAAATGCAATGGTAGTTCTTAGTGGCTTTTTATGAACTATGAGCACTTTGATGTGCTTGCAACACCCATGCTATAAATTACAGCACGAATGGCCAACCACACAGCAATGTAGCAGAGAATGATGACGCCTAGAGGGAGAATACAGCAGGTGATCATCAGTACAATCATGTAAGATTGAACACCAGGGTCCTCGCTTCCACTGAAGACATCAGGACCGCAGGACGTCTTAAGACCATGAGGCCAATACCTGTGAGAATAAAATAAATAGGAAGACATGCCTTTCCTTTGTCCACATGTATATTAATATACAGGATATTAATGACACGTCATTGCTGTCAAGTGTCTTTCTTGTAAATAAAAATTTGAGAGGTTGTTTTACCTGCTCCACCCAAAGATGGGGGGTGCACACCAGAATGCAGCCCAAACCCAGGAGAAAATTATTCCAGCAGATGCCCATTTACCATCGAACTTGACATTTCCAAATGGTTTGCAGACGACCACCCATCTCTCCCATGAGATTACAGTCAAAGACCACAGACCAGCGATACCTGTTGATAAAAAAACAGAAAGACTTTGCCATTGATATTTATTTATTTTATGTACATTTTAGACTGTACAGGTATGTATTAGGGATGCACCGATATGTAAATTTTGGCAGATAGCGATAAATAATCATTCTTAAACGTTTGAAGCCGATAACCGATATATTGGGCAATATACAGTTTCTAAACATGACCTGCTTTGATTTTAAAACACTGACTACAGAAAACATCATGTACGAACATCATGGACCAAGCCTACTTTACACTATTTAAAGATTAATTAGATTACATACTGTACCTACATCAACAATGTTTTGCTAATAGCAGAAAGTGAATGCTGACGACAGAAAGACCGTACTATACTGGATTTGAACTGCAGCGTGCGCCTGAAGTGGTTCAACCAGAAGAAATAATTCATAATTTATGGGGTTTCATATATTGGCCTGATTTTATTACCTATAACATTAAAACCATTTATTGGCCAATATACTGATATGGCTGATAATACAGTATACCGTGCATATACAGTATTGAACTATTCGATTATTAGTGGTTGTTATTTAAAATTTTGTCAATAATGATGCCTTTGAGTTTAAAGTTACTTACCACATGTAGAGACCACATAGCCCTCAAAAATACACATGGGGTGTCCGAGGATAAAGTAACCGAAAACCTGGTTGATGACACTGATGGTACTGGCCAAAAGAGTCTCTCCAAGATCAGCTATAGCGAGGTTGACCAAGATCCAGTTTAAAGGGTGACGGAGCTTCTTGAATTTGGCTGTGGCCACCAGCACCAGGCCATTGGTGAAGACTGAGGCGACGACCACAAAGAACATCCAGAGTGTTGCAACATTGTACACCCATCGAGGGGCAATGTGATAGTTGGGTCCCTCAAAGGGATCTGGAAATGTGTAATAAAGACTTTAAATTCAACCTACAGAATGCATTAAATGATTACGTCTCTACTGTGTTGCAAAAACTCACCCTTGGTGTTATTGCTGTTGGTGTATACAAAGGCCGCTTCCCGCGTTGTGTCGTCTCCCCTTCGCCGGGCTGCGAACATCGCATCTCCCCATTGATCTGCCATTTTTTTGGGTGTTGTTGTATAGCCTTATTCTTTCAGTTGCTGATAAAGTTTGGGACTCTTCTACTGTCTTCTATCTCTGGCCGACTCACACCGACAGACTTCAAGTTCTCACCGAAGTGCTTTTATACTCCAAAAAAAAGATGCCCTGGCTTAAGGTAGAGTGATTAGGTCAAAACTGGCACGAGAAACTGAACAAAGAGTCATTTCTTAGGCTAACAGAAGGCCTAAGCTACTGTTGCTTCCTAGGATTGTCGATGCCACGACAGGTGAACCAAAACATCGTACTATGCCATTTGGCACGGTGACGTCGGCAGTGATTATAAGGTGACATAATTTAGTGATGCCTTCTGGAGGCTTTAAAATTTAGGTTAAAGGTCTTCCTGTGCTGCCTTTGGCTAAATTGTATGAACTAAGTATTAAAAAAAAGGAAAATCTGTTTTTTATGTTGTGCTCATCTGTTTACTGTGAACAAATTCACCTAATGCAGTCTGGTCCTTAAAAACTCCTGTTTTTAAGATTTCATCAAGATCGATTTTAGGCCTTTATTATATATTTTTTATTTGATAAACACTGTGCCCTACAGTTTACACACAATAGCACTCATTAATTTGCATTGGCTCATGCCCATTTAACGTAAATGTGACACACTTTTGTGCAAATGTTCATCATGTAGAGGGTAACTGTAAGTCTTACATGTAGGTTAAAGTCAGAGCTAAAATCAGCTTATTGGGACAACCGGCGTACCCAGGTACCCTACACACAAGAGCCTAATTAACATCGACAAGAATGCAGCCCAAACCTTCCTAATCCCAACGGATTGATGGTTCACTTTAGGGAAAGTAGGGTTTATCTGAAAATCTTGATGAGGTCAGTTAATCTCTTTCTGTTTCTGACGATAGACGTTTTTTTTTCCAATCGTGAGCTTCTCTCATCTGTGTAACAAAGTGGAGCGGTAAGAAGTTAACATTGGGATACGAAGAGACCAAACCAAGGTGAGATGGAACCAACAGGAAGAACGAGAGCAGTCTGTAAACTTTTTTTATTTATTCGTTTAGTTGTTTCCTTGAACTTGATTATTTAAAGCAGGTATTTATGATGTTCCTGAAATGTCTTGATATGATTATACTAATCGGACACTAATATCTTATAAAAGTAAGATAGTTGGAATTCATATTTAAGCTTTGATTGAAGTTAAGAGTCAGATATTCAGATTTGTAGCAGAATAGGATGTTTTTCAGAAACAGATGGGAATGCATCAGCAGGTATTTTTGGAGCGCTCAGTCAGTCCTATGTCTGGAATTCCGCTAGTTCTGAACTATTCGTGTTTGGCAAAAGTTCACTACTAGCAGAACTCGGATATACACCTGAATTTTCAACGAAAGCTCAAGATAATAGCAGTTTGGTCTCACACGACTTGCCATTGGACATCTGCTATGTTTTTACGGTATTTTGTGCTGAACATTTAATTTATATGTTTAAATGTATGGAATTAATCCATATAACTGATGTTAATTTAACATGAGCAAAAGTTTACTTTCACTGCTCCTTGTTTCTCTAACATCTGTTGTGGTTTAATTTCCAGAAAAACTTTGATCTATGATCTTGTTTTTCATTATGTTGTAAGACATTAGAAGATTAAAAAATACCTAACTTTCATTTTTTTCTTCCTTTTTCCTTGGCTTGGAAGCTAATTATTTATTTGGTGACAAAAAAGGTAAGTAAATATACATACTGGAATCATTCACGCGAGCAATAAGACTAATTTGAGGCTGATTTCCACAGAGCCCATAAAACCCACTGTGCATAAAGCTTTTCCAGGAGTTCAAAGCAGTTCTGCACCAATATTCGCATTATTTGTCTTCTCTTTTTTAGACCATTTCTGGATGTGTTACTTGATCATTATTTTGCTGTGAGGGTCTACAAACTTAATGTATATACGATGTAAAAGTTCTGTTTTATGGTTTGCTTGTTGTAAAATGACACGTAACCAAATCCTGTTGTTTTAATGTGATATTCTTAATAGAGGATATTAATTACATATCTAAAAAATATGTTTATACATTTTAAATTAGTATGAGCAATTGTAATTTCTGTTGACTACTCTTCATATGATAAAAAATAACATCACAGTTCTTTATTTCTTTGCATTTATTGTGCATTTGTTAAGATAACAATAAATATCTACTCATTCTACATGTAAAGCAAGGCTGATTAAAAAATTGACATTAAAAGCAAAAATTCCTATAAGCTTTGTTTATTATTTACAATCATTGCAAAAATATTTATGTCTGCAGGATGAGGTTACATTGAGAATGGGTTTATTTCTCTGGTCCAACAGATGAGACCTGGGTGACTTGAGATGAAGCTTCATCTTCATCAATATTCTTGCCAAAGACCATCTTCATCATACATGCACGGAACTGCACGATGTAAAAGAAAACCAAATGAACAATGCCATTGTTATATTATCTCATTACTATTAATACATTTAATAGTAATATTCTACTATACTACAATGTTTTTAATAGGAATTAGTTTGATTTTGTTTATTAGTGTGAATATTGTATTTGCATGTTGTAGTGCCAAATTTCAAATGTTCATTTTGTATGTAATACCATACCTGTTTATTCATCAAGACATAGATGACAGGATTGTACACCGTAGAGGCTTTAGAAAGGCAGGACGGAATGGTCGCCAGTCTCAGGTCAAAAGGTGCACCACGGTTATAAACTACCCACACAGCAAAGCTTGCATATGGTCCCCAGCATACCAAGAAGCCAAACACCATCACCACCACCATCTTTGTCACCTCCCGCTCAGCCTTCTGGGTTGAAGCTGAATCTGCTTGAGCTTTGGCCGCCTAGTGGACACATGGGGGATATCAAAGCAACAGCCATTGTGTCTGGCCAACACTATATACTGATATGGTCTGTCAACTCCATCTGCTGGAGCAGGGAGAATATGTAAACATGTATTTAAAAACCAATAAACCACAGTTGTCAATTAAATAAATGTTACCAATTTATTAGGGTTATGAGGAACTGAGGGGTTTTGTGTTTCTTTAATATATTTAGAACTATCCGTGTGCAATAGTTTGAATTACACAACTGTGTTTTCACAGACAATTCTTTAGTTTTTCCAAAAAATTAATCGTTAAATAAGTAATTAGCTTTTTAATGGACATAAAAAAATGTACTTACTGATTTGAGTGTGATGAGTAGCTGACCATAACAGAACACAATGGTGCCAAAAGGAACAGCAAAGCAAAAGCAGAACAAAAATGCGACGTAGGATTCATTGTTGTATTTGTTGTCTGTCGTGTACCAATCAGGACCACAAGAGCATTGGAAGCCTTCAGGTATGTATCTGTTAAACAGACCTTAGTAAGGCTGATGGGATATACATTTTCTCACACACATAAAGGGATAGTTCACCCAAAAATAAAAACTCAAAAATCCTTTTATTCACTCTTATGTCGTTCAAAACTTACGTACAAAACTTTCTTGTGTGGCACAAAAAAGAAGACATTTTGAGAAATGTCTCAGTGTTTTTTGGCCTCACAATACAAGTCAATAAGTCCTAATGTTGTTTGGTAAACGTTCTTCAAAATATCTACTTTGTGTTCTGCAGAAGAAAGTCATACAGGTTTGGAATGAGGGTGAGTGAATGATAAAAAAATTTACATTTTCGGTGAACTTTCCCTTCAAATTACAAGGAGTGATGCAGAAAAATTCTGAAGGTTGATTAGTTGATCTTTCATTACGTTCACTAGAGGTATTTATCTTTGGATTAGGGGTTGAGCATTTTAAATTCCAATTGTGCTTATATTCTGCTTTCTAATTTACCGGCTCCAGCCGAATAGTGGAGGGAGAGCAGCCATGTTTCCGAAAAGCCAAGGAATGATACAGCCAACAATGGCATGCTGGGTCTTGAAGGTAAAGTTCCCAAGGGGTTTGCAAATAACCAGCCACCTTTCAAACGCCACCACAGACAGAGACCACAAACCCACCATTCCTGCCAAAACAGACAAAACAGAGCATGATTTATCCCTCATTATCTGATTGTAAACGTTTCTAAAAGATTATCGATTAATCTGAATAAACAACATTTTTTAACAAAACGCTAACACAGAAGCTTTCAGTATAATGCTGACTCACAATACCTCCAAGTGTTGAAGCAAAGCCTTCGATTTTACATCCTGTCGACCCAAAGATGAAGTACTTGTTAAAGAAGGAGTAGCATGCTAATGAAGAGCCAAAAAACGATACCAACAGATTGGCAATGGCAAGGTTCACAAGAATATAGTTCAGGTGAGATCTAAGTTTCTTGAACTGAACTGTGCACAAAATGGTAAGCAGGTTGATTGCTGTCCCTCCAATAAAAAGGAAGAATGTAAAGGCAGCCATGGTCATAAATACACCATGGTGTCCCAGGTGGTCCTGAGGGACCAGGAAAGGGCTTAAAGCCGTGATGTTGTTGGTATCTAAAGGAATGGGAATAAAGAAGTCTTCTTGAAACTCGGTCTGTCCTTTTCTCATCTTGCTTGTATATGACTGCCACTCCAAAGGGAAACTTTTTTTTTGAAAACGTTTTAAAAACCGGCCGTGTTCTTTTCTACTGCAGCATTGAAAAATATCTCAATTTTCTCTTTGTTGATCACGAAACGAAGCCCCCTTAAACTATTGCCAGATGATCCCTGTTTTATAGGGATCCATAAGATATAATTTTGCTCCTCCCATCAAGTCTTAATGGAAGGATTTGAGGTTTGTTATTGTGTAGCAAACACACCTACTCTTGTGCATGCACACCTACACAATGAATTGATCCCAATGCAAAACTACAGCTGTGTCACACAACGACACACCTAATCTTATTTCCAACACCAAAACCTGGCTAATTCGGATCATCCCTTTCACTCTGCCGCTTGGTTCTGTGTTAGCGGTGCCGGTTAATCTGCCGGCCAATGCAGATTAATCAAGTAATCGCTCACATTTAACCCCTCTGTAATCTGCTTTCCTGTGGTATTATCTCCATCTTTGTTCCTAGAATCATGGCCTTTGTGAAGAATCTCTAATATGTGACAGTTGGATTGTCCTTGATTCTCGTATGCAGAGAGTTCCTGTCGTAGCTGAGAATCGGAAGCTAAATGGTCCAGAAAAGTTACTATACAGTATCTTAGAAATAACCTTAATACCTTATCATATTATCTGTACAGATGCTATACTTACAGGACATTAGCAAAAGGCAGGTCACTAACATGCTGTGAATAATCTTGAAGTTCTGCTTATTATCATCACATGACACACTGTGGCTATATTTTCGTCTGTAAATACAGTACATTTCCAACATTTAATTAGCTTTCATTTATTTAAAAAAAAAAACTTGATAAAATGGTTTTGTAACATACACAATGTAAAATACAACTGTGGATGAGCACAAAGTGCTGAATTTAGTATAGCTAGAAAGTTATAACTATTTATTTAAACTAAAAAATACATTCCCACACTACTTATTAATACCATAAATCTATAATTTTTTTATTATTATAGTTAAAAAAAACAATAGGAAAGGAAGAAAATGAAAGAAGGTGCTTAACATTCAAAACTATTTAACAGGACTACTTATCAAAGGTTTGTTTGTTAATAAACTTTTCTCATAAATCAGACTTGACTTTGTCTTCATGTGGTACATCTGATGCTATACTTTGTCTAAAATACGGATGAAACAGAATAACATTTTAAAATCTCTTTTAGATATTTTTGGTATGTATTCTTTTTAGATTCATAATCCAGAAACCTGATCACTGAATCCTTTAATCAGTCCATCAGTACAACTAGAGATGCACCGATATCTGGCAAATAATCAGTATTGGTCGATAAAAGCAATTTTTCACGCTATCGGCCAATAGCTGCTCATTTCGTTGTGTCCTGGGATCAAAGCTCCTTCCCCTTCTTCCTGTCCTCTTTAAATCTCTGTTCTTCCTCATTTGTGTGACCCATACAATGATCTGTTTAGTGGCTCAGGGATCATTATTGGACTTGTGCTAAGGCTCTTATAGTCAGTGTGGAAGAGTTAAGAGGGGAGCCCGGGGTAAAGACGCACCTCCAAGTGCGTCACATAGTTATCTCTAACCAATTAACCTGCTTCAGAGCAAACCGTGTGCCAGGGAGTTTGTGCCAATATGCCTACTGCCAGTATGGTTTTGTGATATTAATAAACATGATGATTGATTATAAAAAGTATCTAAAACAGACACAAAAATTTAGAATTTATTGCAAGACAGTTTTGCATATTGGCTGATAAAGAGCATTTAGTACAAAATTGATGTGAAGTATTATAAGATGTTATAGTATAAGTGTCAATAGGGACAGTTTTTCCTAACAAGTGAAAAGCTTGAATTTGAAACCAATATTTATTGCAACAATTACACTAACTCTTATAGTGTTTAATAGAATAACCATGTGTTAAATATGTAATGCAATAATGAAAAACAGATGATTACAGATTATTACCGTGGTTAAGTAAATTATGTTTTGGAAATGGTTAGTTGTTTTAAACTGAGGTCAGAATCACCATTTTCATCTCATCTTCCACCACTGTCCCCAAATGACCACATACCAATGTGCATGGTGCCTCAACACCAGCACTTCATTTCACTTGTTCAGCACACAAGAACAAATGTTTATATAACCAAAAATACCCTATAAATTCCAGTGGCAAAAGCCACTCGCAAAATCCATTTTTTCTGTGGGAATGTACTGTGGCATTGTATGTTTACACTATGTGTATTACATTAATATAGTGGGCTGGATGTGACTGGATGATTATTGGCACATGAGCCGATATACTGTATCATCCTGACAAACTGAATTTTCTCTCACTTGTGTAATGGATTTTAGTGAAATGGATCAAGTCAATGATTGAAGGGTCATAGTGATTAACAGTTGACAAAGCAACATTTCCGGAAAATAACAGTAAAGCCATTAAAAGGCTCCTAGCTTTGACCCATTTTTACATTGAAATCGAACTGAATTACACTTAAGTTGGACTACTCAATTGCTTTTTTATTTTACATTATTGCTAATGCTGAAATATATATATGTAAAAAAATAGTTAATAAATAAGTAATTTGAAAATACTGTATGCTTTAAATCTACTATAAAAGTACTATATCTTTTAAATAGTGTGTTGTTCACTACGGTGGACACCATGGATTTTTATAATAAAATGCCAATGAGAATGAGTGTATAATATAGAGACATATACATACATGGTGCTGATAGATCATTGGTGAAACTGAAGGTCATCTTGATAATCCTTTGGATTTCACTTTGATCTGCAGTAAACAAACAAACAAAAACACTAATGAAATCTTTCATATCAGTTATAGGGCCTATATTTGATTATCCTAGGCAGCAATGAGATGTGCAGAGAGCAAAAGACTTTTGCTTAAATTCCCGTTTTTTGTATTATTGCTCTTGCGTTATTGTAAATGAATAATAATAGTCATTATTCAATATGTCATTTCAATCAAAAATTTAGCTTTAATCGAATATATTCAAATCACTAGTAAACAGACTCAAATTTCTGAAATGACAAACATAAGAATAGAAACAACAAAAGACCTAGAATAATGAGTACATATCTGTGCAATTAATAAATCCGCAAAACACAAATATTTATTTTATCATTACAATGTGTACTTAAAGTTTCGGCATTCTTTTTGAGTATTGTATTATCATAAATATTTTTTATTAATATATAATAATAATATAAAGATGGCTTCTTCTATGTCGGTCTCCACCAAGCGCACTACTAAGTAGCCTACTCAGTTCTTGCCAAGGGTGTCATCACAATTCTACTAAGAGGGCGTTTCTTCAGAAAAATCAGCTCTGTGTTTACATCTGCGGTTAATTTACAAACTTCCCATTAATGACAAATTATTTATTCTACAATTCTGTGTATGAATGCACGGCACGAAATGTGTCAGAGAAAAGTCTAACTTAACTATAACTTAACGTCAGGTCGCCATCTTTAGTGTGGGACAATAACACATACATTTAAATAATAGAAATCCGTTAAAATTCTCTTGATAGATTAGACGCATTTAAGATGCGAGCATTTACATGATATAATTATAAAATTATTCCGAAAAAAATAAATAATAATAGAGCTTAATTCGTTTTGAATGTGTATTTGTTAAGAGCTCTAGAGAGGGGACGTGGTAATTCAGCCATATTTGTTACGGGTGGTTGGAGCGGCTGTGCATTGTCAAGAACATGGCGGCTTCCAGGCAGGCATGAGAGTGGATACTTCTTAACAAATCGGACGAACCCGGGCTATCCTCTCAAAACAAGACCATCAAACATCTCCCTGGATATCGCAACACAATTTTCGTACGTATGGCGATGAAAACTATTACGCTAAAATTCGTATTTTGGATAGTGAACATAAACTTAGCCGCCATTTTTCTTGTGGGAGCTGCTAGCGGAGCGATTTGACGACAAGATGGCTGCTTGCACCGGGGCGGAATGAATATAATAAAATAACTTAATCGGTTGTGTATATCTGGAGTGAGACGACAGAGCACGGACGTATCCGCTAATAGTATGTATCGGGATGTAATTGTGGTCACATTTTTATTTGTGGATCATTGGGCGAAACCAGGCTAGTCGGCTATTTTAGTTGCGCTGTTGCTAACGGCTTTCCACTGAATGGGTGTAATGCATGCATAAAAGTATCGCTCAAATGTACATTCCGCTTGGAAACTGCAGAGGGTTAGCGATTGTTTCAGTTTGCTTTGCACTGGAATGAATTTGCACAATTTAAATGAAGTATTACTGCTGTTTTGGGTGACTGACAAGATGGCGACTCCCAGAGAGGCATGAAAATAGCCTTCTGCCGCAAATGGGTACTAGATTCGAGTGTTAGTAAACGAATTTCTACCCATGTTTGCACTTCCAGCAATTCGTGGAGTACGTTTTTAATTGTAACAACGACTACTTGTGCCTGTAGAGTTTGGTAGTTTACTTGTGTTGTACAGGTAAGTGTTAGTAATTGTTTTTATTTGCAGAACCGCCATTTTTCTTTCAGACTGGCGGAGGCTTGTTTCAAGATGGCGACTTCCATGGCTTCATACTTCTCTGCATTAGGGACATTTTAACCCGAGATGCCGAGAATGTAAAATCGTATGAACTATATCGTGGCACAAGACGTCTTCATTATACATATCTATGGATGCACAAGTTGCTGCGTTTTATTGTATGCGTATAATAAGCACAGCCTAACCGGCTTTTAGCCCCCAAGCGAGCGCTAAAATGGCGGTTCCTGGACTATCCATACTGTTTGGGATTTTAATAGTGCAGATATTTAAATAGCAAGTGTAATTATATTTGTGTGGTTTTCTATATTTCTGAAGTCCATTCCCTTTTTCCCTCAGTAAAAGGACATGACATCCCCAGGTTCCACTGTGCCTGGAACCACCGGCGCTCCTCTGCAGCCCCGATGGAAGCGGGTTCTGGGGTGGTCCGGGCCGGTCCCCCGGCCAAGACACGGACACAGAGCTGTGGCCATCAAGGAGCTGATGGTTGTTTTCGGCGGAGGAAACGAAGGAATCGTCGACGAGTTGCATGTTTATAATACTGGTAAGTCTTATATGTAAAATATGCACCATTAAAGTTTATATGGAATGAATTACCCGATTTTGCAATATGTCTGTTTAAAATAATGTCAATGTCGTGCTTTATATGGTGTTTTACCTTGTCACATTTATTTTTGATCATCGTATTTGTCGTTTAACCGGAGAATGAAACGTTTGTCGCAGTAGTAACAGTGTCTGCTTGCATAATAAATAAATACAGTGATTATATATCACAGACTTGGCTGTTGTATGTAAATGAGACGTCCTGTGTGTTTTTAAAATCGGTAATGTTTTAGCGCCGCGTTATGGCGTGCTGCTCTGTGGGATGTTGTGCGAGACGAAAAAAGGCGCCAGAAAATAAAAAAAATGGACGCTGGCTACCGCCGCGTCACGCGCACACCCCCGATGGTGCACGTGCACCAGTGCGCCTTTTTGTTTTCCATGTCAAAATTGTTTGTGAAGTATGTCGGTTTAATTAGAATTTGCTACAAAACTTTTTGAGCTTGCAAGCACAGAATTCACACAATTACTAGCGAAAACATGATTTAATCACTTAATGAATAAAATGTATACCACAGATAACGTTTAATACACAATTATAGCACACCATTAGTCTCTTTAATTTATTAGAGGAGAATGCTAGAACCAGATAATTCATAATGTAATGATAAAATTTAACTTCAAATTAAGCAAAAAATAAAAACAATTACAAGTCTAACCGTTTCCATTTTAAAGGGCTGATTGTTTGTAGTAACTAGTATTTTGTTGTTGTTGTTGTTTTAATCTGTCTTCAGCAGTTTTACAGAGCGCTAGTTTTACATTTTATAGGATACATTGCAATGCAGTATCCATTTAATCAAAATGTACTCTGTTGAGTTTCTTAGCCCACATTACTAGTTTTGTGGTGAATTCTAAGCAAGTCAATCCAACAAACCAACTTCCGGTTCACCACACTTTAGTTCTGCAAACCACTGAAATACAATAGAATTATAAAACGATTTAAATGTATAGTGTTTTGTAATGACATGGGTTGCATCTCCAAATTGACTTTTAAGCATCTCAAGAAAGAGTACTTCTAAACACTGTAATAATGACTAAACAATAAAAGATTTCTTTATCTTTCTTAGCAACGAACCAGTGGTTTATACCGGCTGTTCGTGGAGACATTCCTCCAGGCTGTGCGGCATATGGTTTTGTATGTGATGGCACACGGCTGTTGGCGTTCGGTGGAATGGTGGAATATGGAAAATACAGTAATGACCTTTATGAGTTACAGGTAACGGTACTTAATTATGATATATCTGGTTTTTAGTTTCATTGTTGTTGAATCTGTCAGTAACTTCATCTGCATTTGTTGTTGTTGTTGTCAGGCAAGCAGATGGGAATGGAAAAAATTGAAACCAAAGGCCCCAAAAAATGGGGCTCCGCCATGTCCGCGTCTGGGCCACAGTTTTTCTCTTGTTGGCAGCAAGTGCTATCTCTTTGGGGGGCTTGCCAACGACAGCGAAGACCCCAAGAATAACATTCCCAGGTACAACTGCCGGACAGTATTCTGTACATCTAAAAGCACTTTATATTTAAACCCTTTCATTCATACAATTTCACATGTTTTTCCAGATATTTGAATGACCTTTATACTCTTGAGCTTCGTCCGGGCTCCAACATCACGGGTTGGGATGTACCAGTCACGTATGGAGTTCTGCCTCCTCCACGAGAGAGTCACACTGCTGTTATTTATACTGAAAAAACTACTAAGAAGTCCCGTCTCGTCGTATACGGAGGAATGAGCGGCTGTCGTTTGGGAGATCTTTGGACATTAGACATTGGTATGAACATGGTTTCGTAAGCCGTTCTGTCACACGTTGGTCATCAATTGAATCGATCAATAATTAGGTCACTCATTGCTTTGCAGATACAATGACCTGGAACAAACCCGGGATAGGCGGCGCTGCACCACTCCCCCGGAGTCTTCACTCGGCCACCATCATCACAAACAAGTAAGTTAAGATGAATTAAAATTGCATCACCACATGCATTGATTATACATACTTCATGGAAAAATGACCTTTTGTCCCATTCTGCTTTGATCTGTAGAATGTATGTTTTTGGAGGCTGGGTTCCCCTGGTGATGGATGATGTAAAAGTGGCCACACATGAGAAGGAATGGAAGTGCACAAACACATTGGCCTGTCTGAACTTGGGTATGTACTTGCTCTGAAGGCAAAGTATAAAAGATGCCATGGCAAAAGTGATTAAAAGTAGTAGATGCTGATTATTGATCAGACTTTCTTCTAGACTCGTTGTCCTGGGAGACCGTTTTGATGGACACTTTGGAGGACAACATACCCCGGGCACGAGCGGGACATTGAGCAGTCGCTATTAACAACAGGCTTTACGTGTGGAGTGGACGTGATGGGTATCGTAAAGCGTGGAACAATCAGGTGTGCTGCAAAGACCTGTGGTACCTGGAGACAGGTGAGAACGGCGATTATGTTATATATGTTCTTACATACAGTTTCTCAAACAGAATGAGGAAAAATCTCAAATAATAAAATTAATTTCTGCTTATTTAGTTGGAAGTTCAGTATATCAGTGGTAGTCAAATTTGCATTATTTTTGATATTGTGTGGTTGTTTTTTCTCGCAGAACGACCTAATGCTCCTTCAAGGGTACAGCTTGTCCGAGCCAACACAAATTCTTTAGAGGTTAGCTGGGGAGCTGTGTCTACAGCAGATACGTACCTGCTTCAGCTTCAGAAATACGATATCCCGTCAGCCACTGCTGCCACCTCACCAGCTCTCAGCGCAGCTCCCTCTCTCCCTGGAAACTCGCCAAAGAGTCCAGCGCCCGCAGCAGCTGCTCCATCTGCGCAGAGTCTGCCCCAGAGTGGCATCACTCTCATCCCACAGGCTGCATCCCCCACAGCCTCAGTCACACCAGGAAGTCCTCTGGCGGCCTCCACAGCTCGTGGCCCAGGTACAGATTTTTTTTATTGTAAAAAGTAAAAAAAAATATTGTAAACAAAGTGGCAGAGGACAACAGTAAAATTTGTCTTGTAGTACAGTGGCCATGCGTTTAATTCCAGGGAATACTTATAACTGAAAAAATGTGTACCTCATATACATTAAAGCGGATGTAACGCACACAGTTTCTGACAATCTCATATTAGTTCTCCCGCTCTCGGTGGTTGACACGTGGGCTTGCTTTTCCTGGAGAATTGTCCAATAATGGACTAAGAAAAATTGTTAAGTAAGGGAATTTCATGTTCAAAAAAAACTTTGAGAAACCTATAAGAACCTGGGGGAGTGTATCGAACACAGAAATACTACGTCAAACGTCAAACTCATTTTTTGACAAGTTGACAATATCAAGCATGAGAAGACAGCATGTTTAACGTTGTTAAATCAGAATGCATGAAACACCTTTGCACAACCCCTTTAAGTCGATAATCATATATGTTTATCTTATTTTATAGTTTATAATGCACTGAATCTTAAATGTGATATTTAAAAATAAGATGAAATATTTATCTAATATTTAAAATTTTTAATCTAGACAGTCTAGACAGATGGTCAAATTAATTTTATTGCAAGTTGTATAATGTGTCAAAAAAGTCTTGAATTTAAGAAGCATCTGCCAAATGCTTAAATACAACATGCATTTTTTTTTTAAAGCTTTTCTAAAAGTTGCAGCCCCTCAGTCGGGCACTGGCACATCGATCGTCACCGTGCGACAAGCCACCCAAGCTGGAAAATCCCCAGTCACTGTGACATCACTTCCTGCAGGTGTTCGTATGGTCGTGCCAACACAAACAACTCAAGGAACGGTAATGAGCACAAACCAGAAGATGAATGTTGTAAAGCATTCTGTCTTCATTGATTTATATTGTTTTATAACATTTTGTACATTGCATTTTTCAGCCCATAGGCAGCAGCCCTCAGATGAGCGGAATGGCAGCTTTGGCAGCAGCTGCTGCTGCTACACAGAAAATTCCCCCCTCTGCTGGAACCACTGTTCTTAATGTACCGGCTGGGGCCACAATAGTCAAAACAATGGCTCTGACACCTGGATCCACCACTCATCCCGCCACGGTTAAAGTGGCGTCTCCTGTCATGGTAATATTGTTAGGTTGTCACTATATGTAATTATTAAAATTTTGTGCCATGCTTTTTAGAATGATGTCCACTTTGGGTTTTGTATATTTTTTGTACAGAACATTACAATCTTTATTTGTGTTGTAGCTAAGCAATCCTGCCACACGCATGCTGAAGACAGCCGCTGCTCAGGTGGGCAGTCCAACAGTGTCGAGTCCCACTACAGCCGCTCGACCCATCATCACGGTGCACAAGTCAGGCACTGTTACCGTAGCTCAGCAGGCCCAAGTTGTGACCACTGTGGTGGGCGGAGTCACCAAGACCATTACTCTTGTCAAGAGCCCACTTTCTATGGGAAGCACTGGCACCCTGGTACTCTATATTTTTCATTCTGCCATTAAAATTTACCAACCTGAAAGGCTTACAAATGGTTTTATTTTCTATTTTTGTTTAGTTCTCTAATTTGGGCAAAGTGGTGTCAGTAGTTCAGACCAAACCAGTTCAGACGGGCACCATGACTGGACAGGCCACTTCCAATTCACTGGCACAGATTTTACAGGTAAGTTATTTCACGACTGCTCAGAAAATGACAATATCTGAGCGTTTACAAATAATGTCCACTTGTTTCTAGACAAAGGGTCCCCTTCCTCCCGGCACCATTCTGAAGCTGGTAACATCTGCTGATGGAAAACCAACCACCATAATTACCACCCCTCAATCAGGGGGCACAGGAAACAAGCCCACCATCCTGGGCATCAGTGGCATGTCTCCCAGTTCCACCAGCAAGCCGGGCACTACCACTATCTTTAAAACAATCCCCATGTCTGCTTTACAACATGGAGCTGCAGGTGAGGTGTCCATTTTGTTAACAATGACAATATAATCACTTTGTCTCGTTCTGATCTCAATGAGTGAATCTGTTTTGTGTTGTAGGTGTGACTAGTAGTACAGGGGTGAAGAGCCCTATCACCATCTTCACTACTAAGATGATGACATCTGGAACTCCAGGCAAAATCATTACAACAGTGCCCAAGATTGGCACAGCAACAGGCCAGCAAGGACTAACACAGGTATTACAGCAAACCACAAAATATCTGTTTTGGGGAGCAATAAAAAGTGAATTATCTCACTACTGTTGTTTTATTCGCCCGTTCTCATAGGTTGTTTTGAAGGGTGCTCCAGGTCAACCCGGAACCATTCTTCGCACCATGCCAATGGGAGGAGTGCGTCTTGTGTCTCCAGTATCAGTGGGTGGGGTCAAGCCAACTGTAACCACACTGGTTGTGAAGGGAACGACTGGTAAGCATATCTATTAGGGCTGTGCATTTAACACGTTAATTATAATTAAGGTGTTATGGAACATTAACGAGATTAACATTTTTAACACACCCGCCCCAGACATAAGTAGGTCATCTTACGTTTCATAAAGTTGACTGGTGACAAATATGATGCTGGCAACAACTTACTGCAGGATATAACATACAGAATACATACAGAAAGAAAGAAACAAAAAGTATCTGAGCAAAAATGACCCTGAATGAGCTTTTGTCTCATATTTATTTAGTTATGCAATCACACAAGCGCAATATCATAACAGTGCTATTTTTGTCCAGAAAACTACGAGTGCATTTGATTTTATACAACAGTTAATTAAATAAGAAATTAATTTTAAAACACATATTTTATAGACAACATTGTTTGTTTTCCTAATTTTTCAACGAAAATATTACCTAGAAAGCCTCAGCAGAAGTGTTGCGCATCTCTGGGGAACACACAGAGTGGTTTCGTTTCTAAATAAGAGCTGTAGCTATCGATTATTTTAGTAATAGAGTATTCTACCAATTATCCCATCGATTAATCGAGTATTTGGATAAAATGTACTTCATCTTTATTAAAGAGCAATACTAAACATACAAGAGAAAATAAGACAGGTCTCTTAAAATGAACAACTAATTTGTTTCCTTTTTAGAAAGATTAACATTTTTGTTGCCGAAATTGCATACATTAAAGGTGTGATGAACTGGGCTTGTTTATTGTTTTATACTGTTGTATGAGGTCTACTTATGACGTTCGCGTGGTTTTTACATTCAAAAACATCCAAATCAATAAGTAATAGGCTATTTTCTACCCGGGTTTTGAGGCCAGGGGCCCGTTTCAGAAAGGAGGTTTAGTGAAAACTCTGAGTATATTAACCCTGAAATGAGGGAAACTCTGGGTTTTCCGTTTCTGAATGTGAGGTATGTCAAACCTGAGAAAGCGGGGTAACTCAAGCCCGTTTCTAAAGGAGAGGTATCTTATACTCAGAGTCAGTAACCATAGTAACTTACTCTGTGAACCTAACCTGGTCGGGAGCAGGTTTTCTTTGGTAAACCCAGAGTTTATTTCGATCTCCTCCCCCTTTTAAAGCGCAAGTGGTGTAACTCATCCATTCATTCATTAATACAGTCATTCATGGCACACATTTTGATTACACAGAGACCATCTCAGTGACTTATACTGTATGTCATATGTGCTTTTATAGAGGATTCATGAAGAGGCTGCATTAATTCATTGGAATGTACTTTGATTTCAGGAGAGCACCGAGTGGAATTTTGTCATTTCCCTGTGCATTTTTATTAAAACTGTACAGTTTTTCTTTACAGTGAATTAGATGTATCAAAATATATCTCATCCATCCTTACACATAAATAAAGTGCATGAATAAAGAAATGAATAAATACAGACATACATGCAGAAATGAAGCGATAAAGGTAATAAACAAGTAAATTTGACATGCAGCCATTCCAAGTGAAATCTGTTCAGAGCAGGATTCGAACCGGCGATCAGTCTAACTTTGCACGAGAGTCTGACGCCCTGCAGGTGTCCTATACACCATGACTTCTTACTTGCGTAACTAGAGCACTCATGGCGAGTGAGAACATACGATTTTTTTATTATTTCTGTTGTTTCATTCATTTAATGATTAATTTATTTGTTTATTGGTATCAATTTATTAATTTAAACTTAAGTCATTTTCAGGACATCAGTAAATCGAGCGGAAAGTGTGCCTCACTCTCATGTGCTTTCTGCCGCCATGTTGCTTTTTTTGGTGCTGTTGCCATGGTGAATCGTGCTATCTTCGCTCAATTGATGATGGCTTTTTAAATCAATGGTGCAAGCGCGTAACCTAGAGTGAACTTACTCAGAGTGGATTGAACTAATTGAAATCACCTGTTCTGAAACCGAAAACTCAGAGTTGCGATTCTCTGAGTAAATCAACTCAGAGTTCACATTTTAACTCGGTGTTGGTTGAACCTCCTTATTGAAACAGGCCCCAGCTCTACAAACGCTCGGTTTGAATGGGCCTTCCACCATGAAGACTTGGAAGTAAATGCCCACAGCTATGATTGGATAGCAGTTTGTGTAGTAAACTTAGTTGGAGCCTTCTATGAATTTGGTTAGAGAAGTAACGTTAGGTTACACATTAGCACCATTCGCACAAGATTAGCATTATCTGGGGATCTCGTGTGATTCATAAATTACCTCCCCACATCAGTATTTCATGTGACGCATTCGCACGGGATGATTTTACTCAAATTTATTTTAATTTTATTAAAATTATTTCCCGGATGTGATGGAAAGGCTTTGCGTATAGTTTGTATAGCCTATAGTTTGTATAGTTTGTATAGCCTATAGTTGTATCGTGTTTAATGATATATGACCGTACCTGTCAGCATCCCGGTAATTTATGGATATGACCCAGCACCCGGAATAATACCAAAACACTTCAAAACAGCCTCAATTATTCGCAAACGGTGGATAAAACCTTGAAAAACGATATATGAGCCCCACAAATCACAGAGATCCCGATTCGCAAGGGATTTAGATCACAGACAACCTCTGCAATTATTACAAATGACTAACGTTACAGGTCCACAGGTAATACTAACTTAATCCCGTGGGCATATCAAGCGATCTCTAACAAAGCAATAGTGACGCATGGTACAAAAATGTTTTGCTCACATAGATTTCTGCGCCATTCCTATTGGATTCAATATTGACGGCACAACACTGCTTTTTAATTTTAGGCAATATTGACTTGTAAATGATTAACTAACAATCTGGTCAACATAAAGTTCTTTATTTGAAGCACAATTCTACAAGAAAGCAGGGCTCTAGACTAACACTTGAGAGAGGTGGCACTGGTGCTACCAAGTTATTCAGTTGGTGGCACCAGCCCTTAATTTGATAGCACCAGAGTTGTGGGGTGAGGTAAGAAAAAAGAATCACTAAAACTTCATTAAAATGTGTTTAATACATTAATAAATCAATTAGAAATTAATACAAATCATTGTTTATTATTGAATTATTTTTATTATATATGTAAACTCTCTTTCAACACTTTACCATATTTAAAGCACATCTTTCTTAAAGCTACTAAAAGCTAAATTTCTGAGATACTGAATTTGGGATTTTCATTAGTTGTCAGTTATAATCATCAAAATTAAAAGAAATAAACATTTGAAATATATCAGTCTGTGTGTAATGAGTGAATATAATATACAATTTTCACTTTTTGAATGGAATTAGTGAAATAAATCAACTTTTTGATGATATTCTAATTATATGACCAGCACCTGTATATTTTGGCCCCAAATGTGATGTGTTATTAAGTTGCAATTAATTAGATTAATTAATCGCAACATCATGTAATTAATTAGATTAAAAATTTCGCTTCACTAATATCTATGCGTTTTGTTTCTCATGTTTAAATATTTAAATGTAGCTCTGTGCCAAATGTAGTTTGGCAATGTCTATTATGAATGATTGAAGTATGTAACCCGCTTCTGTCCTTTTTTAAGGTGCAACAACTCTTGGCACCGTCACAGGTACAGTTTCTACCAGTTTAGCAGGAGGAAGCATAGCCAGTGCCAATGCCACCCTGGCAACCCCTATTACCACTTTGGGCACCATTGCCACCCTCTCCAGCCAGGTCATTAATGCTACCGCTGTGTCTGCGGCTAAAAGCAGCCTGACTACTGTCTCATCTACAGTGCAGGTTAGAACTACAAAACATGTTTAGTTTTCAGAAATAGATCAATATCAGCTAATATCACTGTGGGTATATTGGGTCCAATCTCCTTGTTTTTTTTTAAAGCCCACCCAGGTCACCCTCATAACTACACCCAGTAGTGTGGAGGCTCAGCCTGGCCAAGACCTGCCCGTTTCCATCCTGGCCTCTCCTACCTCTGAGCAGCCCACCTCCAGTGAGTCTGGAGCAGGTGATGCCGCTGGTACTGTTACGCTAGTGTGCTCCAACCCCCCATGCGAGACTCACGAGACCGGCACCACCAACACATCCACCACTGCAACGGCAAATATGGGCACTGTGCCAGGCGGCACGGTCCAGAGGGTGTGCTCGAACCCACCCTGCGAAACACACGAAACGGGTACAACAAACACAGCCACCACAGCATCTGCCAATATGGGCAATGCCCAGACAGCCACTGTTCAGAGGGTCTGCTCCAACCCACCCTGTGAGACGCACGAGACGGGCACCACCAATACTGCAACCACAGCTTCATCTAGCATGGGTGGAAACCGAACAGGAACGGTTCAGAAGGTCTGCTCCAACCCACCCTGTGAGACGCACGAGACGGGCACCACCAACACGGCCACCACAGCTTCATCTAATATGAGTGGAAACCAAACAGGAACAGTCCAGAGGGTCTGCTCCAACCCACCCTGTGAGACGCACGAGACAGGCACCACCAACACTGCAACCACAGCATCATCTAGCATGGGTGGAAACCAAACAGGAACGGTCCAGAAGGTCTGCTCCAACCCACCCTGTGAGACGCACGAGACTGGCACCACCAACACGGCCACCACCGCCACCTGCAGTATGGAGACCGATGAGGGAGCAGGTACTTTTTCTCCAAAAATGCTTTTTGTCATTAACTCAAAAACAGCTGTTGCTTTAAATGTTCATAGACTTGGACATACATGTTGGTGTATGTCTTCAATACTTTGTCTTGTGGCTCATGAAGGTTTTTCCCCTGTTTAGCCCAACAGAGTAGTGAAGCATCAGAGTCCACCAGCAGCACAGAAGTCCTTCCTTCATCTGCGGCACCTCAGAGCCGAGCCATCACCATAGTCACACAAGCAACACCTCTACCAGGACCAGCTGTTCCAGTAAGTGCCCACAACTGTGCTTGTATTCGAAGCAGTGTTGTTATCCCAACACAATATCTCTGTTTACTTCATTTTAAAGGGGTCATATGACACGGCTAAAACAAATATTATCGTTTGTTTTAGATGTAATGCAATGTGTATATGTGATTTAAGGTTAAAAAATGCTGTATTTTCCACATACCGTGCATGTTTATGTCTCCTCTTTGCCCCGCCTCTCTGAAACGCACAGATTTACAAAGCTCATCGCTCTGAAAAGCGAGGTGTGCTATGATTGGCCAGTTAACCCGTGCGTAGTGATTGGTCGAATACTGCAAGTGTGTGACGGAAATGTAACACATCTTACCATATTTGGAACATCAGGTTCCAAAGCAATTGTACTGACAGGTACGCCCAACTTACTTGCGTATACATTTGGGCGGTCTTAGTCAAATGATACCACGAACTGACGTAGATTTGTGGTGGTGTGGTTATACAAGGCGTTTCAGGCAGGTCTGGATGAGCATTCGCTTTTAGATAGAATGCATCTTTTTTTCCGACTCTTTAATTTTTTGAAATTTTACGTGTAATGCATGCATGGGCAACTTATAACACACCAGAGACACAGAAAAACACGTATTCGTGCCATATGACCCCTTTAAAGCCAATGTGAAAGCTGTTGGCTCATTTTACTTGAGTATTGAACAAGAAGGTTTGTGAAGGTCACTAAGCTTATCTTTTTTTCCCTGCAGTCTATCTCTTCAATCACAGAGTCCTCGGAGGCAAGCGCCGAGCCTGTTGTTATGGAAAGCTCTGAGGCGGAGTCCTTGCAAACTGAAGCAGAGGCGGTCGCCACGCAGGCCGAGTTCCAGGCGGAGGCGGTGGCCATGCCAAGCGACTTCCAGGGAGAAGCTGAGGCTTTGCCAAGTGACTTCCAGGGAGAAGCAGAGGCCATGCAGGCGGAGAGCCAAGCGGAGACAGGCGCGGTGCCCATGGAACATGAGGCCACTAGTATGGCAGAGGGAGAAATGGCTGCAGAACAGCTACCAGCAGCAGAGGTACGTTGAATCATGTACAGCTGTTTTATTGGATTGGTTCAACAATAACAGTGGGTCATTCCAACTGATGCTGCCAAACTTTTGCAGT
Source organism: Triplophysa rosa (assembly GCF_024868665.1). NCBI lineage: Eukaryota > Metazoa > Chordata > Actinopteri > Cypriniformes > Nemacheilidae > Triplophysa > Triplophysa rosa. Next base: position 13,161,861 of record NC_079909.1, on the reverse strand, counting down.
TGTTCTTCGCTGCCATGAAGTGACATTTTAAGATGTATAATTCAGATTTAAATTGACGCTTGACTGAATTTATTTCCTAGATGGAGGGTGTAGAGGCGGCATCAGCGTCCCAGAATGCCGAGGCTCTGGCCCTGCCCCCTGAGCTAATGTCGGACGAGCAGTCCACAACGCTGATGGTGACCGGTTTGACACCGGAGGAGCTGGCCGTCACGGCGGCCGCAGAGGCAGCGGCCCAGGCTGCAGCTACAGAGGAGGCCCAGGCCCTTGCCATCCAGGCAGTGTTACAAGCAGCACAGCAGGCTGTTATGAGTAAGTGTTACTTTAGTTACATGATTGTGTCGCTGATTATTCCACATGCAGCAATTGGGTGGTATTCTCATCTTCTCTCAGGTTCTGGTGAAGGAGGAAGAGATGACCAGCAGACCCACACCATACCCATCATTCTGACTCAGCAGGAACTGGCCGCCCTGGTTCATCAGCAGCAACAGCTTCAGGCAGCCCAGCAACAGGCCGCCGCCCAGGCAGCTCTGCCCACGGAGGGCTTGGCTCCGGCCGACAGCCTAAATGATCCATCTTCAGAGAGCAATGGACATGGCGAGATAGCAGCAGCAAGTGCAGAGGCCGGACTGCTGCCACGCACCACCACAGAAAGTATGTGTGAGCTTTGTTTTAAGGTTCAATATGTATCTAGTTTTAATATTAATCGTATTAATTTTAAACCAATTATTTGTTTGTAGCATTGGCTCCATCCAGCACTTTTGCACCTGCTGTAGTCGCCAGTCCAGCCAAGATGCAAGCAGCGGCAGCTCTGACTGAAGTGGCCAATGGAATTGAGGCTCTGGTAAGTTGTGCTTTATCGGAAGAAAATCATCTGTGAAACACTCTAGTATGGACGTTTTTTAATCCTGTTATGTTCCACAGAAACAAAATCCTCCCACTGTTACCGTCAAACCACCTGTTAAGAAAGAAAACCAGTGGTATGACGTTGGCATAGTCAAAGTGACCAACATGGTTGCAACGCATTTCTACATGCCCGCAGATGACTCCGCTTATGTTGAGGTAAGACACTAAACATTCTAGTTTGTAAAATAAGATACTGTGTTTTTTGTTGGGATAAACTAACTATGTGTGTTCTAGGATGATTCTGGCACAATTCCTGACTACACTCAGATGAAGAGGGTGGAGCTTCAACCCGGGACTGCCTACAAGTTCCGTGTGGCGGGTATAAACACGTGTGGTCGTGGCACCTTTTCTGAAATATCTGCTTTCAAGACCTGCTTACCAGGATTCCCAGGGGCACCATGTGCTATAAAGATAAGCAAGGTACGTAGATCAAATTGCACTTGGTGCTTTATAAAAGATTGAGGACTCAAGTTAGCTGTCTGGTTTAACTTAATGTGTGTATTCTCTCTTTAGAGTCCAGATGGTGCACACCTTACATGGGAGCCTCCATCCGTGACGTCAGGAAAGATCACAGAGTACTCTGTGTATTTGGCCATCCAGAGTAGCCAGACCACCGAGGCCAAAGCCTCTACCCCAGCCCAGCTGGCTTTCATGCGTGTTTACTGTGGGCCTAACCCCTCCTGCCTGGTCCAGTCCTCCAGCCTGTCCAACGCCCACATAGACTACACCACAAAACCTGCCATCATCTTCCGCATCGCAGCACGCAATGAGAAAGGTTACGGCCCAGCTACCCAAGTGCGATGGCTTCAAGGTAGTTGCCACTTCAAACACTTTATTTGGTTGATAAAACTTATGGGTTCAGGCAATGATCAGTTTGTTTTTTTGCTTTGTAGAGTCGAGCAAAGATGGCATCTCTGCAAAGCCTGCCCCGAAAAGAGCAGTTTCTTCACCAGATGCGTGAGTGATCGTGTTAACCAGCCTTTTCTCCAGAAATGTGATTGTTATTTTCGTAACATGCAATAGGTCGTTTGCAATCACATGGTTTTAGGGCAGCAAGTGATTTTCCTCCATAGGAATTCACTATCACAAACTACCTATGTAGTTTGTAAAGTACCTATGTTTAACGACCTGAACAACGACCAGGTAAGCCCAAATGTCTGTCAACCCTTACTTGTAATAAATACTAGCTTCTGTTAAAAGAACGAGCCCTTATTAAATGGATAAAGTGAAAAATCTTGTGTTAAGCATTCCATTAAGTCCATTATAAGGAAACAGCTTAACGTACCAAAACAACAACCACGGAAAACCAAAATAAACACATGTGTTTATCACTGATATCAAACATAAAAATGATAACATGTTCTCAGTTTGTCGCTGCCTTGAGCCACGTTATGTGTCACTTACGTCATTTATTTGTGATATACTATTTCTACATAAACCCACCCTGCTAAAATATAGGATTACATAAATTCTAGTGGTTTCCATTAAAATACCATTATGAACCACAAATTTGGGCATTAATGGGTGTTCTATTGATTCCCATCTGCATCCATCGTGTTTTGCATGTTTTACATGCTGATAAATAAGTGATAGCTTATTGAAATGGTGAACTGATATTTTACTTAGTTTTAGTCTATTTTGCGAGTGAAACTTGTTTTGCGGCTGCATTGAGTCCATCAAACTAGATGCGGACTAGTGGAGGCCGAGTCCTGTTATTTAAACATGCCATCTGGCTGATCTGCGTGTCTGAGTGAATGAACTGCACAGTTTAATGTGCTACACGCGTGATGCTCATGAATTTGTCTGCGCTTTATGAGGACATGAACTTCATCTCCAGAGTTGCTCTGAGAGTTTATTTCACAAACATTTTATTGTTTTAGTGAAGAAACAGACATACAAAAAAAATAAGCGTCTTCCGACAACCTGCCAAAATAAAAGTCCGGTTAACTCTGTATATTTGTGGATAAATATATATTACTGTTTAATAGTAAAAAAAGAAACTAAAACTAATTTAGATTAACTAAAGGCATCATCCATAAGCTGAAGTTAGTTGTTTACCTTTGAAATTATTATTTCTATTTTTATTAATGTTTCTTATTTATACATTTATATTATATTTCATTTTGAATGTAATATGGCAATGGAATGTACTAAATGGGTTTAGTTTTCACAGATATTAATGTATGCAATTTCAGCAATAAATGTGTTCATTTTTCTAAAAAGGAAACAAATTAGTTGTTCATTTTAAGAGACCTGTCTTATTTTCTCTTGTATATTTAGTATTGCTCTTTAATAAAAAAAAGTACTTGTTATCTGAATTCCCGATTAATCGTTGGAAAAATCAGTAGAATACTTGATACTAAAATACTAAAATAATCGATAGCTGCAGCCTAGACTGACTTTCACAAGGCTGGCCAGGAGTTCTCATCTCTTTTACTACAATGTGTAGAATTGTTTTAGATGATACGTTTTCTCTCCATTTCTCCCTCATTTATTGATTCACCAAGCAAACTAACGTATGTGAAGTTGGCTAGTTAGATACAATTTAATACTATTATCTCCGTTTCTCAGTCAATACTTGCATTTTCCCCCTTCCTGAACATCAACTTTTCCTACACAATAAAAACACCTTTAATGGTTTGATCGATTTGAATGGTCAAAAACGACGCAAAACACAGGTATTTTGAGTTTGTTATAGTGAATTCCAATGGAGAAAATAACTTGCTGCCCTCCATGACATCATGTGCAAACAACCTATATATACAACATTTTATAGAAAATGTATTCAAGAACATATGACATGAATCAAGTAGTTAAAATTGTCTGTTGAAGCATCCGCTGTAGATGGTCAAAGTATTAAAATGATATAAAATGTGCATTTTACTACAGGAAAGGGATTGGTCTGAAAAAAGCAAGAATGGACCAGTGATTCAGCTTCCAAAACAAGAAATGCTCATTCTTCCCAGAACACCATCATCACAAGTGTAAACATCCAGCACACAGTCTGAAAGAAACTAGGCAAAATGTTCCTTTTTCTCTATTTGAAACGATTGGAGAAAAGCATTTACATTTTTGAGGATTTTTCACTGAAACAGCATTATATGGAGTGTGGAAAAAACAATCGCTTTTTCTATTGTAGTCTTCCTTTCTGCTCCCCCATTTTTTTCTGTTTGTTGTTTTGTAAGGTGTTTGTTTTGCTATCAGCTGGGCTCAGATGAAGTTGCTCTTGTTTCTGTGATGGACTTCAACAGTGAACTTTTCGATCACGTCAAGTCATGATGTCATAGTCATGTAGGGGGAAAACAAACCAAGCACTTGTTCTCAGACAAGAGGATTTCCACTCAACGGAAGTATATGGTTCAGTGAAATAAGAGCTGCACAAAGATTCAATTTTGGACTCCAGTGTGCTGGTGATGTCATCACTGCACAACTGCAGATAAAGACAGGGCAAAGGAAGTTCATTACTGGCTAGACAGAGACTTGCTAGAACTGAGATTTGCCATACAAACAGAAAAAAAAATCTAAAACTTCCCAAAAAATTAGTGAGGAGATGACGGAGAAGATCTTTTCTGTAGTTTATTTTTGTATTTTTAAAGTTTTTCTCCTGTGTGTGTATGTCTGTGCTTTTTTTAACTCACTACTTTCTTTTTTTTAATCTTGTTCATCCCCCATTGGTTTGTGGATTTGAGGGAAGTAGGGCTTTTGGAGGGGCGATGCTTTTGTTTGACTCTTGTAGGCTAAATGAGAATCATATGTGTGCTAAAGCCAAGTGTTAATATGCTGAAAGAACGTTAACAATTTGACCATCTGAAGGGCTTTTTACTTTGTTTACTGCATATTTCCACGCTGGTTTCACTTTGTGTATGCCAAACATAGAGATGTAAAAATCGTAAAGCATTGTTAAACTTTTTGTTCACCAAATTGCCATGATTCATGAACCCTTCCTCTGACTTTCCTTCCCGACTTTGTCACACAACATGACTATGTAGAATTTTCTCTGCCCTAGATTGTGAAAGTTGTCCATGTGAAGATGAAAAAAATGTCTGCCTTTTTTCTTTGATTATTTGAAGGGTATGCAAGCTAAATGTTTATTGTATACCTGTATGGTCTCCATGTGGGTGAGGATGGAGGTTTTCGTTCTTGGTAAAGCCAAGTATGGATTCGATTGTAATATAGTTCATACTGCAAGTGGTAAAAGATGACATCTTGGCCTTTTTATATATTTACCTGTAACAAAACGTTTTTACATGTTGTCATCTCCCGATTGCCTTTTTGTCTTGACTTATAAAAGATACAGAAATATATACACCGTGTCTGTCCCTGCTTAATTTTGACTGATTCTTTTTGGTTCAATTGAACTTTAGTAGCTCGATTTCATTTAGCACTGAGACCTGAAACGACAGTCTGCTCGTTTGCATTAATATGGATATATTTTGAAATAAAGGAGTTATAACTCATCTTAGTATTCATATGTAGTAGTTTGTGAGGTTTTATTTTCCATGGAAGATTTTACATGTGTGTAAACGTGTTCACAGTAGTGCAGAAGTTTGTAAGACCAACTGTGCTTCAACACTGGCATTTTTCATTTGAGGTCTTATCAGGTTGTTTCTGTGTAATCTGGACGTCTTTCCCATTTTCAGCAGAATGACTTCTGAGCTGTGGAGGTAATGCAGCACAAAGTATTAAACGGTAACTTAATACTGCTCCTTGTTTGGTGATACTCTGTATTAAAGAAAATAGTTCAACCAAAATGAAAATTGATTTACTACAAAAAATTTCAAGTTTTTTCATACTGGGGCAGTTCATGGTGACTGGCTGTTAAGATGGAAAAACAGTCAATGGCTTTTATGTCTCAGATTATGGTTTATAGGAACAGTTTACCCAAAAATGAAAATCCTGTCTTCATTTACTCGCTTTCAAGTTGTTTAAAATCTGTATAATATCTTTGTTCTGATGAACACAGAGAAAGATCTTTGGAAGAATGCTTATAAACAAACAGTTCTTGGACCCTATTGACTACCATAGCAGGAAAAAAATCTTTGTAAATTTCTCTGTTTTGCTGAACACAAAAGAAGATATTTTGAAGAATGTAGGACAGCAAACAGTTCTGGGGCACTTTTCACTACCGTTGTCATTTTTCTTACTATGGTAGTCAATGGTGGCCAAGAACTATTTGATTACAAGCAATTTTTTCTCCTTTTATGAATTCTTTTAAATTTCAGAATATTCTTTAAAGCTATCATGTGCCTTCCAACAGCATAAAACCGTGCACAAGTAAGCATGTACCAAATGTTTTGAGGTTAAAAGGTTCAATTTCGCTATTTGTAGGTGCTGCCATCATGATGTATTTTTGCAGGTGAACCTGGAGGTTTGGTTCCCTTGACAAATCTGCACATTTGCATCATTCACTGTCAGAAAAAAGTACTATACCATTTACCGTCACTAAGGTGACAAATCTTTTTGGGTACATAATTGTACCCTAAAAAAAACTTCTCTCTTCACAAGTGTTGGTCCAGCATTGTGAAACCTGGCAAAATACATCATTACATCATCACTTAATTAACTCCTCAAAAAAAATCTGTGTTCAAAGGGGGATCATTTGGGCTTGGATTTGGTCATTTTAATTTTGGGTGAACTATTCCTTTAAATGTTCATTCAGGAATGGCTCGTGTCTGCCTCCAGATGAAATATTTGTCTACATTTAGTCTGGATTTATTCACTGAAGCTATGAGTCAAGTCTATGTGGATTTATGAAGGACTTCTCAACTCACATAAAGAAGGGCAGCTCTAGCTGCACTATGAAAGGTTCTGTCCACGTCTATGTCTTCTTTGGCACTACATTCATAATATTCAGCTCCCATAGCACTACACCAATGCTTGGCTTTTTTGGGGGATACCTGTCAATCAAATCCAGCTATCAATTAATAGATGCTTGAGTCGTACTATTCAGCTTGCATTTGAGTTTTTGGCTATACCTCACGATTGTCCAAGTCGATTTTATTGCCGATTACTATGAAAGGAAATCCTGTTGGGTCGGATGGTCCAGCTTGCACCAGGAACTCTTTCTTCCAACCCTCAAGTGCAGTGAAGGAAGCCAGCGAGGTGACATCAAACACCAGGAGGCAGCAGTGAGCCCCACGATACAGTGAAGTGCCCAGTGAATGAAACCTCTCTGTGCCTGCTGTGTCCCAGATCTGGTGCAAGAACAGTTGCATGACAATGTTTGAAAATCTCATATTTTACATAAATGAAAGTACATAAATCTCACCTGAAGAATCACTGATGTTTTATCAATAGTGAGTTCCTTGGTCAGGAAATCGACCCCGATTGTGGCTCGGTACAAATTAGTAAAACGATGATCAACAAACCGGGTCATGAATGAAGATTTTCCAACTCTGTTAAAACACAAAAGAAAACAAAATAACTTTTTGATCAAAATAATAACCAGTAAACAAATATCAGAGAGAGTGTAGACATGCCGAATCGGTTTCTCAATAGCTTAAATTGTTTTCATCTAAATGCTTTGCTTTGAAAATAGTTTTGTCGACAAATATAAATATGAAATTAATCACAAAACTAACACACTTTGCTTTAATAACGTGTGTAAATATGCAAAAAGCATCCCATATTTAAGATAGAGTAAACATGCAACATGCAAAAGCTATTTTAATATTTTATTTTTTTAAGCTAATTTTATTAAAGAAATATTCACATTTTTTTATAGTTTCAATACTTTTGACTTGTTTGCTTTTTATGTAAAATGCACTTAGGCCTACTTGTGTACACACATATATGCTCAATAGACTTTAAATCAAAATACACAATACAATTTTTAGCAAATACTGTCTAAAACTGGGTGCGCACTGTACGATTTTAAATATTCTTTTTTTGTACATGATTTTCTGTACAAACATGTTTCCAGCTGAAATTCATGTCACGCTAGATCTCAGTTGTCATCAATGTTGGACGGACACAAGCGAGGATTATGTCACACTGCAAGACTGCATCTCAAAATTTCTGACACTGGAAGAATTTATGAGAAGAAAAATTGATCGCAATGGTCATTATAAAATGAATTTATAAAAAGACAGATTAAAGACAAAATTAATCTCTGATAGTGGGGCCATATTCAGTGTGCACCATATTCAGTTAAGACACAGACTCACCCAGAATTTCCAATGAGAATCACTTTCAAATGTGGCGTGCTCCATTCAGTCATGATAAAAAAATATCCGAAAGCCGTTCTCATTAAAGGGTGGTTATGTGGTCATCCTAATATCCCCTCACTGCATTTCGGACATGTCCTGTTCATATCACTGATCCATATGAAAACATGGCAAAATAGGTAGGCTAATGGTTAACCACAGTAAGCGAAAGGTAAACAAACGCCTTGCTAAACTAAACAGGTGCGGCTATGTCTGTGTTTTGTTGGACAATAAATTACATTTGAAATCATCAAATGGCATTGCTCTTTGTTTTTAATGGGCCCAATAGTGAAAGCTTTGAAAAACATACCAGAACCAAACAGCACAGACTGAAAATAAGCGAGAGTGTGTCATTTACCTCAACCTATTCCAAATTACCACAATATCTCAGCAAATTAAATACAGCACAGTACAGTTCAGATAAATTCAGATTTAGGGAGATAAGTTTGTTTCTTGTGCCATGCAAGTGTTTGAGATACCATGCTATATAAAAAGTTCAAGGTATATTAAAGTTTCATTGTCATTTGATTACATATCATGGTACTGATGACCACAGTCATTCCTTTTGCTTTCAACGTATAAAAACAAGAAAAAATTGGCAGACCCCACTAAATGAGAGACGTCCTCACATGGGAGTGGTCTTGTTTTGTGTCAGTTAAGGGTGTGGAGGCCAAAACTGTTCGTTGTAACAGTGAATATGGCAACAAGCTGTCTTCAACTGAAACGCGGTTTTAACTCGTTTACCTACTAAAAAACACAGACAAAATTAGCTTGTACCTTTAGATCACGTTATCACTTTTGGGAGCTGTGGCTTTGAGGTCAGGTGCACATCCTCTTTAAATATTTTAAAACATTGATTTTTGCAGACCTTTTTCTGCTGTTTGTTCTGTATGAGCTACAGTATAGTCTCAACCCTAAATGAACACATCTGCCTAATTTTAACTGCTCACTCATTCACTTCTTCCCTATTCCCTAGATAGCAGATAACATTTGAGCCAATGATGGAGAAATGAATGACAATAAGCGAGCGGTTTTGAACACTGACGTGTAAAAAGCAGCACTGTCGTGGGCATTTTTGTCATTAACATCTGTGGGGCCTTATGGGTTGTTATTAAACAACTAGGTCATTTTCTCACTGTTTGTCACATTTGTCACTCTTTTTGGTAAAGAAAATATAAACAACTTTATTTACTCTTATGTTTATATTATAAACATTTTAATTAAATATATTTAGCGTAAACATATTATCTGTTATATATTGTCTGTTTATTTTTACAAAGTAAAAATTTATGAGGTTTTCTGTTTTCTTAAGCTGGGAAATATTGTAGCAAGTGTACACTAGTTATACACTCATAATCAAAGTGCATTGTGGGTATGGGAATAAAGTTGCTCACAAAAACAACCAACGTAGTGCACTACACAGGGAGCGGTTTTGACACAGTTCTTATTCTGGTGTGTTTCATTGCTTAACAATGGCTCTCAACGAGTTGAGTTTGATAGCCCTATACTGTAAATAATAATGCAGAAGAGGGACATAGGCTGGGAATTATTAAGGCCAGAAATGCTCGTACAGTCTGCGAACCACAGACAAGGAGCATTCTGTGAGCTTTCACTCCAGCTTCTTATCTTTGGGATAAGACATTTGACAAGAAATGATTTTTAAGTCTTAAGAATGAGATATGTAATTATTTTAAGAATAAATCTCAATTTAGTCATAACACTGTGCATACATAGTACATTTTTCAGCCTGGTGAACGAAATGAATTATGTGTAAAGTATGGAAATAAGCAGCTGAGGCAGATGAAAGCAGCATGAGGGGAGAGAGAGGCGGTACTCTAATGACAGTGAACCGCTCAGCTGGCTGTGTGAGGGAGAGATAAGGACCTGCTTCATGGAAGTTTATTTCCTTGGAACTGGAGCACTGCCCCCCAAAAACCCACAACTGCCCCCAACCTTCTGGCCATTCAGTTCTTTCCCCCACATCCTACTGACCATGCAGTTTAACAGTTCATGTGGGGGTACTGGGACTACTTTTCTAAAGGCATAATTATATCTCAAAATATAATAGAATGTAGACGGTTTCAGCAGCAACAACAACAAAGGTTATGTGGCCCAAACTTAACTTCCGTTAGACGAAAAATGAATAACTGTTGACTAGTTTTAATTGACTTTAAAACAATCAATATACAATAAAATAATAACATGAATTAATATTCATATAAATAAAAATCAAATAAAAAACACAGACCAGAAGTTAAAGAGATAGTTCACCCAGAAACAAAAATTCTGTCATCATTTACTCACACTCTTATCATTTAAAATCTGTATGACTTTCTTTCTTTCGCCAGGTCCAAGAAATATTTCCAGCCCAATGACCCCTCAAAACCCGCCCAAACGGAATGAAAAGTAGCCCAATGTTTTCCGGTGTCAAATCTAAGTTAACAACTGCCAAAACACGTTTTCTATTGCTGTTTCTGAATAGTTTCCTGGGTATTGTATATTTTTTGTTTTGTTAAACAAAAAAGATGTTTTCAGGAATTTAGGAAAGCAAACAGTTCTGGGTCACCTTTGACTACCATTTTATTTTTTTCTACTATGGTAGTCAATGATGCCCCAGAATTTTCAGTTGCTAACATTCTTCCAAACATCTTTGTGCTCAACCGAACAAAGAAATGTATACAGGTTTGGAACAACCAGAGGGTGAGTAATTCATGACAGAATTTTTGGGTGGTGTCCATTTAACAAAGATCCCACGTATGCTGGAGGCCATGCACGGAATTGGATGAGAAACGTGTTTTTTTCTCTTCGTAAGACATGCAAAAACTTGCTTAAGAAATAAGAATGGTTAAATGTATTGCCTATGTACAGCGTGTACAAGCACCTCAATGTTTTAGTTGTTCTAGACTGCGTATAGCGCTGCTCAAATGTGATGCTTGGCAGCCGGAAGAATCAACTGTTGTACACTCGCGCGTGATTTCTTTCATTGTGCAACGTGACATGCACCTTAGTACGAAACATTGGCACAAACATAATTCGGATGGATTGTCTCCTACCACCGCTATAATTTTTCCTCTTTGGTTGAGCTGAGCTCCCGCATACCTCACTGTAGGCTATATACTGTGGCCTGCTTACACCTGCCAGACGCTCGTTCCCCACACTTTTGAGAACGGGTCCGGTCCTTGAGTTGCCAGGTATTCATTCAGAGTATGAATTCAAACTAATGTGTATTAATACACATTATGAAACTCATCAATTAACATTTATCCTTAGAATATAAATAAACACTTTGGCGGCCGCAGTACATTATGAAAGTAGCCCAAAAACCCGCGCCACCATAATGTTTCCCTCAACTGCATTTTCAAATTAGCCCAATTGTGTGGGAAAACCGTGAAATATTGAACTTTCGTCAAAATATCTTCTTTTGTGTTGTGCAGAAGAAAGAAAGTCATAAAGGTTTGAAATGACAACCGGGTGAGTAAATGATGACAGAATGTCAATTTTGGGGTGAACTATCACTTCAGCTTCAGGGCAGGTGTATCTGTTCATTGAAAATGACTCAGTGCAGTTTATTAAAACATTCTAAAAGCTTCAATTATAAAAATTTAAATCTTCCATTTTTACTTTAGATTCATGGTTAGATATGTAAGCAAAGTGGGTGGAGGGTTTCTTTTTACATTGGGGGGTCCAAATGTCCCCACAATGACAGAAAAATGTGTTACACACTTACAGTACATTGTGGGGACTGGCCGGTCCCCATGATTCAAATAGATGATTAAACATACTAAAAGTTTATTTGAAAATGTAAAAACTTTTCTGTAAGGGTTAGGTTTAGGGTTAGGGAAGGTAATAGAATATACAATTTGTACAGTATAGTCATTATGGCTAAGGAAAGTTCCCACAATGTATAAAAACATACGTGTGTGTGTGTGTAAGATGTCTCATTGGCAATAAAAGGTGTCAAACGAATGTGAGTTTGTTCATAGTGTCATGGGTAACGATTCCCCAGCCTCCCACTCCAATCTTGATAACCTCTTATCACAGTTCAACAGCCAGCGCACACACGGCCACCAGCCACATCCCTCAACACTGCTCCCCTCTCTCTCTCTCTCTCTCTCTCTCTCTCTCTCTTTTCCTTAGACATCTCTTTTTTCGGCAGTTTTGTTTCAGTGAAGTTTATCCAGGTATCAGTTTGTGTTATAGACATGTCACTTCACCAATTGTTACCTGAGTTCCCTGTCCATATGTATTTTAAGAGAGAAATTAAGCCATGTTTTGTTTTTATTGGTTGTTTTTAACACACAATAACTACAGTGTAACATTGCAATGTCCTCCATGTTTACGTTCTAAAAGGGGGTCTTATGTAAATCAATAACCTGGGCCTCGTTGAAGAATTTGCTTTTCTGGATCTCATCCCAGTTTCCCCGAAAATTATAAATGAACAATGGAGGAGGGAAGTTGGAGGTGTTTTGACTGTCAAATAACAGTGACAGTCTGAGTCTTGTGCTCAGGTAGCCCATGCTGGGTCCATATCTCTGACCATGATTGCAGCATTTGAGTTTATTTGCATTACTGTTCTACGCAGCTTTGCTGTTCTGCACCAAGGAAAAGTGCTTTTGCATTTTCATTTGCTTCATTTCACTGTCACTGTTTCCATTTGGATTGGTCTTTGTTAATTCTTTGCTCCGTTTTAATACGAGTATATCATGTACACGTTTAGCCTATGCCTTTTTCTTAAGAATGTATTTAAACACTGAGCTTGAATTGTCACTCCTGTATTTTATTATGTTTATTGTTAGTTTTCTCAAACCATAGCATCCCTGTAGGCCTACACATAATGTTAGTATAAGGTCATGGGTTTAATAGCCAAGGAACACACACAAAAAATGTGTTAGATGTACATGTTTTAAGCTGTCTGATGTCTCCATTTTAATTGATATATTTTTGTAATAATATTTTACGTAAAAGTCTAATAGTTTGCAGTTATGATTTTGTATTAGAAATTAAATTAAACCCCAAAACTTGAGTGCTGAAGGTTGATTGACCAATAATTTTTGAATATGAATATATTTTGTCAAAAGCACAACCATAATTGTTTTATGCACACAACTGAATTAATCTATACTCTATTTCTGTGTCAGCCAGAGATCAGCCATATATTCAAAACGCTAAGCACCGTAAGGTAGGAGTGTCCAAAAAGTACCACCCATTGGTGCCCTAGAATTTTAAATGAAGTTAGTGGTTTCTAAAGAGTGAAAGAGATAGGCAAGTGAAGAGAGCACCAGTGCACAGCCTAATTTTCCAGTAGACTTCCATGACCTCTGCTGTGGTGTGGACACTGTAACAGATCTACTCATCTGCTAAACAACCTAATACATCATCTGCTGGTAAGATCTTGTACACTGTAAAACTTTTTTTCAAGGTTTGCCAGTAACTTACTGTGGATTTAATGTACAATTAAATAATTCACCATAAACTTACCTAGTTTATATATTTTCTTTCATAAAACAAGATTAAATATCTTGGGTCACTTTTCTTGTTATGTAAAATTCTTCTTAGGAAGAATGTCTTTTTTTGCAGTGTTGCTGTGCTAATGCCAGTCTCTTCTTGCTCATTTTGAATCTCAAACGTCAAAGTGTTTTAATTTTGATTAAAGTAATTGAAAACAGTACTAATTGGAAAGTATATTAAGTAGTAATTAAATCTACAGTAAGATACCGGCAAACCTGCTGCAAAAACTACAGCAAAGTTTTACAGTGTATGTAGTCTCACAATCTTACTTTATTTACAACTTCTTTACGTTAATTTTTGAAGGGGAAAGTGTTTTCTTATGAATTTATTATGATCTTATTAACAAGTTAATTTAAATGACCTTTTGCACTTTATTATTTGAAAAAAAATGAATGTACTTCGAATATGAGACATTTTGTGAAAGTTGAAAATTAAAATAGATGAAACACTTAAAAAGGATAAAACATTTGTAATCAAAAATAAATATGTGTAAAGGATCAAAATATTTGTTTGCATTTTATGTGTCTCATGTATTGTATATATTATTTCAATGTTATGTATATATTCCTCGAGTTAGGCCGAATGCTTTAAAGCTAAAAAAGAAAAGCTAAGATTAAAGCTAAAAAAATCACTCTAAAATTGTTTCAGCCAATTGTTTGGTAAAATATGGACATATGGACAAACCCAACTGTTTGTTTAAATCAACCCAAAAAAGGTCCAAATCTGACCCAACCATGGGTTGAAACAACCCAGCATTTTTATAGTGTATAAACTTAAGGGCAAGGGTTTATTTCTGCAATATTTAGTCATGTAATATTATTAGTCTAATTATGGTACTGATTATTGTTATTATATTATATTATTTTAAATTGAAATTATATTTTTTTGTGTCTCTTTTAATAGTCAAGTCCCTTAAGGGACTGACCGTTGTTGTAAGCTAAAGCTAACTGTTGTTAATGCCTATGACAAATTCAGACATAGATATATTTTTAGCGCTGACTTTCTGCCACAGTCAAATGAGGACCTTTCAAAGGGAAGTCTGACAAGCCATACTGTCTAGATACCATAATTAAAGTATTGTAGGGACCCACAGGAAAAATATTAAAAGCATCTCATCAGTCTATCTACTCCATGCACCATTGTTTTCATACAGCAACAACAAATGCTCACTATTTTAAAAATAAAGTTGTGTTTTGAAATTGTTTGAAATTGACTGTTATGAATGAGCCTCATTTAAAAGTTTAAGAAAGCTCAGTTCATTTCCAATTAATAGTTTTCTTACGATAGTCCAAATGCGTGATGTTCCTCTCAGGAGATGGAGAATTCACCTGAGCAGTCTCGATGGGTTTCCCCCAACCTGGTTAGTCCTGACCCATTAGCAAGTTACACCACAGAACCCGGACTGCTGCCACCCGGTGAAGACGATGAGCCTTTCTACACAAACTCAGAGACTGACTTAATTTCGTCATATTATTCCACCAGCGGCCAGAACCGAGCCTCGTCGTCCTATAGACACAGCCCAGGTGAGATCTTCACTTCTGTTATTTAGGCAAGTTACAGGTGAAATATTCGCATAACTGCGAATGGCTGAACAGATAGTCCTATCCCAAACTCATGACACTGGAGTTGATGTTACTATGTCAGGATGTTTAAATAATGTAAATAAACACCACAATTCTAACATAATATTTTTTTGTAATAGTTCGCCAGGTCTACTCTTCTCCATCAGTTCTGGGAAACATCCCGTGGCTGGACAATACTGCAGGTCACTCTCTGAATTCTACCTACAACCCCACATCTACTGTCTGGACAAGTAGCCCTTTCTCAAAGACCCCTCTTCACCCCCACACCTCCCCATCCATGTACCCTAGCAGCACCACCTCCTCTTTCACCACTCCCAAAGAGGGTTTCACCTCACCGAGTTATGACGGGAAGGACAGTCCCAGACTCCAGGAAGTCCTGAAAGCTGAGAGATTGAGTCCCATGGGGGGTGGGAGCAGCTTTCTCAATCTGACCTCACCTGCCGGGGGAGTGTACGGTCCTTCTCCGCACATGCTAGGTCCTTATGGATCATATATGGCCACATCGCAAGACTACACTTCAGCTGCACTCTATTCTACTGCGGGACCCTGGATGAACCCATCCTACTCACCCAAACTTTGCAACAAGATGAGACTATCACCACCAGGTAAAGCATTTGCTGTAGAAATTGTTATTATGGTGAAAGCATAGATGGAACAATTTTGCGTTGTCCTAAGTGTTAATTATGTTGAGATTTATTTCGACAGAGGCACGTGAATGTGTCAACTGTGGAGCAACTGCCACCCCTCTATGGCGTCGAGATGGAACAGGCCACTACCTCTGCAACGCTTGCGGACTGTACCATAAGATGAAAGGCCAGAACAGACCACTCATCAGACCAAAAAAGAGACTGGTATGCTATGTAAAATCATCTGAGTAAACTCTCTGTTATATCAGAAAAGTGATTTTCTAATATATCTCAGTAAACCTTTTTTAAAGTTGTGGGAATTATATGCGAGGAATTACTTAAAGGGTGTTTGACCGTTATAGCAATAGAATGAATGTGCATACTATTGAGAGAATTGCGGTATGTTATATGATGTTTTTCTTATTTTTTGTATCTTTTGATATAATCCAGAGGTGGACAGTACTTAAGTATTTTTATTTTACTCTTAAGTAAATTTTCAAGTATCTGCACTTTAGCAGTGTTTTTACCTAGGAAAAAAATACTTCATATATCATATTTTATTTAAAAAAAAGATTTATGTGTGTTTCACCATTAATACATTAAAAATCTGATTCTTTCTAGTATTTGGTAGTAAAGTGCTAAATATTTCACTCAACAATTTTACTTGAGTAAAAGTAAGAAAGTAAAGGTAAAAAATCAACAAAGCAAAGTAAAGTTTTCCACAGTGTTTGACATTTAATTTAAATCGATATAATTCAATATATAATTTGATACCAATTTGATTCGATTCTGTCCTAAAGACCACTTCGGAAAACGTAAACAATGCTAGTCCAAAACAACTTCCTGTTTCTGTTTTTAACACTGTTTCAGCGGAATACATGGACCCATGTTTATATCTTGTGAAGTGGTAGCAGTTAGCTTTCATCATGCGTTCAATACAGGTTTAACTGACTTTAGAGACATCACTATAAACTTCACACTTCTTACAACAGATTGTAAGCAAGCGTGCTGGAACACAGTGTGCCAACTGCCACACAAGCACTACAACACTATGGAGACGCAATGCCAACGGTGAGCCTGTGTGTAACGCCTGTGGCCTTTACTTTAAACTGCACAATGTGAGTATGCACGTATATTCCTGTTGCATTCATCCAAAGATCTTCAAAATAAGAGAAGTTTACTATAAAGCCAATATCATCTCTATTTTCGCAGGTCAACAGGCCTTTAACTATGAAAAAGGATGGAATACAGACACGCAATCGCAAGGTGTCTAACAGAAACAAGAAGGGGAAAAAAGGTGGAGCTCCGGAGGTTTACCCTGCTATGACACACATTGCCCCTCATAATGAGCATGGAGGACCCTACTCTTTAAACCCCGGATCCCTTCTGTCCTACAGCCACACCCCTCACTTACTACCCCCCTCCAACCTCCACTCCTCCCCGAGTCTGTCTTACACCCACCACCCAAACACTGGCATGGTGCCCACATTACTGTGAGGGAAACTTCAACTGGACCGTAAGGAGGCATGTACATTACATTGTACATAAAGCTTGCGTAAACGCGTGTTTTGTGACTACCTTTCACATTTTTAAATGAAGAGAGAATGTGGTCCACAATAGCAGTCTATAACAGCTTGTCAGGGATTTTAAACCTGTAATGGAGTTTGAATAGTTCAAAGGGAAAACATTGAAGCTAAAGACAAATGTGAATATTTATGATTGTGAGGCTTATTGTATTTGTATTCTGAGACATTAAATAAATGTGAATGAATGCAAAAAATGCATTGATAAAATAATACGATACAGTTTCCCAACCCTGTTTTGGAATCAGTTATGTGATATATAACATCACACAAACAATGTTCGGTTCATGCACAAAGGTCCACTAAACGGTAACCTCTTTCAGCGTTGTAATGGTATTTAAATTTTCAGAACCGTTTCAGACCTTGTGGTTTACAGCACACTACTTGAGGTCACGTTGGTTATAGAATAATAGTGTCATTGTCCATTCATTCTCTCTGCAGAGACTTTGACAATTGATCTGCGTTTGAAGCATGAACATGCAAATTAAACACTTTCCATAAAGCGAGCAGAGTTCGACAAAACACTTAACCAAAGTTCAATATGTGCCTAAATTTAACTCACACGGAAAAACTGTTATATCTGTGTACATAACACAGACACACCCCATGCTCGGATGCTGGCAAAATAGCTGCACCTGCACTAAACGTCTCCCGCAGACAACATAACAACGAGGTGCTGAATAACTATGAGTCTATAAAAAGGTATCAAAGATTTTTGTGAAATTGCTCTAACTTGTGTCTAGTCATTGCACTGAATGCAGCAGAAGTGTCACCACCTAAAAGTGCTTTAGCGGTTTCATTTTTGCAAGCTTAAGGTGTTAGAACAATTTAGTTTAGAATGCTGTGAAAGTTATGTTATCATGCTGACAACATTTTCAACAATGATTCCTCCCACATTTGTCTCACATAAATAAAAATGTATTTCAACAGCTGCAATTTCTGTTCCCCAGGAAGGCCTTGAAATAAATAGTATGGAGGTCTTCCAGAAATACATTGTTATTTGCATGTTTGTATATTCTGGCCAAATATCCTTGCATGATTGATCATAAGTCATGTGCAAGAGTGAAGAACAGATGAATTCTCACAAACACCATGAACATCTGGGGACACCACCTACAGTAATCCTACCTGCTGGCGTGCAACTGGCACATTGTATTTTAAAGTCACAGTTCACCCAAAAATAAAAATTCTGTCATCATTTACTCGCCCTAGAGTTGTTCCAAATCTGTATAAATGTCTTTGTTCTGATGAACACAGAGAAAGATATTTGGAAGAATGCTTGAAACCAAACAGTTCTCGGACACCATTGACTACCATAGTATGAAATATTACAATGGTAGTCAATAGTGGCCCAGAACTGTTTGCTTTCCTGCGTTCTTTAAAATATCTTCTTTTGTGTTCAACAGAAAAAAAAGGTTAAAGCAATTCTTCCTACTATGGTAGACAATGGTGGCCAAGAACTGTTTGCAGGGTATCTGCAGGTTTCTGAGAATTAGATTTAAGACTTTTTAAGACCTTTTTAATACCGTGCAGAATGAAATTTGAGACCAATTTCATAGCAACAAATTTGCACTTCCCCATGGCTAAAGCTCCAACTTTTCTCCATGTGGTAATGTCCAGTCCACTCACCTAACGAACCTCCCGCGAACGTGTTATTTGTTAGTTGGTTCCACCTATTTTGTTCTGCGTGACAAATAGACGTACATGATTTTAAAACGAAAATAAAATCTTTACAGTGTCGGTTCGACTGCATTTCTAAGACCTTGGAAACACGGATTTAAGACATTTTAATGCTAATTAAGGCCTTATTTTGACATTATGGAATTTAAGACTTTTTAAGACATTTTAAGGATCCGTGGACACCCTGTGTTTGGTTAAAAAGCATTCTTCCAATTATCTCTCTCTTTCTTTTGCAGTCGAATGTAAACTCATATCTTCGTTTCTTGTTTATTTGACAATTTGCAGTTGTTTCGTGTTATTATAATCATATAAGCAAAGCATAATAAATGTTTGTTCATAATAGATTTCTTTAAACTTTGAACTAATAGACACTGAGTGGTAGGTGGGTATCTATTTTTTCTATTTTGTCCATGCTGTGTTTATCTGCTAGGACGCCCAGCTATATAATGGGGAAATGGTGACAAATGACTGTTAGAGATTAGCAACCACAGGACCAACAGAGTAAATTTGAAACAACATCCGTTTCTTCTGCCTCAGTATCTTTCCCTGTCAAATACTTGCAAATATGAACAGCATATGTTAAAGATCCACTATAACATCTTTAATAGTTTACAGAATCAGTTCATCAGTTTAACACCTAAAACGAATTACATTTAAATTTAGCACAAACTGCAACATTTGGGCACTTATATGTTTACTTAAGTGGCCACATATGGATAATACAATGGCATACAAAGCCAAATCGGTCAAGTGTATAAACTAAGCCTGTGTTTCAATGGGAAAAACACATTTTCAAGTTAACACTACCATCACAAAGTTTTGGGGCTTTAGTTGGCTTGACATTAACACAATTGTCATGAGCATGTCTTAGAAATTCTTGTAATCTGTATTAATAAATTAAAATGATTTTACAGACAGTGACCTCTAAGGGCAGTAAAGTGTCAATACAATGCTGTCAAGACCTTTGAGTGATCAAACCCTTACTCTCCTACAAAAAAATTATATTTGAGGAAACGTTTAAGTTATTATTCAACAGTGACCCATAACGGACTAGGAAAACTTTTTAGTTTTTTTTCCACTTCCAAAGATGACCATGTAAGAGAAATGTATATTATCCAAGATAATAAAAACCTAATGAAGAGCATTACCTTTATTATGTAGAGTAAAATACATTAAATGAGCACAGGCAATGCTCTAAAGCTGGCATAAACATTTCAACACTTGTTTAACATTATTTGGAAACAACAGCCTGTTCATATATAAAACTATAGGAGTCAAGTAGCATTGATGTAAACGGTTAATGACTAAACGTCTAAAACATTCTACAGCTTTAACTGAAACATCAGTGATCTGGCTCTGTAAATACACTTTTCACTAAAACACAAATCATCGGACCTTAAAAAAATAACAAAAAACATCCAAGCACTTGATAGTAATTTACACTGTCCTTTTATTTCATCAGGAAAACAATAGACCTATCAATTTTGTTACAATTTTAACATGTGTATGATTAAATACAGAAAACAGTATACAAAAAAAGAAAAGAAAAATCACGAAGTACTATGGATCGGTTGAAAGAAAAAAATTATACAGTATATTAGTTTCTCCGCTCTATGACAGCAGAATTGTGAGAGTAAACAGTACACATGGTTTTGCTTAAAGTTCATATCATAATGTTTCATGTCAACCATATGTGAGGTAAGGGCTCTGACCTACATGGAGAGTTATGGGAGCAAGGACCATCACCACAAGCTATCATCTACCAAGCAAGCCCACCTTTTTCCCCTTCACTTCAAACTGTCCTGCCGGTCTGAAGTGGCTCTCATCAGAAGACATGCTGCCTGTCCAGGTCGCCTCTTCAGGACTGGAAGCAGAAACAGAGCTATCTAGACCTTCGGGAGGATTTCTGCTTCCCCCTCTCTCATAACGAAACCTGTCTTGCATCAGTGTCTCTTTTGTGTGGGACTCAACGGCTGAAGGTCTTAACGTTGATTGCTGATTGCTTTTATTAGGGATTTCTTCTAGGTCTGATTCGCTGTCAGAATCAATGGCAATGGGCTCTGAGGCTGACCCGGGGCATGGCTTGAAGGCACAGTTGCTTTGACTACTTTGTCCAGTGTTAAAATTCTCCTCCTTAAACTGAATAGCTCGGGAACCATCTACAGTACGGAAGCCGACAGGAGCCTTCAGCCCAAATTTCGAGGTCCTTGACAAACTGCTTTTGTCCTCGTCGTAGACTTTGAACAGCCAACCGGCATCGAAGTCCATGTCATGCTTGAGCTGGCTCATTGCCCGCATGTTAAAGCCCAGTAATACAGCAGGTTTACGTGTGATTAAATCCCGGTCACATGAGCGTCTATGGTTGGCAAAATGGCTCGAGACGTCCGATTTCCATAACCAGAGGCTTGCAGCCAGTTTCTCGACCTCGCGTTGGGAAGGGTAAGGATGTCGATTAAAATACGAGGTGAGGAAAGCTTTCCGTGCCTCGTAGGACTCGTCGCCGTGACCTTTGGGGTCCAATGCCAACACAACAGGCTCTTCTGGCTTCTCGACAAAACCTGTTGGGTAATACCTAGACTGCTCAACCACTTTTCTTCTCTTAGGGTCAGATGCATCAGGGGTTACCAACTCACGTTTGAGAGACCCAGCTCCAGGTGAGCACAATACAGTCGGGATAGACTTGCTGCTATGGCCTTTAGGTGTCTGGCAAACACCTCGACAGTGTACCAAGTGAAGCGTGATTGTGGAAGCCGTCATGTTGCTAGTGTACACTCCCAAGCAGTGGATGCACTTGTAGGTTAGCTTCTTCTCCACGGGGTGCAGCGTTTGGAGTACTTGATGGCAGTCTCGTAAGTGATGCGAGAGGGCATCCGAGATGGGACCTTTGAGAATTGTGAAGCATAGAGGACACAGGGTTTTACCAACTTCTTTCTTCTGTGACGCTGGAGACTGGGCCATGTTTCGGACTACAGAATCGCTCTGAGTCTCTGTCGCCCTTTTCAAGGGATTGGTTACATTGATGTTTTGCTGCTGAGCAGCCGAAGACGATTCAGGCGTCTCCTTCATGTTGTAGGTGGTTACGAGAAGCTGAACGTTCTTTGGAGTTCCTTGCTGAAGCGTGAGATCAAACGTGAGGGGAGAGCCAGTGGGTGGATCCACGGGCTCATTTTGATGCGCCAGCCGTTTGTGCGCTACGATTTTCTCAACTTCGTGAAACGTGGAATGACACTGTGGGCATGACAACCCATGCACAAGCATATGGTTCAACAAAGAGTCGCTGGGTAGGTAGCGGTTACAATACAGACACTTGCTAGTGAAGTTGTGGATCTTCATGATGTATTTAGCCATGGCTCTCACCTTTTCGGCCTGATGTTCTTTTTCAAAGTGAGCGCTGTACGCATTCTCGGGGAAGAGTTCATTGCAGATGGTGCAAATTTTCCACTTCTGCGTTTGTGAGGTGTTGAGTGCACTGGCTGCAGCTTTATTGGCCTGTAATGAGGTCAACGTGGCAGTAGCAGCAGCAGCAGCATGGCCAGATGAAGAGAGAGGTAGACTCTTCAGTGAGGGAGAGAAAGAAGCAGACTGAGCGTTAAGATGCGTCGACCCGTGGGCTCCAAAGCCGCCCAGGTGTTTCCCTGCGTGCGACTGAGAGACCGAACCTGACACAAAAGCTTTATCGGGTAGTGTAACACGCACCTGTCCAGGCACAGAATTGCCTGCAACGTTTTGCTTGAAATGGTTGCCCACGGGTAACCCCACCATTTTGGGCATATTAAAACGATTCATTTGAGGTGCCTGAGGTCGCACACCAGGAGCGATTGTAACGCCCCTCTGAATTATGTTCGCCTGAGGCCTCGGCACTATGACATTTGTGTGTCCAATCATGGCGGTGACTTGATGGCCAATGCGCTCGTGGAACTCGATAACGTGCTGCACCAGTGCTTCATAAGAACGAGGTGAAAAGTGGCAGCTCTTGCAGTGAATCCCATGACTGTTGCCAGGCGCATCGGCGCTGTTTTCTTGCTTCTCTGAGTTTTTTCCGAGATAAGGCGTAGTCACATGTTGGAAGTGCTCCCTGTAGATGTGCCTGCGCACCACGTTGTACAGTCTATCCCG